>NC_057797.1:748870497-749193374 GCF_018294505.1 Triticum aestivum
TGATCTCGTTATCAATGACATCCAATGTCCATAGTCAGGAAACCATGACTATCTGTTGATCAACGAGCTAGTCAACTAGAGGCTTACTAGGGACATGTTGATGTCTGTTATTCACACATGTATTACGATTTCCGGATAACACAATTATGGCATGAATAAAGACAATTATCATGAACAAGGAAATATAATAATAATGCTTTTATTATTGCCTCTAGGGCATATTTCCAACATCTACCGGGTTACCGCCCTAGTCGTCTTGACTCCAAGTTCACCCTTCCAGATAAGCTTACCGTCACTGAACGTAGGAAGCTTCTTCCCTCCATTAGAAGAATCAACGGCTTGTTGGGTAATGGTTTAACCGGAGCAGATCTGACCCGTTGCTGGATCTCATGGCAGGTTATTCCATTAAGTCATCGATCTCAACTGATGTATGAATATGACGGAAGTCCGGACAACCCTCTTCGTCACAGCCCAGTTGAAGTCACTGAAGAAGACATTGTTTCTATGTCAACCCTTTTGGTAAATGGGATGTACGAAGATTGCAGTATTGTTGGGTTGAGTCCCTTCTACAAGATTAATCCAGCGCCAGAAGTAAGTACATTTTGATCTCTTTCTTCTTCGTGTTTTGCCCAGCTATTAGTACTTAATACTTGTAACGCCCTCGATGCGGCTATATCTCCTACGTGTCAAAGCACGACTTAGAGGCATAACCGCATTGAAAGCAATGTCGCAAGTAAGGCAATCTTCACAACATTCCATGTAAATAGATAATAAAAGGGGAAGGTACATAGTTGGCTTACACTCGCCACGTCAAACAAAGTACATAAATAGCATTACATCATCCAATCACTCATGGCCCGACTATGGTGCCGAAATAAAAGATCAACCCCAACAAGCGACATGGTCCCGATCGCCCCAACTGGGCACCTCTACTGATCATCAAGGAAAGACACATAGTAACGGCGTGAGTCCTCGTCGAACTCCCACTTGAGCTCAAGCGCATCGTCTGGAACGGAGTCATCAGGCCCTGCATCTGGTTTGGAAGTAATCTATGAGCCACAGGGACTCAACAATCTCTCACCCTCGCGGTCAAGACTATTTAAGCTTATAGGTAAGGCTAGGTAATATGTGGAGCTGCAGCAAGCGACTAGCATATATGGTGGCTAACCTGTTCGCAAAAGAGAGCGAGAAGAGAAGGCAAAGCATGAACGAAGAACTAGAGAACAACCTACGGCAAGCATTACTCCAACACCGTGTTCACTTCCCGGTCTCCGCCGAGAAGAGACCATCACGGTAACACACACAGTTGATTCATTTTAATTAAGTTAAGGTTCAAGTTATCTACAACCGGACATTAACAAATTCCCATCTGCCCATAACCGCGGGCATGGCTTTCGAAAGTTCAAATCCCTGCAGGGGAGTCCCAACTTAGCCCATGAAAAGCTCTCACGGTCAACGAAGGATATACCTTCTCCCGAGACATTCCGATCAGACTCGGTATCCCGGTTCTACAAGACACTTCGACAAGTTAAAACAAATCCAGCAACACCGCCCGAATGTGCCGACAAATCCCGATAGGAGCTGCACATATCTCGTTCTCAGGGCACACTCAGATTGTCCAAGGTACGGGTAGGCCAGCCCAGAGTTGCCCCTGGTGGCCACCGGCAGCTGACAGGTTGGACCAAAACTCAGAGGAGCACTGGCCCGGGGGGGGGGGGGGGGTAAAAAGATGACCCTTGGGCTCCGGAAACCCAAGGGAAAAAGAGGCTAGGTGGCAAATGGTAAAACCAAGGTTGGGCATTGCTGGAAGAGTTTTATTCAAGGCGAACTGCCAAGGGATTCCCATTATTACCCAACCCCTTAAGGAACGCAAAATCCGGAAACATAACACTGATATGACGGAAACTAGAGCGGAAAGAGTGGAACAAAACACTAGGCGAGAGGCCGAGCCTTCCACCCTTTACCAAGTATATAGATGCATTAAGATAACAAGGCAATATAATGATATCCCAACAAGAAAAATGATGTTCCAACAAGGAACGATCTCCAATCTTCACCTGCAACTAGCAACGCTATAAGAGGGGCTGAGCAAAGCGGTAACATAGCCAATCAACGGTTTGCTAGGACATGGTGGGTTAGAGGTTTGACATGGCAATTTGGGAGGCATGATAAGCAAGTGGTAGGCATCGTAGCATAGGCATAGCAAAAGAGCGAGCATCTAGCAAAGCAAAGATAGAAGTGATTTCGAGGGTATGATCATCTTGCCTGCAAAGTTGTCAGAGTTGACTGGATCCTCGAAAGCAAACTCAACGGGCTCCTCGTTAGCGAACTCGTCTCTTGGCTCTACCCAAACAAGACAAACAAGCAAGAGGAACACAATCAACCACGTGCAAAGCTCAAACAACATGATGCAAACATGGTATGCTATGCGGGATGCGATATGTGATGCATATGCAAGATTTGACAAGGAATGAAAGAACCTGGCCTCAAATTGGAAATCCAAGAATGACACTGGAAAGGTGAGGTGATTTCGATTGAAATTGATATAAAGAACACCGGAATCGGATGCACGGTTTGGAAATGGCAAGCAATTCAAATATGGCAACTGTCCGCGATAAACAGCAAGTAGCCATCTAAATGCAACTAGATGAACATGCTACAGCACTCAAAAAATGGCAACAAAATAAATGGCAGGGATCCATTCATGATGCTTAACAAAAGATAAACACTGAGCTACGGCCAATTCATCCATTAACAGGTTCAAACAAGCATGGCAAAAGTGCAAATGGTAAACAGGTTTCAGACTTAATGAAATTAACACAAGCCTGGAATTCCAGATCAGGTAGCACACTTTGGAGCAAGAAAACTATATGCTACAGGAACTTAACATGGAAAAGTAAGGCATGGCATGGAGTTAACCAAAGAGCTTAACAAAAGTCCCTTAGTGACCTTGAGCCAAAAGGGATCGGAAAATACAATTGCAAGCATGTGAACATGGCAAAAACATAATCAGATCATAGACTTAGTGAAAAACTAGAGCATGCAAATCAGATATCAAGTAGGAATGTTTACGAGCTCGATGCACTCACTACAGAGCAAGGCATGACAATCTAAGCATACACTCATCAAGAATACACATTATACAAGCTAGACATGGCAAGAACAACAACATAGCATGCACGGATCAACTACAACATCCTCGGCAAAATCGCTAACAAGTAGACAATCTGCCCAGATTCACGAAATAGCAAAAGTAGAGCTCGATTTACTCAAGCTAGTGTGCTCCATAATTGAAAACAAAGACATGGATGGATAGAGCACTACAAGATTAACAAATCATCCTTAATGATCATCCTCAAAAGAGG
Organism: Triticum aestivum; assembly: GCF_018294505.1. Taxonomy (NCBI): domain Eukaryota; kingdom Viridiplantae; phylum Streptophyta; class Magnoliopsida; order Poales; family Poaceae; genus Triticum; species Triticum aestivum. Next base: position 748,873,863 of record NC_057797.1, read on the forward strand.
CACGGATCACTAGGAAACAACATGAACATATGGCATATTGATAAAAACAGATCAAGGACTTAGTGGAATTGCCAGATTAGTCATGGGGCATATCGTGCACACATTAGTCATGGCAAAAATGACAAAAAGCTATTTGATGCAACAGATTTTTGTGATCTGACAATTAACCCAAGTCCCTGAAATCAGCATTAACAAATGCACCACTTTGCAAGCTTGTGCTAGTCACCACACACATCACAAAAATACATGGATAGCACCTCTGTAAAGATGGCAAAGCATATAACAAAACACGTGTAGAGCTCAGGGGCATATCATGCACACATTAGTCATGGCAAAAATGATAAAAAGCTATTTGATGCAACAGATCTGACAATTAACTCAAATAGCACTCTTCCAACAGCATTTCGGGCATCAAGATGAACTCAAATGAAAATGATGCAATGAGATGAAATGATGTACACTCTGAGACGAACATTTTGATATGCTACACGCACAAGACGGATCTACGGATGCAAAGTTATGATGCAATGAACATGGCAAAATAATTAAGGTTAGGGACGAAAAGTCAACCCCGAGATTTAAATCTCAGATCCAGATCCGGGGTGCACGCGACCTGAGGTTCGCCGGGATCCCTGTAGCGGACGGAGATGTCGCCGGACTTGGCGCTCGCCGGAGGAAGGGGAGGGAGCCGAGGCGGTGGAGGAGGTCGGCGGAGCTCGCCGGAGTTGCTCCCGGCGACGAGGCGACGCGGTGGTGCGGGCAGCGAGGTGCATGCGGCGGCCGCCGGCTACGAGGAGGAGCTGGGCGGAGCGGGGCGGCGGTGGCCAACACCGGCGAGGAGGAGGCGGGCGGCGCGCGTCCTCTGGCCCGGCTGGCGCGGGGAGAGGGTCGGCTTCGGGCCGGCGGGCCTCGGCAGCGGCGGGGGAAGGAGCCGCCACGTGGCGTGCCCTGGTTCGTCGCGGGCGGCGGCGGCGACTTGTCCGGCCGGCACGGATGTGTTCGGTGTGGCGCGGTAGGTTTTTTTAGGGATTGAGACGAGGGGAATCCGGGATTTCGGAGGAGGGGCTATTTATAGGCATAGAGGGAGCTAGGAGTGTCCAAATGAGGTGCGGTTTTCGGCCACGCGATCGTGATCGAACACTCTAGATGATGGAGAGGGTTTTGGTGGGTTTTGGTCCAAATTGGAAGGGTGTTAGGCTGCAACACACATGAGGCCTTCTCGGTCCCTCGGTTAACCGTTGGAGCATCAAACCAAGTCCAAATGGTATGAAACTTGACATGCGGTCTACCGGTAGTAAACCAAGGCCGCTTGGCAAGTCTCGGTCCAATTCGGAAATGTTTAACCCCCACACATGAAAAGAAGGTAGAAATGACCACCGGAGGAGAACGGAGCGCCGGAATGCAAAACGGACAACGGGAAAAATGCTCGGATGCATGAGACGAACACGTATGCAAATGCAATGCACATGATGACATGATATGAGATGCATGAAAACAACAACAACACACAGAGACAAACACCCGAACCCAAGAAAATGAAAATAACTTAACGCCAGAAACGGCAAGAGTTGGAGTACATATTAGGTAAATTACATCCGGGGTGTTACAATACTGATCTTTCTTCTTGTCTTTATAGGCCAATTCTGACTTCTGGAAAGTGAAATATGACCATGAAGCTGCCAAGAAGGCGAAAGCCGCCGCTATGAACACCAAGAAGACGACCCGAAAATCAAAGAAGAAGAAGAAGAAAACTACTGACGAGGATTTAATGAAGCTTGATGACTCGTCTGACTCGGAGGTAGCCCTTGATTCCCTTGGTCAACTTTTTAACAATCTTATTGATACCGATCCTTACCAGGATGACACTGGGGCTAGTCAAGCCGGGGAAGTAGAGGTAACTATCATTTCCTTCGACTCAGAGCCCTTACCAAGACACAAAGTTCGACGAGTGATCCGTAAAGTAAGGTTTTCTAACCCCTTAGCTCACTTGGATCCCAACTTTCATTTGAAAAAGCAGCAGCATGAAAGCCGTCGTGAAGTTGAGATTGAAGATGAGCCGGCTGTCGTCCCTGATCAGACCCCTCGGAAACGTCTGAACGAGGTTTACTTATTACTGTCCTTACCTTCGTTTTAATGAATCATGCTCCTTGTATTTCCTTTAACTCCTTTCATTTAACTTTTTAGGAGGTGTCTCGTTCCTCGGGCGACTCATCACAAACACAATTTCCGGCTTTCAAGACTGCTCCTGGGTAATTAAAAATCCTTTTTTCTTCTGAGTTTGATCAATTGTTATCTTAATGCTAACTATCCTGCAATATTTTTCTTTAGCGGTCAAGCTAAGTCAAAGAAAGCGAAGGCAACAAAACCAGTGGAAGACCTGCCAATACTGGCATCTGAGCCGGCTAGGCCACCTTCTCCATTAACTGTCGCCCCAGAAGACCCGCCTATTGTTCATGAAGCAAATCCTCCAGAGCCATCCCTTGTCAAGAACCCTTCTGCAGCTGGTCCATCAAGCTCAACCGGCCCACCGTCTCCCCGTGTTCAAGATGCTCAAATTACTGGGAGCCGCTATGTTGAGCCGGGGAACCCGACAGTACTGGCACGGTGCACAGCTAAGCAAGAAGCTTTGGATAGGCGGAAGGTTCGTGTTGATGTTGCCAACTATGACCGTCTTAATGCCAGTGATATTTTATCCGGCTATCTCAGTCATGTACACTCCAGTCGTGATTCTGAGATTGGGATAGTCAAGCAGCTTCAATTGAAGTATGAGGTATGTAGTTTCCAGTTTACCAATATTCCTTTAGCCCCCAAGTCTGTAGATTATGAGAGAAACAGAATAACCTGTAGACTTAAAATATAGACCGATACCTTTACTTCTGAATCTTTGCCTGATATTGGTAGAACAAGACTTCACCCATAGTCCCCAAGGACCGGTTTATTTAATCATTAATGAATCAGTACTTCAGAATTGAACACTATCTGTAAAATACTTAACATTCTGGTTTATCTTTGATAACCTTGCTGAACTGCGTACATTAGCCCCCAAGTGCCAAGTGCTGTTACTTTGTAAAGGACTTGGGACTTCTAATATGCTGGTAGAGTCACAAAATTTTGATTTGGCATACATTAGCCCCCAAGTGCCAAGTGTTTTATTCGTAAAGCACTTGGGACTTTGAATTTTGAATATGTATACTGGAACTTAAAACCAAATCTTGACTTATCTGAATGTTCCACAGAATGCATTATCTGAACTGAACTCCCAATTGACTGACGCAAAGACCCGGCTAGCAAGCCAGGAGTCAAAAATTAAATCTTCCACCTCCAAGTTGCAAATGAGCCTTTCTGAGACGGAGACTTTGAAGACCAGCTTTGCTGCCAAAGAGAAAACTTGGGAGAATGAGGAAACACTCCTGACCCGCCGAGCTGAGACAGCCGAAACAGCTCTGAAAGAAATTTCAACAGAGCTAAACAATTTGAAGGGCCGGGTATCTCAGATGGTTGCCGCGATTTTTGGTAAGCCGTCTGAATTGATCTTGATTATAAATTTTGTCAAACTGGAATATGATCCACCAACTGACTCTGTTAAAAATATACACAGGTCCGCGAAGCAAAAACCTGAGCCAAGACCCGTTGATTAAACTGAAGGCAGTATAAACCTTGGTTCAACAATTGTACATTGGTACACAACGGGCTCTGGCCGCCATCTCTCCGGTAAATCAAGGATCCAACCGGCTCAGCGATGTCTTGAAGAAGCTATCCATCCTTCCTGCTAGATTCCAAGAGGTAAAACGCTCCTGTGCGCGAGCCGGTGCACTGACTGCCTTCAGCCGCTCCAAAGCTTGGGTGCCAGACCTAGACCCGGTAGACGTTGCAAGGGGCTTGATACGTCTCCAATGTATCTATAATTTTTTATTGCTCCATGCTATATTATCTACTGTTTTGAATGTTTATGGGCTTTATTATACACTTTTATATCATTTTTGGGACTAACGCATTAACCCAGAGCCCAGAGCCCAGTGCCAGTTTCTGTTTTTACCCTATTTTAGGGTTTCGAAGAAAAGGAAAATCAAACGGAGCCCAATTGACCTGAAACTTCACGGAACTCATTTTTGGAAGGAAAAAAGCCCAGAAGACTTGGAGTGCACGTCGGGGGCTCTACGAGGAGGCCACGAGGCAGGGGGCGCGCCCACCCCCGCTGGGCATGCCCTCCACCCTCGTGGGCCCCTCGTGGCCCCCCTGAAGTACTTCTTCCGCCTATATATCTCCATATACCCTAAAAACATCCGTGAGCACAATAGATAGGGAGTTCCGCCGCCAGAAGCCTCCGTAGCCACCGAAAGCCAATCTAGACTCGTTCCGGCACCCTGCCGGAGGGGGGATCCTTCTCCGGTGGCCATCTTCATCATCCCGGTGCTCTCCATGACGAGGAGGGAGTAGTTCTCCCTCGGGGCTGAGGGTATGTACCAGTAGCTATGTGTTTGAGATCTCTCTCTCTCTCTCTCGTGTTCTTGAGATGATACGATCTTGATGTATCGCGAGCTTTGCTATTATATTTGGATCCTATGATGTTTCTTCCCCTCTCTACTCTCTTGTAATGAATTGAGTTTCCCCTTTGAAGTTATCTTATCGGATTGAGTCTTTACAGATTTGAGAACACTTGATGTATGTCTTGCCGTGGATATCTGTGGTGACAATGGGATATCACGTGATTCACTTGATGTATGTTTTGGTGACCAACTTGCGGGTTCCGCCCATGAACCTATGCATAGGGGTTGGCACACGTTTTCGTCGTGATTCTCTGGTAGAACTTTGGGGCACTCTTTGAGGTCCTTTGTGTTGGTTGAATAGATGAATCTGAGATTGTGTGATGCATATCGTATAATCATACCCACGGATACTTGAGGTGACATTGGAGTATCTAGGTGACATTAGGGTTTTGGTTGATTTGTGTCTTAAGGTGTTATTCTAGTACGAACTCTAGGGCTGTTTGTGACACTTATAGGAATAGCCCAACGGATTGATTGGAAAGAATAACTTTGAGGTGGTTTCGTACCCTACCATAATCTCTTCGTTTGTTCTCCGCTATTAGTGACTTTGGAGTGACTCTTTGTTGCATGTTGAGGGATAGTTTATGATCCAATTATGTTAGTATTGTTGAGAGGACTTACACTAGTGAAAGTATGAACCCTAGGCCTTGTTTCCTAGCATTGCAATACCGTTTACGCTCACTTTTATCACTTGTTACCTTGCTGTTTTTATAATTTCAGATTACAAATACCTTTATCTACTATCCATATTGCACTTGTATCACCATCTCTTTGCTGAACTAGTGCACCTATACAATTTACCATTGTATTGGGTGTGTTGGGGACACAAGGGACTCTTTGTTATTTGGTTGCAGGGTTGCTTGAGAGAGACCATCTTCATCCTACGCCTCCTACGAATTGATAAACTTTAGGTCATCCACTTGAGGGAAATTTTCTACTGTCCTACAAACCTCTGCACTTGGAGGCCCAACAACGTCTACAAGAAGAAGGTTGTGTAGTAGACATCAAGATCTTTTCTAGCGCCGTTGCCGGGGAGGTGAGTGCTTGAAGGTATATATTTAGATCTTGCAATAGAGTCTTTTAGTTTCTTGTTTTTATCACTAGTTTAGTTTATAAAATAAAACTATAAAAAATGGAATTGAGTTTGTCTCATACGCTTCACCTGTTTAATATCTTTCGTGAGTATGATGGAAAGGATAATTGTCCTCAAGTGCTAGAAGAAGAAATCTATAAAATGTTTGACACTAAATATTTGAATGATGAGCATGATTGCAATGTTGTTAGTATGAATTCCTTGAATATCCATGATGCTAATGATATGCAAAGCCTCAAGCTTGGGGAAGCTATGTTTGATGAAGATGATATTTTTTGTCCCCCGAGTTTTGATGAGCAAATTTATTATGATGAAAGCATGCCTCCTATCTATGATGATTATTGTGATGACACGTATGCTTTAAAGAATAATTATAACCATGAAACTTGTCATCTTGATCTTAATTTTCAATCACATGATAGTTATTTTGTTGAGTTTGCTCCAACTATTATTCATGAGAAGAATTTTGCTTGTGTGGAGAGTAATAAAATTTCCATGCTTGTATATCATGAAAATAATGCTTTAGGTGCTGGTTATATTGTTGAATTCATTCATGATGCTACTGAAAATTATTATGAGGGAGGAACATGTGCTTGTAGGAATTGCAATAATATCAAGTTTCCTCTCTATGTGCTTAAAGTTTTGAAGTTATGCTTGTTTTGCCCCCCTATGCTAGTTGATTATTGTTCCCACAAGTTGTTTGCTCACAAAATACCTATGCATAGGAAGTGGGTTAGACTTAAATGTGCTAGTCATATTCTTTATGATGCTCTATTTATGTATCAATTCTTATCCATTATGTGAGCATCATTGAAATCATCATGCCTAGCTAGGGGCGTTAAACGATAGCGCTTGTTGGAGAGGCAACCCAATTTTATTTTTGTTCCTTCCTTTTTGCTCATGCTTAGTAATAAAATTCATCTAGCCTCTGTTTAGATGTGGTTTTATACTTTTAATTAGTGCTTGTTCCAAGTAGAACCTTTGGGAAGACTTTGGGAAAGTCTTGTTGATCATGCTATAAAAAACAGAAACTTTAGCGCTCAGAGAATTGCTGCCATTTTTATTTGGAGAGTGCTATTTAGTTAATTCTTTTTTATGATGATTAATAGATAAATTACTCAGGTCCAGCAATTTAGTTGAGAATTTTATGAGTTCCATAAGTATACGTTTGATCCAGATTACTACAGACTGTTCTGCTTTTGACAGATTCTGTTTTTTCATGTGTTGTTTACTTATTTTGATGAATCTATGGCTAGTAAAATAGTTTATAAACCATAGAGAAGTTGGAATACAGTAGGTTTAACACCAATATAAATAAATAATGAGTTCATTACAGTACCTTGAAGTGGTGATTTATTTTCTTATACAAATGGAGCTTACGAGTTTTCTGTTAAGTTTTGTGTTGTGAAGTTTTCAAGTTTTGGGTAAAGATTCGATGGACTATGGAATAAGGAGTGGCAAGAGCCTAAGCTTGGGGATGCCCAAGGCACCCCAAGGTAATATTCAAGGACAACCAAAAGCCTAAGCTTGGGGATGCCCCGGAAGGCATCCCCTCTTTCGTCTTCATCCATCGGTAACTTTACTTGGAGCTATATTTTTATTCCCCACATGATATGTGTTTTGCTTGGAGCATCAATTTATTTTGTTAGGATTTGCTTTCTGTTATTTAGAACAATGTTTTGCATCTTTTATTTCAATAAAAGTGGCATTAATAGTCCTTACTATCCCTATGTTACAAGTATACATGTTGCTGTTTGAAAACAGAAAGTTTACCGTTGTTGCAATAATTCCGTAGAAAAGTCAGAATGTGATAAAATGTTGAAGCTTTTTGCATATTAAGCTCTGATAAATTTACTACAGTGGGAATTTTCTTTCATAATTTTTGGAGCTTGGGAAGTATGGATGTTGCTGCATTCTTTACAGGCTGTCCTGTTTAGGCAGATTGCTGTTATGTTTGCATTGTTTGCATATGTTTGCTTTTTTAATGATTCTATTTGAGGATAGGACTATTAAATATGCAGAGGCATTTAGTATGCAATGTTTAATAATAATTTTAGTGATTTGCTACAGTAGAGTATGATAAGGTTTTGGCAACGGTTTATACTAACTTATCTCACGAGTCCTTGTTGAGTTTTGTGTGGATGAAGCTTTTGAGATTTAGGGAGACCTTGATATGAGAGGAATTAAGGAGACACAAAAGCTCAAGCTTGGGGATGCCCAAGGCACCCTAAGATAATATTTCAAGAAGTCTCAAGCATCTAAGCTTGGGGATGCCCCGGTTGGCATCCCACCTTTCTTCTTCAACAACTATCGGTTAGTATTGGTTGATCCTAAGTTTTTGCTTCCTCACATGATGTTTGCTATTCTTAGAATGTCATTTTATTTTGCTTTGCTTGCTGTTTGAATAAAATACCAAGATCTTAAATTCTTAAATGTTAGAGAGTCTTCACATAGTTGCATAATTATTCGACTACTCATTGATCTTCACTAATATCTTTCGGAGTAGTTTGTCATTTGCTCTAGTGCTTCACTTATATATTTTTAGAGCATGGTGGTAGTTTTATTTTGAAGAAACTATTGATCTCTCATGCTTCACTTAGATTATTTTGAGAGTCTTAATAGCATGGTAATTTGCTAACAATCCTAATATGCTAGGTATACAAGATTAATAATAAAATTCTCTTATGAGTGTTTTGAATACTAAGAGAAGTTTGATGCTTGATGATTGGTTTGAGATATGGAGGTAATAATATCAAAGTCGTGCTAGTTGAGTAGTTGTGAAATTGAGAAATGCTTGTGTTGAAGTTTGCAAATCCCGTAGCATGCACGTATGGTAAACGTTGTGTAACAAATTTGAAACATGAGGTGTTATTTGATTGTCCTCCTTATGAGTGGCGGTCGGGGACGAGCGATGTTCTTTTCCTACCAATCTATCCCCCTAGGAGCATGCGCGTAGTGCCGAGGTTTTTGATGACTTGTAGATTTTTGCAATAAGTATGTGAGTTCTTTATGACTAATGTTGAGTCCATGGATTATACGCAGTCTCACCCTTCCATCCTTGCTAGCCTCTTCGGTACAATGCATTGCCCTTTCTCACATTAAGAGTTGGCGCAAACTTCACCGGTGCATCCAAACCCTGTGATATGATACGCTATTTCACACATAAACCTCCTTATATCTTCCTCAAAACAGCCACCATACCTACCTATTATGGCATTTCCATAGCCATTCCGAGATATATTGTGATGCAACTTTCCATCATTCCGTTCATCATGACACATTCATCATTGTCATATTGCTTAGCATGATCATGTAGTTGACATAGTATTTGTGGCAAAGCCACCGTTCATAATTCTTTCATACATGTCACTCTTGGTTCAATGCATATCCCAGTACACCGCCGGAGGCATTCATATAGAGTCATCCTTGTTCTAGTATCGAGTTGTAATCATTGAGTTGTAAATAAATAGAAGTGTGATGATCATCATTATTAGAACATTGTCCCAAGTGAGGAATAAAAAAAGAGAAAGGCCATAAAAAAAGAGAAGGCCCAAAAAAGAAAAAGAAAAGAGAAAGGCCATAAAAAAGAGAAGGCCCAAACAAAATGAGAGAAAAAGAGAGAAGGGACAATGTTACTATCCTTTTACCACACTTGTGCTTCAAAGTAGACCATGATCTTCATAGTAGGGAGTCTCTCATGTCATCACTTTCATATACTAGTGGGAATTTTTCATTATAGAACTTGGCTTGTATATTCCAACAATGGGCCTCCTCAAGTGCCCTAGGTCTTCGTGAGCAAGCAAGTTGGATGCACACCCACTAGTTTCTTTTGTTGAGCTTTCATACATTTATAGCTCTAGTGCATCCGTTGCATGACAATCCCTACTCCTTGCATTAACATCAATCGGTGGGCATCTCCATAGCCCATTGATTAGCCTCGTTGATGTGAGACTTTCTCCTTTTTGTCTTCTCCACATAACCCCCTCATTATTCTATTCCACCCATAGTGCTATATCCATGGCTCGCGCTAATGTATTGCATGAAAGTTTATAGGTTTGAGATTACTAAAGTATGAAACAATTGCTTGGCTTGTCATCGGGGTTGTGCATGATGAGAGCATTCTTGTGTGACGAAAATGAAACATGACTAAACTATATGATTTTGTAGGGATGAACTTTCTTTGGCCATGTTATTTTGAGAAGACATAATTTCTTAGTTAGTATGCTTGAAGTATTATCATTTTTATGTCAATATGAACTTTTGTCTTGAATCTTATGGATCTGAATATTCATACCACAATTAAGAAGAATCACATTGAAATAATGCCAAGTAGCACTCCGCATCAAAAATTCTGTTTTTATCATTTACCTACTCGAGGACGAGCAGGAATTAAGCTTGGGGATGCTGATACGTCTCCAACGTATCTATAATTTTTGATTGCTCCATGCTATATTATCTACTATTTTGAATGTTTATGGGCTTTATTATACACTTTTATATCATTTTTGAGACTAACCTATTAACCCAGAGCCCAGTGCCAGTTTCTGTTTTTACCCTATTTTAGGGTTTCGAAGAAAAGGAAAATCAAACGGAGCCCAATTGACCTGAAACTTAATGGACCTCATTTTTGGAAGGAAAGAAGCCCAGAAGACTTGGAGTGCACGTCGGGGGCTCTACGAGGAGGCCATGAGGCAGGGGGCGCGCCCACCCCCTGGGCGCGCCCTCCACCCTCGTGGGCCCCTCGTGGCCCCCCTGACGTACTTCTTCCGCCTATATATCTCTCCATATACCCTAAAAACATCTGTGAGCACAATAGATCGGGATTTCCGCAGCCAGAAGCCTCTGTAGCCACCGAAAGCCAATCTAGACCCGTTTCTGCACCCTGCCGGAGGGGGAATCCTTCTCCGGTGGCCATCTTCATCATCCCGATGCTCTCCATGACGAGGAGGGAGTAGTTCTCCCTCGGGGCTGAGGGTATGTACCAGTAGCTATGTGTTTGATCTCTCTCTCTCTCTCTCTCTCTCTCGTGTTCTTGAGATGATACGATCTTGATGTATCACGAGCTGTGTTATTATATTTGGATCCTATGATGTTTCTTCCCCCTCTACTCTCTTGTAATGAATTGAGTTTCCCCTTTGAAGTTATCTTATCGGATTGAGTCTTTACAGATTTGAGAACACCTGATGTATGTCTTGTCGTGGATATCTGTGGTGACAATGGGATATCACGTGATTCACTTGATGTATATTTTAGTGACCAACTTGCGGGTTCCGACCATGAACCTATGCATAGGGGTTGGCACACGTTTTCGTCGTGATTCTCCGGTAGAACTTTGGGGCACTCTTTGAGGTCCTTTGTGTTGGTTGAATAGATGAATCTGAGATTGTGTGATGCATATCGTGTAATCATGCCCACGGATACTTGAGGTGACATTGGAGTATCTAGGTGACATTAGGGTTTTGGTTGATTTGTATCTTAAGGTGTTATTCTAGTACGAACTCTAGGGCTGTTTGTGACACTTATAGGAATAGCCCAACGGATTGATTGGAAAGAATAACTTTGAGGTGGTTTCGTACCCTACCATAATCTCTCCGTTCGTTCTCCGCTATTAGTGACTTTGGAGTGACTCTTTGTTGCATGTTGAGGGATAGTTTTATGATCCAATTATGTTAGTATTGTTGAGAGGACTTACACTAGTGAAAGTATGAAACCTAGGCCTTGTTTCCTAGCATTGCAATACCGTTTACGCTCACTTTTATCACTTGTTACCTTGCTGTTTTTATAATTTCAGATTACAAATACCTTTATCTACTATCCGTATTGCACTTGTATCACCATCTCTTCGCTGAACTAGTGCACCTATACAATTTACCATTGTATTGGGTGTGTTGGGGACACAAGAGACTCTTTGTTATTTGGTTGCAGGGTTGCTTGAGAGATACCATCTTCATCCTACGCCTCCTACGGATTGATAAACCTTAGGTCATCCACTTGAGGGAAATTTGTTACTGTCCTACAAACCTCTGCACTTGGAGGCCCAACAACGTATATAAGAAGAAGGTTGTGTAGTAGACATCAGGGCTATCCTACCGTGAAGGAGGATGGGTCTCCTTTTGATCAAGATGACTTTATAGCCTGCGTCTGTGAAGTCCGGCCTCAGGCGACTAGCCTTGGAGACGATACCAACGTGGACAAATACCAGCCGGGTTTTGATAGTGCAAATAAGAAGATGGCCACTCCTTCATACAAAGTTGCTGATTTGTTCCCACTTGTGAGAGAAGATACCTTTGCCTCGGAAATTGACCCGGTCGGCCTGATTGACGATGAAGCTGAATTTGTCGCCATGAATGGCTTTGCTTGATCCAAATCCAACTTCTAGCAGACTCAAGATGGTGAACCGGTGAGGGAAGGACAATGATCATCTTCATGGGCTTATAAAGCCGTGTAATAGCTTAACTGTTTAAAACACCGCGTTTTTGCTTATGCCATGCATCGTGCAAAAAGCACTTCTATGTGAATCTGTGCTTCCGGATGCCAATGTTTAACGCTGTCTTAAGCATCGTTTAATGCTTGTCTCTGCAATGTTTAAACTTTGTTCCTGTGAACACAAGGAAAAATTTGGCAAGGCGGTTTAAAACCAACTGGGTTTAAACACCCAATTTACAGCCCATATCTCCACCTTAAAAACAAAGACAAATATAAATAAAGGATAATGTTTTAATATTAACTCTTAAGTTAACGCAGTCGGTAAGCGCGTATAAGTAAGAATCATACCTTGTCCTTGTTGATTCTTAGATCGTCGGTTCAAATAACCCGGGTGATGAATTTGATAATTCAATATGTATAAAAATTAATACTCCTTAAATATTCAATAATCATCATATCTCAGTAGCTCGTACCTTCAGATCCTTAGACCACCGGCTTGGATAACCCGGGCGGCTGTGTTGTCCAATAATTGAGCCGGTGAAAAAACCAGGCCATCTCATTTGTAATATTGAAACAACAAAAACTAAAAGGCAAGCAACAGATAACAAACATAATTTTAACTCTGTATTTAAAAGATTGGGGGTTTCTGATTTGAATACGATCAGTAAAACGGACCAAAGGAGTTAAGATAAGGTTCAAATACGACCATATAGCCCCTAGTGGCTTTGGCATTGCGCCGATCAAGAGGGTACCGACAGCTATGTCCTCTTTGGTTCGAATACGCCCTATGTTTGAACAGGAAGCCCCCAAATGACCTTGAGAGGTTTTTAACAACCCTAATTCGAATACGATCCAAGTCGGCTCAAAAGGGGTTAAGTTATGATTCGGATACGATCAAGAAGCCCCCAAGTGAGTTTGGCCTTTAGCCGATCAAGAGGGTTGCGACAACTATGTTCTCTTTGGTTCAAATACGACCTATGTTTGAACAGGAAGCCCCCAAGTGACCATGAGATTTACAGCTAGATTCGAATACGATCATAAGCCGGACTAGAAAAGGTTAAACTTGATTCAAATATGATCAACTCCTTAATAGTCATTTGTGAAAAATAACAAAGATGCATAATTTTTGAAAAGAAAAGAGATCGATGGTCTTACTTTATTGCTTATCATCGTATATACAATGTGAACGTATGTACATGATGAGAGCCGGTGGCTCAGGTATAGTACGGCCTAAGTTGAGCAATGTTCCACGGTCGGCGGGTCTCCTCTTCCGACTTACGTGAGTCTGCATGCTCTCGAACGTCAATGAGGTAATAAGACCCGTTGTTTAAATTTTTACTGACCACAAAGGGTCCTTCCCAAGGTGGGGATAACTTGTGTGCATCTAAAAGATCTTGGATGAGCCGGAGCACCAAGTCGCCTTCCTGAAAAGTCTTGGTCTTAACCCGGCGGCTGTGATAACGACGCATGTCCTGTTGATAGATTGCTGACCGTGCTACTGCTAAGTCTCTTTCTTTATCCAACAAGTCAAGCGCATCCTGTCTGGCTTTTTCATTGTTAGCTTCGACATAAGCCGCCACACGGGGCGAGTCATGACGGATGTCACTGGGCAATACTGCTTCTGCCCCATAAACCATGAAGAAGGGTGTGTAACCCGTAGACCTGTTGGGTGTAGTATTGATGCTCCATAACACTGAAGGCAACTCCTCTACCCAACAACCCGGCGTTCGCTGTAAAGGAACCATAAGCCGGGGTTTTAGCCCTTTCAGAATTTCCTGATTGGCTCTCTCAGCTTGACCATTGGATTGAGGATGAGCTACAGAAGAAACATCAAGCCGGATGTGCTCTCGCTGACAAAACTCTTCCATAGCCCCTTGGGATAGATTAGTGCCATTGTCTGTGATAATACTGTGTGGAAAACTGAAACGGAAGATTATTTTCTTCATGAACTGAACCACCATGGCTGCATCACACTTACTCACAGGCTCCGCCTCAACCCATTTAGTGAACTTATCAACAACCACCAGGAGATGTGTCTTCTTATCCTTAGACCTTTTGAAAGGTCCCACCATGTCAAGCCCCCAGACTACAAACGGCCAAGTGATTGGAATCACCCGGAGCTCTTGAGCCGGCACATGCGCTCGTCGTGCAAATTTCTAACATCCATCACATCTACTGACTAGATCTTCTGCATCAGTGTGAGCCGTCAACCAGTAAAAACCGTGAAGAAACGCCTTGGCCACAATTTTGACCCGGCATGATGACCACAATCGCCTTCATGGATCTCACGAAGGATTTCTTGACCCTCTTCGGGGGAAACACACCGTTGAAACACTCCGGAAACACTGCGATGAAATAACTCTCCATCCGAAATCGTCATGGACTTAGACCGCCGGGTTATCTATCAAGCCAGGGTCCCATGTGCTGGCAATTCTCCCCGGGTCATGTAAGCCAAGAACGTCACCGTCCAATCTGGGATGACATGAAGAGCCGCCACCAACTGCGCCTCCGGGTCAGGAACAGCTAAATCTTCTTCTGTGGGCAACTGGACAGAGGGGTTATGCAAAACATCTAAAAAGGTGTTGGGTGGTACCGGCTTACGTTGAGACCCCAGCCGGCTCAAAGCATCAGCTGCTTCGTTCTTTCGACAGTCAATGTGTACCACCTGATAACCTTTAAAATATCCTGCAATAGCATCGACCTCTCGGCGATAAGCCGCCATGAGAGGGTCTTTGGAATCCCACTTGCCAGACACCTGCTGAGCCACTAGATCTGAATCACCAAGACATCTGACCCGGCTCAAGCTCATCTCCTTTGCCACTCGAAGACCATGGAGCAATGCTTTGTACTCTGCTGCGTTGTTAGTGCACGGAAACATCAATCGTAACACATAACAAAATTTATCACCTCGTGGGGAAGTTAATACAACTCCAGCCCCCGAGCCCTCCAATTGCCTGGACCCATCAAAATGAATAGTCCAATATGTGTTGTCCGGCTTTTTTTCTGGCATCTGCATCTCTGTCCAGTCATTGATGAAGTCAACCAGAGCTTGAGACTTAATCACAGTGCGTGGAACATGCTTCAGCCCATGAGACCCAAGCTCAATTGCCCACTTGGCAACTCGCCCTGTAGCTTCTCTATTTTGAATAATGTCTCCCGAAGGAGCAGAGCTAACCACAGTGATTGGATGTCCCTGAAAGTAATGCTTAAGCTTCCAGCTCGCCCTGAACACCCCATAAACAAGCTTCTGCCAATGTGGATATCATTGCTTAGACTCAATTAGCACTTCACTAACATAATAATAAGCCGGCCGTTGAACCGGATGTTGTTTGCCAGCCTCCTTGCGCTCTACCACCATAGCCACACTAACATCCCGTGAGTTGGCAGCTACGTATAACAATAGCGGCTCTTTCTCAATTGGAGAAGCTAGGACCGACGGCTTAGCCAGTTGTGCCTTCAGATCCTCAAAAACGGCGTTCGCAGCATCGCTCCAAACAAACACTTCTGTTTTCTTCATCAACTGATAGAGAGGCATAGCCTTTTCCCCTAACCGGCTTATGAACCGGCTCAAAGCAGCCACACGACCCACCAGTCGTTGAACATCATTGACGCAGGTCGGTTTGTCCCGGGATGTAATTGCCTTGATCTTCTCCGGGTTAGCTTCAATACCTCGGTTAGACACCAGAAAACCTAAAAGCTTGCCGACTGGCACTCCAAAAACACACTTGGCCGGGTTAAGCATCATCTTGTAAACCCGAAGATTATCAAAAGTCTCTTTCAAGTCTGTGACCAAGGTTTCCTCTTCCCTGGACTTCACTACTATATCATCCACATAGGCATGAACATTGCGCCCAATTTGATCATGAAGACAATTCTGTACACACCGTTGGTAAGTCGCCTAAGCACTCTTGAGCCCAAAAGGCATAGACACATAGCAGAAAGCCCCAAAAGGAGTTATAAACAATGTCTTCTCTTGATCCTTGACTGCCATCTTAATCTGATGATACCCGGAGTAAGCATCTAATAAACTCAACTGTGCGCAACCCGCCGTAGCATCAATGATCTGATCAATATGGGGAAGAGCAAAAGGATCAGCCGGACAGGCCTTGTTCAAATCTGTGTAATCCACACACATACGCCAGGTGCCATTCTTTTTTAGCATGAGCATCGGGTTAGCTAACCATTCTGGGTGAAAGACCTCCACAATGAACCCGGCCGCCAGGAGCCGGGCCACCTCTTCTCCAATGGCCTTGCGCCTTTCTTCATTGAACCGCCGAAGAAACTCTCTGACAGGTTTGAACTTTGGATCGATATTAAGAGTGTGCTCAGCGAGTTCCCTCGGGACACCCGGCATGTCTGAAGGTTTCCATGCAAAGATGTCTCAGTTCTCACAGATGAACTCGATGAGCGCGCTTTCCTATTTCGGATCCAAGTTTGCGCTGATGATGAACTGTTTAGATGAATCGCCGGGCACAAAGTCAACCATCTTAGTGTCATCAGCCGATTTGAACTTTAACTCCGGCTCATGCTCTGTTGTTGGTTTCTAAGTCATGTCTGCCGGGTCAACATGATCCTTGTAGAATTTCAACTCCTCTGTTGCACAAACAGATTCAGCATAGGCAGCATCCCCCTCTTCACATTCCAAGGCGATCTTCCGGCTCCCATGGACTGTAATAGTGCCCTTGTGACCCGGCATCTTGAGCTGCAAATACACGTAACACGGCCGAGCCATGAACTTGGCATAAGCCGGCCGTCCAAACAGAGCATGATATGGGCTTTTGATCTTAACCACTTCAAAGGTTAATTTTTCTGCCCTAGAGTCATACTCATCCCCAAAGGCTACCTCCAGCTCAATCTTACCAACTGGGTATGCCGACTTACCGGGTACTACACCATGAAAAACAGTGTTGGATTGTTTAAGATTTTTATCCGTCAATCCCATCCGGCGAAACGTCTCATAGTAAAGGATGTTGATGCTGCTGCCTCCATCCATGAGTACCTTAGTAAACTTGTACCCACCAACCTGAGGTGACACCACCAAAGTCAAGTGACCCGGATTATCAACCTGGGGCAGGTGATCCTCTCTACTCCACACAATAGGCTGCTCCGACCAACGTAGATAACGTGGAATTGCCGGTTCAACGGCATTGACGGCCCTCTTGTGGAGTTTCTGGTCTCTCTTACATAAACTGGTAGTAAAGACATGATACTGTCCGCTACTCAACTGCTTCGGGTTGCTCTGATAGACGGATTGTTGCTGATGTTGATTCCCTTGGCTGTGTTGCTGATTATATTCTCCTTGGTGACCAGGATGACACTGACCATGAAAACCTCCTCCGCTTGAACCGGCGCCCGGGCCCTGAAAGCCGCCTCCACCTGAGCCGCCACCCGGGCCGTGACCCCCATCAAATGCGTTTGAATTTTTAAACGCCTTCATGCTCATGCAATCCTTCCACAAGTGGGTGGCTGGCTTCTCCCAGGTACCGTGTCTTGGACAAGGTTCATTCAACAACTGCTCAAGAGTGGGGCCTGACCCGCCTGATCGAGGGGGTTGTCTGCCCTTCCGCCGCTGATTACCACCCTGCACATTAGTATTAGCAACAAACTCATCAGCTTTACGCTTATTAACTCCTTGATTTGCCGGGTTATGCTGGTGACCCTTGCCATTGTCGTTCTTATTTCCCTTTGTTGCTTTTTCTTCATCAGATGCCGGGTCTTTGGTGGTATCAGAATCGGCATACTTGACAAGAGCCGCCATCAACGTTCCCATGTCATTACAGTCACGTTCAAGCCGCCCCAACTTCTGTTTCAGAGGTTCAAAACGGCAATTTTTCTCCAACATCAAAACTGTTGAGCCAGCATCCATCTTATCAGATGAATGTATTATCTCCTTGACCCGGCGCACCCAATGGGTTGTAGATTCTCCATCCTCTTGCTTGCAATTGGTCAGATCCATAATTGACATTGGCTGCTTACACATGTCTTTAAAGTTTTGGATGAACCGTGCCTTTAACTCTGCCCATGAGCCGATGGAATTGGATGGTAATCCTTTCAACCAAGTCCGAGCCGTTCCATCCAACATCATGGTAAAATATTTGGCCATTGCAGCATCACTAACCTCCAACAGCTCCATAGCCATCTCATAGCTCTCAATCCAAGCCCCCTGCTATAAGTCAGCCGTGTAATTAGGCACCTTACAAGGTCCCTTGAAATCCTTGGGCAACCGCTCATTGCGTATGGCTGGGACCAGGCAAGGTACGCATCCGGTTCTTGTAGCCACTCCTGCTTCAACCGAGGTTGCTGGATAAGCTGGAAAGGTTTGGTGAGCCGCTTGCTCTGCTGCTATCTGAGCCGCCCATTCTGCCTCTTGACGAATCCTCTCCTGATCCGCCAAGTGAAGAGCTCCAGCCCGCCCCGGCTCATACCTATATGGCCGGTTGTGACGTTGAGCATTACTTGACATCTTTGCAGATTCCATGTGCCTACTGTAACTCGGGCTCCGGCCTGGGCTAGGAGTTAAATGAATCCTGTCTCGACTATAGGAGTATGCGTCCTGCTGCGCCAAAGCTGTCTGAAGTAATTCTCTTACCCTCCGGGTTTTAATTGCTGCTGGCGAGTCGCCTTCCATCGGGAGAGCTGCCAATCGAGCCGACGCCGCAATGAGGTTCTCCATGGGGTTGGAGAAGTGACCCGAGGGTGTTGATATATAACGAGGAGGAGCTGTATTCACGCGTGGTGGCTCCCTGGTGCGTGGCTGAACTGGTGCACCGGGCATCGTGACCCGGTTTGCCTCTGGCGGGTTGCTCCCCCCAGCTCCGGGTGTATGGAACAGATTCCTTGGATCCAGTGTTAGAGGCAGACGCGACTGAGTTTTCTGATGCCTCCTCCTCATGACTTTGTTTAACGCATTAAGATCCACCGAGAGACGGAAGGTTTTTGCTTGAAGTTGTTGAGCACGAGCATCCAAAGCTGCTCGTTCTGCTGCCATCCGGGTTTCCTCCGCGACCAGATTTGCCTTAGCTTGCACCATCTCCTCCCGTACGCATGCCACTTCCGCGTCATGCTGGGCTTTATCCGCCGGCTCTACCGCAGCGGTTAACAGAGTCGTCAGTTTATCTATGAGGTCCATGAGAACCTGAGCCGGGGGGTGCGCGGGGTCTCCTGACCCGGCAGCTGCCGACCCGGTGGCTGCTGCTGTTGCTGCGGTGGAGTTCTGCCCGGGCTGCGTCCCTACCATGAAGACTCCGGCCCAATTCGGGGCTCAAGGGGGTCCGGAATACTGCTGCCATCGGAACAACCCCCGAGCAAGCCGTCTTGCAGTTGGTACAAGGAGTCCGTCTCACCTGTTGATGATGCAGTATCAGAGCAGATGGCCGTCTCCCCGCCTTCCATTGATCCTTCGGAGTATTCACCGCCATGGATGTAGCCTACGAAGGCATACTTCACGACAGATTGAACATGGGTGGACCCGGCGCGCTGAGCCGTTTCGATGAGGTCGGTGTGGACATCCGGCTCAGGTCCTGACTCGCCGATCCGGCCAATGAAGACGTGAATTACGCCGAAGGGGACCCGGTACCCGTACTCGATTGAGCCGGCCTCGAGGCCCCAGCCTTCGTCGTTGATGTAGATCTTGCCGCGACGACTCTTGGTCATCCGGCCCACAGCGTATCCCTTGAGCCCTTCGAAGTTGCCATTCAAGAATTCAAATCCACCGTGCGCTAGCCCCACGGTGGGCGCCAATTGTCGTGGAGTTGACACGACAGATGTCCTAGAGCAAGGACTTAGTCGTAGGGACATCGCACTAGGAAGCTTGAAGGGGTTAATCGGGACAAAGGACACGAGAGAGTTTTATACTAGTTCGGCCCCTTACGATCTATACCTATACTAATTCTTAACTTCCTAGAAATTCCCACATTAATTAGATTTTATGAGCCGTTAATTTGGTGGGACCGAGTTATTATGGTTCAGATCCAATCTCTCATGGATCTCTCAAAAAAGAAAAAGAAAAACTCATTGATATGTCCCTCATGGCCCAAATTACGTTCAGATCCAATCTCTCATGTACTATCTCCCAAAAAAAGAAAAACTCATGTATCTCTCAAAAAAGGAAAAAAATCGCATTGATATGTCCCTCACGGCCAAAAAGAAAAAAAATCTCATTGATATGTCCCTCACGGCCAAAACTATGGTTCAGATCCAATCTCTCATGTTTCTCTGAAAAAAGAAAAAAGAATCTCCCGGATATCTCCCAATAAAAAAGTCATGGATACCCTCACGACCAGAATTTCCCAATCTCTCCAAAATTGTCACGTACGCGTGTCTCTCCCACGACCCAACTCTAACCATCTCTGACCAATAACTATCTAAAAGGGATAAAACTCTCGCGTATATCTCTCCGGAGAGCCAAATCTCTCAAATTGTTATGGTAGAGGTTTAAATCTAACCTAGCAGCCTCCGTTTCCTTCCATGGTTTCTACTGTCCAAGACCTCCGATCGATGGCAGTTGATCGTTCTTCCCTCCTCCGGCTAGAGCACGACCAAGGAACGACGCCTTCCAGTTTGAAGCCTACATCGCTGGCTCTCCATTTGATCCACCCATCACAAGGTGCAGTACTCCATCGACTATCCCTCAACTGTTCTTTCAACAGCACTAGCGGCCCCAGTTTGATCGGATGAAACCGTATAATTCTGAGTTGTTTCCATGGCACTACATGTACAGGTATTGCTTATTTGTGTGATTTGGAGCCAAGGAGACAACAGTCCATGATAGCTCATGGCTTCATATGCAATTTCGTTCAAATCTTTAGTCCCTGGCGAGTTTGACCAAGATCTGATGGATTAGTTACTCTCTCTCTTATCACACATGCTGATTTCTCTATGCTGAGTTTGACCAAGATCTGATGGATTAGTTACTCTCTCTCTTATCACACGTGCTGATTTATCTATGCTGATTTGTCACATGCATATTTACTTGAACCATTCTTACTATTACAGTGGCACAACTAATCACGTATAGTTATCTACCGATGCATATTGGCTCATCCGAAAGAAAATTGTTCATCCACCAGACTGGGTTTATTGCGAGTCCAATATTGGCGGTGCCGAGTCCAATACCGACTGCTCTGTTGCTTCTCATCGCTGGCATGTGTATGGCGCCATGCCAGTATGCAACAACAATCCTGGTGCCCGTATGAATAACTCTTGATGTAGGTATATGTTGAATCTCCAGTCTCCACATGATCTTTCTTGATTAGGCATAGCATGCGTGCATTGGAGAAATATTAATATAATGTAATAAAAGAAACATGTGTGTATATACTGTTTGCATCCGAGTTGAGGTGTTTTGGTCATGTTTTATTTTGCATGGTGGTCATCGACCGGTTATAGGTTGCTCCAGGCCTCGAAGGCCCGGCGGTACTGCTCCTCCACATGGAGAGCTGATGGTGCTGCTGCTCCTCGGCACCTTTGAGCGGTCTGTTAATAGGAGGCGTGAGGCAAGCTGCAAGACTTCACGGCACCTTTGAGTGGTCTGCTAATAGAAGGCATGAGGCGAGCTGCAAGATTTCAGGCACATAAACAGCGCAATGGCAAGAGCTATATAATATCACATTGGTACGTATATATTCTCCTTTCCATATGACCATCAATTTCTTCTGATCGCTCAATTTCTAGATATTTATACGTTTGATTCATGCATTCTTTTTTCAGATATTCTGGACCCCGCAGGAGAATATATATTTAAGTGGTGTACATGTACTATGTATAACTAGAAGAAGATTACTATATTTGTGACTACACTAGAAATTTATAGTTGTTGCAGCACGTGGTTAGTTTACAATATCACGGTGGTGGTCATCGACCAGTTATAGGGTGCTCCAGTGCTCGAAGGCCCGGCGGTACTGCTCCTCGACAGGGAGAGCTGGTGGTGTTGCTGCTCCTCGGCACCTTGGAGCGGTCTGCTAATATGAGGCGTGAGGCGAGCTGCAAGACTTCAGGCACACAAACAGCACAACAGCAAGAGCTATACAATATCACATTGATACGTATGTATTCTCCTTTTTGTAGGACCATAAATTTCTTCTGATCGCTCAATCTCTAGATATTTATACACTTGATTCATATTTTTCTTTTTTCAGATATTCTGCACCCCGCAGGAGACATTATATATTTAAGTGGTGTACATCTACTATATATACCTACAAGATTACCTATGTTTGCGACTCTACAAGTACTGGAAAAAAAATTTGAACTAGAAATTTATAGATCCTGCATCACGTGGTTAGTTTTTTGTTTTCTACTTGCCAACAATACTTGATGAATTAGGATATTGGCTATTTACAAGGAACGGTCAGCCAGATCAGTTAGCTTTATCATATTATATACTTGGAACTGATTTCTTTTTTTTTCAGATTCTATTCCTAAATGGTTCATGGCTACACGTCCCGTTTTCAGGTTTGTTTGTCAGATTTGTTCTTCTCCTCATAGTCTATCCCCTGAATATTATAATCTATTTTCTATCAGGTTTCTAAATTGTATGATTGTCTTCCCGCAAAAAAAAAATTGTATGATTGTTTTGCTTCCAGGATTATTCTGTCCATGCCTTGGCTTTCACCTAGATGGACAAGAGTCTGTTCTTTAGTGAGACGCCCAGCTGCAAGTTGTTGTTTGACCAGTTGTGAGGTGTCTCAGAGGCACCAAATGGATGTTCATAATGTTGATCTATCTACATATCATGTGGTACACGGCCCAGAAAGAAGCAGTACGATGGTTGGTCCAAAACTAAGCTCATTCTTAGCATGGGATCACTGCCGAGATTTCTTTCTCTTGACAAGCAGCATCATTGCTTACACCAGGTTAGAGAAGCTTCCTTTTGAAAATTTCGTCTTTTAGCTTTGGAAGTTTTAAATATTGAGACCAGTAGATTGTGCAATTTCCATTTCTTTAGTAGTAGGTGACATACAAGAACACAAATGATGTACTGTTTTGTTTTGTTTTTCTTACTAAAATCATGAAGTGTTGTCCTTTTCATTAAAATAATGATAACACTTTGAGTTGTTAGTACAATTAACAATGGGATCAAGACTCAAAAAGTAAATGCTAGAGCATTTAAACTTAGCATGCCATGAAGTTATTAAACAGGAAATCATACTTACTGATTGTGATATAAAATAGTGACTGCTACGCCCACTACAAGATATAATAGTTCAACACAATGATTGCCGAGTAGCCACCATGGAAGGTGACTCTATAAATAAGAACACAAATTTAACATGTTCAGATTAATGACCCTACAATGTCAGCACACAAGATAGATAGATGAACATTAAGATTTCATTCAGCCCAAATTTTTGTTCAGTCGAACTCGCCAAAGATGCTTGATGTATGTCAACCACTAGACAAATTCTAGATAGAAGAGTGAAGAGCCTTAGATTTAATTAGTAGTTTGATCATTTAGTATTTCCTTTGGATGGCATGACGTGCTTCTGATCAATTAATTATTTGGTCTTCTAACCCGCATCTAGGGAAGAGGTGAAAATATCAACCAATTTATCATCGAGTTTAATTTATCTCTTTTCTTGACTTATCCCTTTATTGCTTAGATATTGCACGAAGTGAGTAGAACGCAGTTCTAGCACATTAGTTTCAGCATAAAAGCATGTACAACACAATGGATTTATACTACATTTTGTTATCTTAGTCTTTTTTCCAAGCAATTCCATATGTTTCATTAATTTCATCACTAATTACACATGAATGAAAGAGGAGACAATGTCACATGAAAATCACTATAAATGATTATTTTGGGTGTAGCTAAATAATTAGATGGGCCTGTGAATCAAGATTAGATGGTTGTTCAATCACTAGATCACTACTATCATTTTATGCATACTATCATAATGTAATGACGGGAGGTGACAAGTTTGTCGGGCTGGTGTGTAATGACAACACAATGCAGGAGTTCTTTAGCGGCGGCAAAGAGTCGAGGTGCAGCAATACTGATGCATCATGCAATGCCAAGTGAACAAATGGTGTCTCTCGGGAAATTACGGGGACGGATACGAGCACTACGTACCGTTGTCCTACTATTAAGAAGTTATATTGCTGTTTCTCACCAAGACATTGTTTAATAAGGAAAACCATTTTCTTATGAAAAAATCCATGTGGCAACATGGTTCATCTAATATTATTCTTGAAGCGAACTGATTCGGCTTCAAGTGTGTAGGTTTGGTGAGATCACCATTTCCATCATTCCAGTAGGACATGTTCTCAAAATATTACGTCATTGCAATTGTTAGTAAAGACTGATAAAAAACATAACAATTCGCAACCTAGCCCGTGCAGGTGCACGGGTTGACGACTAGTGAAGGTAAAAGCCTACATCTAGTTGGGATTGGTATTGCTGAGGTTTCGACTTCCAAGAGGCTCAACTCGCCGGCTTGGTTATCGACTTGGTTGTTTCTCGCCCTAAACCGCCACCGGGTCGTCCCCTTATATATACGGGTTGACGCCAGGTGGCCTACAGAGTCCCGGCCGGCTCATAATCTTGTCCGGCTCGGTGACTTTCTTTACATGTCTTTCCGTACAAGTATTTTCTTACATGTGGCGGTTTACTTACAATATCAGGCCTCAAGCCGGCCCCAGGCCTTTGGGCCTTCTATAAGACTTAATAAACTACAAACTTGGATGTTTACTGAGCTTCTTGCATAACCCGCCATTGAAGCTGACCCGGCCCCCCTGGGCGGGTCTCAACTGATAGTAGAGGAGTTGCCTTCAGTGTTATGGAGCATCAATACTACACCCAACAGGTTGTTTGTTTGGAAAACATTCTATGAGACCGGGTCTATTCTCCCATCTTGTGAGACCCACACTGAAGGAGGCCACGTGTCCTTCACCAAACCCAATGCACCTCTTCCTCCCAGAAACTCATATGATTTTGCTGACCTCTCATCTATGACTAGAGATCCATCCCCGTCCCTTCCCTCTTGATAGATTCCGTGTTCGCAAGATTATTATGGTTCAACTAGCACACTCACTGGACTTCACACAGTGCAACTAGCACACTCACTGGAGGAACACTCAGAGGCTTCGGATGGAACCCACTCGGAGGGTGCGACCATGTGAACAAGGTAGGCATAGCGAGCAGCGTGTGTGCGGGCTGGACGGAAGATTCACATGTAGAGATTATTGATACTCTTGTACAAGATAGTATGGTGATCACCTTGCAATAAAAAGTATTTTGATGTAAAAAAGTCGCAAATCATATTGTTAAGGAAAGTGAAGTACTATTCTCATCAAGGACAAATACGTTCGTCTCGAATTACTAGTAATTTGGGCAATTTGGGACGGAGCGAGTATTATAAAACACGACGTTTAGACACTAATAGCATATAGAGGAAAAAAGGAAAAGAAAACAATGCAACAAGGCACCTCTAGAAGAGAACTATTTTCTTGGGAACAGAGAGACATCCTAATTAGGCATCAGTTATTGGCAGCATAATAGATACTTAGTGGCTCCATCGTCTTAACGTAGGGGAATATCCGGTGATGCACGCTACGGAAGCAGAACTCGTTACTATTTATCTCGGCGACCACCGTTCCTTGAGCCCGGTTGCTGACCATCACCGGCTCCGGATTGTTGGATGACCACATGCCTTTTCGCCTGTAGTGCGCGCATATCAATGCCCCTTCTATTGTCAAGACGTGCTCGCCGTACACGAACTGTGGTCGCAGGGGATCCTGTTGTCTGAGGCTGTACCGGTGACTCCACCGTAGTCCCTTGTCTAGAATCCACACCTCAGTCGTTGTCGAACAGTTATGGAAGACGATGCCCAACCTCCCGTGCACCTCCGTCAGGTTGTACTGATCAGGAGTGGTTGAATGCGTAGGTAGACGCTTGACGTAGGTGATACGCTCGTGCTCAAGGTCAAATGACACGACCCTGATTGCGGGCTCCTCCGTGACCCAATACGTCGTGCCGTCGATGCTGATGATGCCAGCGTCGAGGTGGCACCTCCCGCCGTCCACGGTACCCGTCTGCATCTCCCGCCATGACGCTTTCCCCAGCGTGAGCACTTGTATGGTGTCAAACTTGCATACATTGTTGTATCTACAGGGGACGTGCACCAGCTTGTATTGCCCAGTAGTAGGGTGGTACGCGAAGTTGTACGCCTTGTCCCAGTCCTCCCAATCCCAGGTGTATCTCGTGACAAACAAGTCGGCGCACGGAAGCGCCAGGACGGGCAGCACCTCACCGGTGGCCGGGTTGACCAGGGTGACGACGCCGCCAACTCTCTCCCTGTTTTCGCACAGGCAGAGCAGGCCATTGCACGTGCCCACCAGCTGTAGCTTATTGTACGAAGTCCTGCCGGCTTTGCCCTGATTCCACAGCTTTGTGTATCCCCCCGTCGACGTCGACGACATAGGCAACCGCTTCCGAGGTGTTCCAGAGGAGGGTCGTGGCGCGGCTCTGCATCTCTGTGGTGCGCTCGCCGATGAGGTCGCGCCAGAGTTGGCAGACGAGGCGGAACCGGCGTCGGGAGCTCGGGGGCAGCCGCAGCAGGATCTCCACCAGGACGTCCGTGGGCAAGTCCGGGTATCCCGCGTCTGCCATGGCCGTGGGTGCTATTTCATTTCTTCCTTTTCTCCGGGATGCCTTGCGCCCCATGATGCGTTGCCCTTTTCGTTTCTATTTGACCTCCTGTGGTTTGAGTTCGACCTGGTTACCGACTTATTAGTTTATTGTAGTATTTGGAAAGTTTCTTTGGGGTGCATACGAGAGCGTGATGAAAACGGAACAGGTCTGTTGGCTCATATAGTATTTCATGGGTCTGTCTAGGACACATCTAGATGTGACATATATGTCACATCTAACCTGATGTCCACTATATTTGTGGTCTATTTTTTTTTTGTCTCAGTTTTTTTTCTGTTTCTTGTTGCTGCGTTATTTGTGGGAGCTTAGATGTGACATCCTTAAAAAACATCTAGATGTGAACTAGACAAACTGTATTTCCTATGTGCGATCCAGCTGGTAGCATGTTTGGAACAACAAATACTACGCTTTGGCAAGCTTTTCTCCAAGGTGTTGGCAGTAAGGTTCGCGCCGCGACTTGCTGAGCTCGTCGCTCCCAACCAGTCGGCTTTCGTGCGCGGTAGGAGCATCCACGATAACTTTCGAATGGTGCAGCTGACCACTCGGGCTTTACACACACTTCGTGTCCCATCCATGCTTCTCAAGGTGGACATCTCGAAGGCGTTCGACACCGTGTCGTGGCCCTTCCTCCTGGCAGTCCTTCGGTACGCTGGGTTCGGACCACGGTTCATCACTTGGGTTTGCATCCTGCTCTCATTGGCTAGCTCCAGGATAATGCTAAACGGAGTTCTGGGCAGGCCGTTCTTTCACCGTCGTGGGTTCCGCCAAGGTGACCCGCTGTCACACATGTTTCTCCTCACCATGGAGGTTTTGAACGCACTTCTCGCAAAGGCGGAGGCCGTGGGCTTGTTATCGCCCCTCGTTTGTCGGGGGGGTCCGCTTCCGCACCTCCATATACGCCGACGACATTGTCATCTTCGTCAACCCCACGGCCTCTGATCTCTCCACTGTGCATGCTGTACTGGATTGCTTTGGGGGCGCCTTAGGGCTGCGCTGCTCACTCTCTCTGATTCGCTGCTCGGGTGCACATCTCGCCATGGCGGCCGAGAACTTCCCGTGCACGATCTTGAACTTCCCCTGCACTTACTTGGGCCTCCCGCTATCCTACAAGCTTCGTCTATGTGCAGCGTACGTCTATGTGCTGCTGGGATGGCTTGCAGCCGGCTGTTGAGCCTGAAGTGCAGGAGGTTTTTGATGCGTCTACCAGCGTCGTTCTTGGGGACGGGCATAAGGCCCTTTTTCGGTCTGATCGTTGGCTGGAGGGCCAATCCATCAAGCTCACTGCACCAGACCTATACGCTGCTGTTGGCGCCGCTGCCCGTGGCTCTCGTACGGTGGCTGAAGCCCTGACTAATAGGCGTTGGATCAGGGACATAAATGGGGCTCTAAGCGTTCGGATTATCACGCAATTCCTACTGCTTACCGACGCCTTGCTCGCCGTGCAGCTATCGCCGGGGACCCCGGATCAACTCGTCTGGAAGTGGACTGCAGAAGGCGTGTACTCGGCGAGCTCTACCAACAGGTTGTTCTTCGCCGGCCTCGTGCTCTTCCCCGGCGGAAAAGCTCTCTGGAAGGCCTGGGCACCGGCCAAGTGCAAACTGCACTTCTGGCTGGCCATGCGGAGGAGACGCTGGACGGCCGACCGACATCTACAACATGGCATGCCGTCCCATGTCATGTGCCCACTGTGCGACCAGGCGGCGGAAACTGCGGACCATCTCGCCTTGGGATGCGTCTACGCTAGGGAGGTGTGGCATTCGACACTTGCTCATTGCGGGCTAGGCCATCTCGTTCCGGCACCTAACGACTCGCTCATCGAATGGTGGTCGGGTAGTCGTGATCCAATTCCTCCTGCAGAGCGTAAGGGTTTCAACTCTGTGGCCATCCTCACCGTGTGGATGCTGTGGAAGGAGCGCAACAACCACGTCTTCCAACGCTCAGCGGTCGTGGCTCGGGTGCTTTGTCAGCGTATCAAAGAGGAAGCCAGGTTGTGGAAGATCTCTGGAGCAAAAGGGCTAGCTCATATTGGGAAATAGTTTCCTCTCCTATGTAGGGCGTTGTCTTCCTTAGTGCGACATTTCCTTGCCTGCCAGGCACAGTTGCATCATCCCATGTAAACGCGGCCTGCCGCTGAACACTCTGTACTATTTCTCCTTCCTATAATACATCGGCACGCAAGCCTTTTACATGTCCGCAAAAAAAAAAAACAAATACACAAGATCTGGATCGACAAGCAATGTAACATGCATCCACCCTCCATTTATCTCTATGTTTTTTCCCATCATATGATGAGAATGTGATGTGGAATTATTCTCATATATTATAATTTTATTTTTGATAATTTCATTGCTATAAATTTATCAAGCCTTTAGCAAGTTGTGTCGACGGTTTCTTCGTCAACGGTTGCTAAAAGATGGTGCATTCATTGTTGATGGTTGGCGGATCAGGTTTTCTCCTCTGACATCATCGTGTGGATGTGCCAAATCTGGAATTCGATCACGCGTCTGGGATGTCGCCCAGACAGATTCTTTCAATAGTAATGGCTTCACCTTTGGCGAGCTACTTTGGAGGTCAAAAAATCTGCAAATCAGTGATGGAACCGCGTCGAGCTTGGGTGAAAAGGTGATATGTCCCTTTTGTCCTTTGGTGACCGCTTTAGTGGTGTCGAAGGCGGGTGATGGAAGTTGGCATCAAGCTCAAGGGATTCTCGCTCTTTATTGTAATTTTGTTTCCATGTTGGAGTCGTTTGGGCTGAAGCTCGGGTTTTGTTGTCATTTCGGTTTTGTCAGATCATAGTCAATGTGGCTTGTACTTTATTCTTTGTTATATGAATGAGACATATTACCTTTCGAAAAAGAGTTGAGCAATCGAGGCTTCATACCATTGACATGGCACATGGCACAAACAGAGAATACACTTGGCAACTTATTACAAAACACAAGGCCCACTACTCGCATACTAACATGTCATAAGAGAAAAGAAAAAGGCAAACAAATAGAATACTGATTATCTGGTATTGGCAATTGACTGATTTTCAATTCAGCGACA
Organism: Triticum aestivum; assembly: GCF_018294505.1. NCBI lineage: Eukaryota > Viridiplantae > Streptophyta > Magnoliopsida > Poales > Poaceae > Triticum > Triticum aestivum. The sequence continues at coordinate 748,903,627 of NC_057797.1, forward strand.
ATCAATTTTTTGCACCATACAAATAACACCACATGGCACTATTAAGTTTACTATTTCAAATTCAGCATACATCAATTTTTTGCACCATACAAAAAAGGACACATGGCACTATAAAATGAAACACTACTTTACATTATTTCAAAATCAAAACCTCTATTACAACCTTTCTTGCTATGATTTACATATTTCAAAGCTTGTAAAACAAATTATAATGAACGGTTACTTGTTCAAATCTTCCAGATGAAGATTTCACACCAAAAACACAGGGAAGTTCAGTCTACCTGGTAAAAAAAGGTCATTCGAGATCAGGTCTATTTGCTAATCAAGTTATACTCTTATAAAAAGCTGACATGTGTTTTGTGCGAGTCCTAAAGCATTTCTTCCCTACAAGCATTGTTGTTCCAGTCACCTCGGTGTTCAGATGATGGCTCAGGGCATCTCCAGCCGCGCCCCCAACAGGGCCCCCCAGGCCACTTTTTCGGCGCCGGCGCCAAAAAAACGGCCCAGTCGCGCCCCCAGGATGCCGAAAATCGCCGGTTCGGACCTTTTTTCCGCCCAGCGGTCACAGGCCGAACCCGGCGCGCTGGGGAGCAGTTGGGGGCTCCGGCGCTAGGGAAAAGCACGCCTGGCCCACACCGACAGGGGAAAAATCAAGGTTTTCTTCCCTCGACTCGCCTCGCACCCCCCGCGCCCTCGGCCACCACTAGCTATATCCCGGCGATGGCCGCCGTCCTACTCCGCTAGATAGCCATTCCCCGCCGGAAAATAGCAGCGCTTCGCCGCGCAGCCCCTCCCACAGCAGCTGGGCGTTTCCGGCCGCCGTTTCCGGCCGTGGAGGCGTGGTTTAACGGCGGGTACACGCCCACCGAGCGCAAGGTGTTCGGCGTTTTGCCTGCCTCGGCGATGGACTCGGATGAGGAGGAAGAGCTCGCCGCGCTGCTGGAGGAGGAAGCCGCGGCCGACGTCCAGGAAGAAGAGCATCTCATGATGCTCGCCGCCCTCGCCCAGCTGCTGTCGAGCAATGAAAAGCCGCGGCGAGGTGGCTCGGCGCCGGGGCGGATGAAAGCAAAGAACCGGCATCGTCTCCAAGGTTACTGCATGCTCTACTCCAACTACTTCGCCGATGCTCCACTTCATGGCGAGAGAACATTTCGGCGCCGTTATTGGATGAGCCAAAAGCTCTTCCTCAGGATTGTGAATTCCATCCGGGAGTTCGACAAGTACTTCAAGTGCAAGATGGATTGCACTGGCGCTCTTGGATTCACCTCCATCTAAAAGTGCATGACAGCGATGAGGATGCTTGCATATGGAGCTCCCAGTGATTCACTCGACGACTATGGGCGCATGGCCGAGTCCACCAGCATAGAGTGTTTCTACAAGTTCTGTCGGGCAGTGGTGGCAGTGTTTGGGCCACAATACTTGAGAACACCCAATGCGGAAGACACTGCTCAGATCCTAGCCCAGAATGCAGCAAGAGGATTTCCTGGGATGCTTGGAAGCATCGACTGCATGCATTGGAAATGGAAGAATTGCTCATTTGGTTGGCAGGGGATGTACAAAGGCGCCAAAGACGGTTGCAGTGTGGTGCTTGAGGCGGTAGCCACACAGGACCTATGGATTTGGCACTCCTTCTTTGGTATGCCAGGAACTCACAATGACATCAACGTGCTGCAGTGCTCTCCTATTTTTGCCAAGCTCGTTGAGGGCCATTCTCCTCCGGTGAACTTCGAGATCAATGGGCACCAATACAACAAGGGGTACTATCTAGCTGACGGCATCTATCCGAGATGGTCGACATTTGTGAAGACGATCTCAAACCCTGTGGCAGGAGGCAAGAACGCCTGGTTTGCGAAGCTTCAGGAGGCTTGCAGGAAGGATGTCGAGCGGGCATTTGGTGTGCTCCAATCTCGACTTGCTGTTGTTCGGTACCCCGCTCAGACCTGGTCCAAAGATCAAATGTGGGAGATTATGACTTGATGTGTCATCTTGCACAACATGATCATCGAGAGCGAACAAGAAGACCCAGTGTTTGACACTGAACCATACTACAGGCAGGGTCCTCTAGCCGAAGTTGATCACCAGCTACCGGCAACTTGGACTGCCTATCTCAGTATGCGTCAGGAGATCCGAGACCCACAGGTGCATCATCAACTGCAGAAAGATCTGATTGAGCACCTATGGAGGCTCAAGGGGGACGTCGTGTGATGAAATACGAGTTTTTATTTGTTGAACTATATAATTTGTATTGAACTATTTGTTGTTGTACTATTTTGTTGAAGTATTTGATTTTTCTGTGATGAAATATGTGATAAGAAATAATTGTGTTGATAATTGAACGCCGAGACATGGCGAAACCACGCCGAATATGGGCCTATTCTCGCCCATATGGGCCCTTTATTCACCGAAATTGGGCTGCAAAGTGGGCCAATTTCGGCGCCTGGGGGCGACGACTGGGCGCAAAACTGCCCCCAACACCGATTGTATCGCCGACTCGCCCCCAGGGGGCGATTTTTATGCGTCCTGGGGGGGGCAGCGGCTGGAGATGCCCTCAGACCCCGCTGTTCGCTAGTGCGCAACCACACCGCAAGTCTAAGGGCAGCATCACTTGGGATTGTAGCTAGGGCAAGTAATGACCATCAGCACGCGTCACAGAGGGAGTATTTTCATGGACAGAGAGACATTGTAATTAGGTATTAATTATTGGCAGCATAATAAATACTTAGTGGCTCCATCGTCTGGACGTAGGGAAATGTCCGGAGATCCCCGCTTTTGAAGAAGTACTTTCCATTTATCTCGGCGGTCACCGTCCCTTAAGCTCGGTGGCTGACCTTAACCGGCTCCGGATTATTGGATGACCACATGCCTTTCCGCCTGTAGTGCCCGCATATCAAAGCCCCTTCTAATGTCAAGATGTGCTCGCCGTACAAGAAGTGTGGCCGCAGGAGATCCTGCTGTCTGAGGGTGTACGGTGTATCGATGGCTCCACCTCCGTCCCTGTTAAACAGATTAGAGTTTGGAACAATGCTCGATACCCTTGGTGGGTACGGCTGTCATATATTTATAAGAGGGAACCGTACAAATACCGGTTATGTTACAACACGTATATCTAATATATACTTAGTCTAACATCCTCCCTCAATCTTAACTATGTCCTGAAACACTCAGAAGGTTAAGATTGCGACGACATCCTTCAAAAGAAGGCAAGGGCAAGGGTTTAGTGAAAATATCAGCAAGCTGATCCTTCGAAGAAACAAACTTAATCTGAAGGAGCTTCTGAGCAACACGTTCCCTCACAAAATGATAGTCAACTTCGATGTGCTTTGTTCGGGCATGAAATACTGGATTGGATGGAAGGTATGTTGCACCGATGTTATCACACCAAAGAACAGGCGGCTGAGTTGGGGAGACCTTCAACTCTCGAAGCAATGACTGCACCCACATATTCTCAGCTGTGGCATTAGCAACAGCTTTGTACTCAGCTTCAGTACTACTCCGAGACACCGTAGCTTGCTTGCGAGCTTGCCAGGCGATCAAGTTAGGCCCAAAGAACACAGCATGTCCCCCGTGGATCGCCGATCATCGGGACAACCAGCCCAGTCGGCATCAGAAAATGCTGAGATCAGTCCAGAACGCGCAGGCTGAAGATGGAGACCATATGAACCAGTGTGACGAACATAGCGCAAGATGCGCTTAACAGCTGACCAGTGAGAATCACGTGGTGTATGAAGATACTGGCACACACGGTTAACTGCAAATGATATGTCTGGTCGAGTAATGAGCAAGTACTGCAGTCCACCCACAATGCTGCGGTACTCTGTGGCATCCTCAGGAGAAAGCAAGTCACCAGCAAGAGCTGTCAGTTTGTCTGTAGCAGACATGGGAGTTGTAGCAGACTTGCACTACAACATACGGGCACGACGCAGGAGATCCTGAGAGTACTTCTTCTGAGTAAGAGTCAAGCCACCATCAGAATGAAGAACCTCTAGGCCCAGGAAATAATGCAGTCTCCCAAGATCCTTAACAGCAAACTCAGCACCAAGAGAGGACACAAGCCGATCTGTAGCAGAAGCAGACGAACTGACAAGGATGATGTCATCAACATAGACCAGAATGTACATAGTCACCTCAGGTCGCTGTAGAATAAACAGAGACGTGTCTGCTGTAAAAGGAACAAACCCATGCGCACGAAGAGTAGCGCCAAGACGGGCATGCCACGCACGCGGGGCCTGCTTCAAACCGTAGAGAGCTTTGACAAGGCGACACAAATGATGTGGCTGAGCAGGGTCAACAAAACCTGGCGGCTGGCGCATATAAACCTCTTCGTCCAGAACTCCATGGAGAAAGGCATTCTGAACATCAAGCTGTCGAAGCGACCATCCGCGAGTAACAGCCAAAGAGAGAAGAACACGAACAGTAGTTGGTTTAATAACAGGACTGAATGTGTCTTCATAATCAATGCCATACCGTTGTTTGAATCCCTTGGCAACCAGGCGTGCCTTGTACCTCTCAATGGAGCCATCAGCATGTTTCTTCACCTTGAATACCCATTTAGAGTCAATGATATTAACACCGGATGGAGGTGGAACAAGACGCCAAGTGTTGTTTCTTTGAAGGGCATGAATCTCCTGCTCCATCGCAGCACGCCAATGTGGGATGCCAAGCGCTGCTCGAAAATGTCGTGGTTCAGTCGTAGGGTCAGCCTCAGCATGTGCCACACAGGCCGCAAGCCACGCGACAGTGCCGTCAGTGCGCTTCTTCGGTTGGAAGATGCCACTTTTGCTGCGAGTATGGGGACGCAGGACGACAGGCGGAGGTGGCGCTGGAGCTGCCATACCAGAGGAGCCACTATCCATCAGCGGCGAGGAGGACGCACCGGCGGGCGAGTCAACAGGCGCATCCGGTGGCACGGTCAGGGTCGGCGAAGACAGACCGGGCGTGACCGGCGTAGACGGACCAGGCGACGAAGACACGGTGACCTGCGAGCCCTCCGGCTCAGGGGAGAGCGTCGCCGGTCCAGCCGGCCCGGCCGACAGCTCCGCAGGTTCGGCCGGCCCAGGCGACAGCGAGGCCGCTGGCCCCGGCGACTCGGTCACCCCGTCGGATCCTCGTGCATGGGGCATGCACGCATGATCGATGTTGGGGTCAAGCGGGGTAGTGGCGGGGGCAGCCTCGTCGAGCGCCTCATCCGGCGTAGCAGCAACTGGCGCAGTTGTGGCCATATCATCATCCAGAAGCTCAAGTCGAGCACCTCGTCCAGTCCCTGCACCATGGTTAGGCAACAACAGAGGAGAATATGCAGCATCCACAAATTGATCAGGCAAAACTGGAAAAGAGTGCAACTCGGTGACGGGAGTATCTGTGGGTGATGTGAGCGTGGAAAACGGGAAGACAGTCTCATCGAACACAACATCACGAGAAATGTAAACATGATTTGACGGGATGTGAAGACACTTGTAACCTTTGTGGAGAGGACTGTACCCAAGAAACACACATTGTTTAGATCGATACTCAAGTTTATGCTTATTGTACGGACGAAGATGCGGCCAACACGTACAGCCGAACACTTTAAGGAGGGAGTAATCTGGAGTTTCATTAAGCAACACTTCGAGCGGAGACTTCATGCGAAGACGTCGTGTGGGAATCTTGTTTATCAAAAAACAAGCAGTAACAAAAGCATCGCTCCAGAACCGAAATGGGCCAGAGGCATGTGCAAGAAGTGTCAGGCCAGTTTCAACTATGTGACGGTGTTTGCGCTCAGCTGCACCGTTCTGCTGATGTGTATGAGGACAAGACACATGATGTGAGATGCCAAGCTTCTGAAAGAAGGTGTTAAGGTTACGATACTCACCCCCCCAGTCTGACTGAACATGGATAATTTTGTGCTTAAGCAATCGTTCAACATGTGCTTGAAATTGCATAAAGACATGAAACACATCAGATTTGCGCTTAATAAGATAAATCCAAGTAAAGCGACTAAAAGCATCGATGAAACTGACATAATAGTTGTGACCACTAACAGAAATTTGGGCATAGCCCCACACGTCTGAAAACACAAGTTCAAGAGGAGCCGTGACAACACGACTTGATACAGAAAAAGGCAACTGATGACTCTTGCCTTGTTGACAAGCATCACACACTAGAAACCCCTTATTACTCGACTCAACAGGAAGATGACGGCGATGAAGCACATGGCGCACAATGGGAGTAGCGGGGTGGCCAAGGCGAGAGTGCCACTGCGACGACGACACCCGAACACCACTAAAAACTTGAGAGACTCGTGGCACATCAAGTGCGTATAAGCCGTCGCGAGCTCGACCACTAAGAAGAACGTCCCTCGTGTCCCGGTCCTTAACAAAAAAATGGAAAGGGTGAAACTCAACAAACACATTGTTGTCACGAGTTAATTTAGGAACCGAGAGTAAACTACGTGTGACTGAGGGAACACGAAGGACATCAAGCCGACACAAGGTTTTAGTGGTACGTGAAAGAAGAGATGCCTGACCAACATGTGAGATGGGCATACCTGATCCATTGGCCGTGCGGACCTGATCGTGACCGGTGTAGGGCTGGCGAGTGGTCAGCTTGTCAAGCTGACTCGTCAAATGGTCCGTAGCGCCCGTATCCATGTACCACGCAGGATCCACCGAGTATGAAGGAGTGAACCCGGGATCCGGCGTAGCGAGAGCAGATTGCTTCTCATTGCCCTTCCCATTGTTTCCAATGCCAAGAAAATCTCGTTTAAAGCGACGATGGCAGCGAGACGCCAAGTGCCCCTCGATGCCGCAGAGTTGACACTCAACCCCAGCACCACATGCCTCGCAGTGGAGCCGCTTGCGGCCCGCCGTCGAAGGTGGAGCGGGCGGACGGGGCTGGTTGCCTGAGGTCGGCGACGCCTTCTGCTTGGCACCGCGGGAGCCCCCGCGGAGAGCAGTGTTCGCAGAAGGGCCTTCCGTGTAGACACCAACGGAGCGGCGAGCAGCGAGCCTCTGTTCGGTGTTGAGAAGGCGTGCATAGAGATCGCGAGGCGGCATCGGTGTGTCACGTCCATTAATGTTTTCAACGAGAGAATCATAGTCCTCATCAAGCCCATTGAGAATGAACGAAGTAAACTCCTCGTCACGAAGAGGCTTCCTTTTGACCTTGTTGAAGAAGGCCATGACGGAGAGGTCATTTTTCTTGACCTCACCCAGCTGGTTACGAATGACAGAGGAACGGGCCAGCGACTGCGAGGAAAAGCTGGAGTCGAGCGTGGCCCATGCATCCCTCGACGTCGCGGCAAAGACCACCATGTCGGCCACGGAGGGTGTAAGCGAGGACTGAATGGCACCCAGAATAGCTTGATCCTGAGCGATCCACCGACGATGAGCAGGGTTGGACACCATGACGGAGCCACCAGCGGCCGAGGGCACTGGAACCATGGCCGGGGGACACGGCAGCGTACCATCAACATACCCCTCAAGGTAGTGACTACGCATCAGCGGCAACACCTGAGCGCGCCACAGAAGGTAGTTGTCAGCAGAGAGCTTCACCGTCACCAGGTGAGCGAAGTGGAAAGGTCCTGGTTCAGCCACCGATGCGGAGAGCTGCGAGTCGTACGTCGGAGGAGCACTGTACGGAATCAGCGCATCGGCCAACGGAGACGTACGGTAGTGTTGGTGATGACCGTAGGGCGCCGTAGGAGGTACGCCGTAGGGCTGCAGCGATGTGACGTGCGACACAGAGGCAGCATAGGGCGCGCCATACGGCGCCTCGTAGGGCACTGCGGAGGACGAAGCATACGATGCCGGCGCGACATACGGCAACGACGGCGCGACGTACGGCGCGACGTACGGCGCTGGATATGGCCCACCGTATGGCACCTGGACGGAAGTGCCACGAGGGCCTGAGGCCGGCGGCGCAGCAGAGTTCGCAGCGGTGCCGTAAGGCAGCTGCGCAGGGGCGCGATCTCGATCCTGCATGGGGGCACCGTAGCCAGGGTTGACGGCCGCCAAGGATGGATCGCATCGATCCTGCATGTGGGCACCGTACGCCAGGGATGGGTCACTGCGATCCTGCATGGGAGCACCGTACGCGAGCGATGGATTTCTGGATGGCTGCGCCGGATCAAAGGCGTGCGACGCCAGGGCGGCATCACGGGCGATCGAAGGCGCGGGCGATCGGGGCGCTGGAGGACGCGACCCCGATGCGGACGGACGGGCCCAGGCGAGCGGGGTAGACGCCATGAACGGCGATTCCGTCGCCAGGGTTGACGGAGGCGGAGCGGCGGCGAAGGCCGACGCGGCGGCAGCAGAGGAAGCGGAAGCACGACGCGGACCGAACGCGTCGTCTGATACCATGTTAAACAGATTAGAGTTTGGAACAATGCTCGATACCCTTGATGGGTACGGCTGTCATATATTTATAAGAGGGAACCGTACAAATACCGGTTATGTTACAACACATATATCTAATATATACTTAGTCTAACAGTCCCTCGTCTAGAATCCACACCTCGGTCGTTGCTGAAAGGTTAGCGAAGACAATGCCCAACCTCCCGTGCACCTCCGTCAGGTGGTAATGATCAGGGCTGGTTGGATGTGCGGGTAGCCGCTTGACATAGGTGACACGCTCGTGGTCAAGGTCAAATGAAACGACCCTAATTGTGGGGTCCTCTGTGACCCAGTAAGTCGTGCCGTCGATGCTGATGATGCCAGCGTCGAGGTGGCACCTCCCATCGCCCTTGATACCCGTCTCCATCTCCCGCCACGACGCCTTCCCCAGCGTGAGCACTTGTATGGTGTCGAACTTGCATTCGTGGTCGAATCTACATGTACAGGGGACGTGCAACTTGCATTCATGGTTGAATCTACAGGGGACGTGCACCACCTTGTACTGCCCGGTCGTAGGGTGGTACGCGAAGTTGTACGCCTTGTCCCAGTACTCCCAGCTCCACGAGAAACTCCTGCCAAGCAGGTCGGCGCACGGCAGCGCTGGGACGGGCAGCACCTCACCGGTAGCAGGGTTGACAAGGGTGACGGCGCCGCCAACTCTCTCCCTGTTTTCGCACAGGGATAGCAGGCCATTGCACGTGCCGACCAACTGTGGCGTATCGTAGGTCGTTTTGCCCAGTCTCCACAGCTCCGTGCATCCCCCTGTCGACGACTTGGATATGTCGTCGACGACGTAGGCAACCGCTTTCGAGGTGTCCCAAAGGAGGGCCGTGGCAGGCCCTGCATCTCCATGGTGCGCTCGCCGATGACGTCGCGCCAGAGCCGGCAGACGATGCGGACGCGGCGCCGGGAGCTCGGTGGGAGCCGCAGCAGGATATCCACCAGGACGTCAGCGGGCAAGTCCGGGCATCCCGCGTCCGCCATGGCCATGGGTGCTATTTCACTTCTTCCTTTTCTCCTGGTCCTGGATGCCTTGCGCCCCATGATGCGTTGCCCTTGCACGGTCCTTTTCGTTTCTATTTGACGTCCTGGTTGCCGACTTATTCGTTTATTGCACTAGTAGTATTTGGAAAGTTTCTTTGGTTGAATACGAGAGCGTGATGAAAACGGAACAGCCCTGTTGGTTCATACTTCCTACGTGCAATCCAGGTTTGTTTTTTTGTTTTGTTTTTTTTTACACAAGATCTGGATGGACAAGCAGGTATAAAGATTGCGAAGTTTCGCCGACTATGCGTAGCAGCAGAAGTTCATGACAATACAATTTCGTTTGTAGCCAGTTCAAATAAGCTAAACAAGTAACGGAAGCTCTGCACACAAGGACTACACGCTGACAGTATTAACAAGATCGTAGAACATGTTACATCAAAGGGAAGCCCGATGCTGGTCAGGAATCGGACGGTTGCTAGGCGCAGAATCATAATAGACTCAAAGCGCGCAGAAGATCAGAAATGCAAAATCGACCTCTTTTCTGAGAAAAGTCAAAATCACTTTTTTTTTAAGTTTCAAACAATTCTGGAAAAATTTGACATGTTCATACGGGTGTATACTACATGTGTATAAACTCTAATGACTATACGTTAACATGAGAACAACACAAAGAAGACAATTTCATAGTTATTATTAGCACTATTTAAAATCTATGAATTTGGTTGTTTTGTGTAGCTCATCAAGCACATGCAAGCCTTCCACATATTTTTTTATTTTTTTGAGCAACCAATAATTCAATTACCATCAAGTGCATGAAGCCATTCAACTTTTTACCACATGCAAACTCTCCACATTATCAAGCACATGCAAGCCCTCCATATTTTGTTTTTGTTTTTAGAACAAATAAATAAACTTGAATGTCAGCAATGTAACATGCATCCACCCTCCATTTATCTCTATGTTTTCTACCATCATATGATGAGAATGTCATGTGATATTATTCTCATATATTCTAATTTTATTTTTTGATAATTTCATTGCTATAAATTTACCAAGCCTTTAGCAAGTTGTGTCGATGCTTTCTCCGTCTCCGCTACATACCGGCTCCGCTAAATTTACTTATTCGGGTGGGAATATTGACAGCGTGATCAACTCGAAACAGGTTTAATGCAACAAGTATTTCAAAATTTCGAATGATGTATATGGATAGAAAGTCATACCAACACAGGTTCGTTATGGAGCAGTTCAAATACAGCTGAACAAGACACTGAAGCTCTGTACACAAGTCAAAAAATGATGGAAGCCGACAAAAAAATCATTCACCTAAAGATAGCAATTCTAAAAAAAAGACAACACGGCAACCTCGCAAAAAAAGGCAACACGGCAAAAGTCGTCTCTCCCCTCTAGTGGAGAAACTAATTTCTCATGAAGAGACGAACATCCTCATTAGCGATTAACAATTGGCGCATTGTAAATGCTAAGTGGCTCCATCGTCTTGACATAGGGGAACGTCCGTCCCCTCCCCCTTGTTATCACGAGCGGCCTCCCATGAGCCCGGTGGCTGACCCGCACCGGTACCGCCTTGTTGGACGATGACCACACGCCTGTCTGTCTATAGTGCCCACGTATCAAGCTCCCAGTGTAGTACCCGCGTATCAAGCTCTCCTCCAATGTCAAGATGCACTCTCCAAATACGAAGTGTGGCCGCGGGACATTATGCCGCGTAAGGCTGTACTGACAGCTCCACTTCCGCCGCCCCTCGTCCAGAACCCACACCTCCGTCGTCCTTGAAACGCCATGGACAACAACGCCCAGCCTCCCGTGCACCTCCGTTAGGTGATAGTGTTCAGGCCCGGCGGGATGCCCGGGCAGCCCCTTGACACGGGTGACCGCCTCGTTCTCGAGGTCAAGTGACACGACCCAGCTCGCTCCGGCACTCTCTATGACCCAGTACGTCGCGCCGTCGACGCTGACTATGCCGGCGCCAAGGTTGCAGCTCGCACCCTCTGCAGGACCAGCGGGAACCTCCCGCCATGACGCCTCCCCTAGCGTGAGCACCTGCAGGGCGTCGAACTTGTATGCCTTGTTGATGCTGCATGGGACGTGCACCACCTTGTACTGCCCGGACGTAGGGTGGTACGCGAAGCTGTACGCCTCGTGCCAGTCCTCCCAGAAGGCGTATCTCTCCACAGACGGGATATACGGGCGTGTGCAAGGCAGCGGCGGGAGCGGCAGCTCCTCGTCGATGACCGGGTTGAACAGGGTGACGGCGCCGCCGGGTGCCTCCTTGTTGTCGCACAGGCAGAGAAGACCATTGCACGTGCCGATCAGCTGCAGGCTACTGTTGTTCCGGAACCGGAAGTCGGCCGCCACGCTGTCCGGAAGCCACAGCTCTGTGTGGCTCCCCGTCGATGACTTGGACAGGTCGTCGACGACGTGGGCGACGGCGACCCAGGTATCCCAATGGAGGGCCGTGACGCGGCTCTGCATCTCCGTGGTGTGCTTGTCGATGATGTCGCGCCAGAGACTGCAGACGAGGCGGACCCGGCGCCGGGAGATCGGCGGCAGCCGCAGCAGAATCTCCACCACGACGTCCGTGGGCAACTCCCAGCGTCCCGCGTCCATGGGCGCAATCTATCTAGTATTTCCCTTCTTCGGCCTTCTTTTCTTCCGGTTGCCCGGTCTTTAATTAACATCACCACGGTGCGGTTTGAGTCCGACTTGGTTACCGACTTCTTATTGTACTGCTATTTGGAAAGTCTCTTTGATGGGAATACGAGAACGTGATGAAATCGAAACAGTTCGATGCAAGTATAGAAGATTTCGAAATTTGGAACGATGCGTAGGGACAGAAATTCATACTGAATAAGTAACTGAAGCTCTGTACACAAGGACTACATGCTGACAGTATTAACTGGATAGGAGAACATCAAAGCCCAATGCTGGTCAAGAATCATATGGTTGCTAGGCGCAGAATCATGATATGCTCAAATCGCACACAGCAGATGTGTTGTTTTTAGGATTCCGGGCTGTTGATGTTGCTTCCTAGGTGTCGTCGGATCATCGACATGAGCCCTCCACCGTGCACCCTTCCCTCCCGCACGACGAACCCGAAGCTCTGGTTCTGGCTACCACCACCTTCTTGGCACGACGAACCCGAAGCTCTGGTTCTGACGAGGCGCCGGGGACAGAAGAAGAGATCACATGGTCCATGCTGCTGCCCACCGCCGAGGAAGAAGAGACGATCGCGCTGAAGAGGCCATGCCCGATCATGCTTCCTGCTGCTACAAAAGGAGCGTACTTCTTCCGCTACTGCTATGTTTTGAACGTAAGAAGAAAGAAAATAGCTTGCTCAGTTCACAAAAGAGCAGGCTTGATTGTTTTATTTCAGCTGTAATCTTCCACAACTAGGGAAGTTCACAAAATAGCAAGTTAGAGTGAATATTTGCACAGTAGAACCCCTATCCCTCCCGGGCCGCTCGCGCGGGCGGCTCCGGAGGCGAACCCTAGCCCCCGAGCGCACCCCCTTCTCTGTGCCCCCCCTGGCCGCCGCCGCCGCCGCCGCCGGCGCTGGTGGCGGCGCCCGGCTGTCAAAGGAGTGACAGGACTAATTTGGACAGAGAAGAAATCACACTCAACTAGCCCCGATTTCATATAGCAGCGGAAAAGTTACATATACAAGTTCAAGGATCTACCTCATCTACCAAGTAGTTCTAGGAGTCTAAGCTATGAACTAATACAACTTGGAGAAGGGGAAAGATGATTTCCAGATCCGCAGGCTGGTCCTTATAACGGAGAGTTGGTGGAGACGGCGTGAGGTTGGTGATGGAGACAACGGTGTGACGGTGAGCAGGTTACAGTTGGGGTGGCTCGGCCGTCGATCTCCACTTATGCTCTTTGATCTCAGCCGTACATTTCCCAGGTACTGAACTCCTCCTCCTGAATGTCATCTTCGTCAGTAAGTGTCGATATCTTAAATTGAGCGGTCAGGGTCCTGACAGTTGCCCCGCTCTGAAGGCGATCCTTGTCCTCGAGGATCTTGAGTCGGAAACCATGAGCGAATGGTGCTGTTGAAGAATTCTGGAAAGGTGAATTTGATGAAATCGGCATCTTCCCAGGTTGCTTCTTCAGGTGACATGTTAAGCCATTGCACGAGCCATTGTGTGACCAGGTGAGGTGGTCTGGGAACAGCCCTGGTCTCCAGCACCATAATAGGAGCTACTTTAATCTTACCAGAAGCATCCACCAAGGGCAGGTCTGGGGCTGGAACTGCATTGGGTCCCAAATGCCTTTTCAACTGACTAACATGGAAGACATTGTGTATCTGTACATTAGTAGGCAGCTGTAACTTGTATGAAGAAATCCCAATTCTCTGTAAGATTCTGTAAGGGCCATAAAACTTTGTGGCTAGTTTGAGGCCTGTTCTTATGCCAAATGCAGCTAACCTATAAGGTTGCATTTTTAAGTAAACCATTTCTCCCTCTTGAAATTGTCTGTCTGTCCTTTTGTTGTCTGCATATTTCTTCATTCTTTCTTGTGCTACTAGTAAATTATGCTTGAGCTGTTGCTGTACATGCTCCTTTTGTTCCAAGAAGGACTTTGCTTCGGCATCAGGAGGTCCTGGAATGGAAACTTCTCCAATTTGAGGTGGAGCAAAACCATACAAGCATTGGAATGGAGTAAATTTTGTAGCAGTGTGATATGATGTATTGAACCACCACTCTGCCATGGAAAGCCAAGAACACCATTTCTTTGGTTCATTGAAAGCCATACATCTGAGATAAGCTTCCAGACACTGGTTCACTCTTTCAGTTTGGCCATCAGACTGGGGGTGGTGAGCTGTACTCATGTTGAGTTTAACTCCCAAGGATTTAAACAAAGCTTGCCAAAAGTTACTGGTAAAAATCCTGTCTCGATCAGTAACTATGGATACTGGCATGCCATGTAACTTGAAGACATTGTCAATGAATGCTTGCAACACATGAGTGACAGTGAATGGATGTGAGAGGGCAATAAAATGGGAGTATTTGGTGAATCTATCCACTACCACCAGAATAACATCTTTACCCTGGGATTTGGGTAGTCCTTCCACAAAATCCATGGATATGTGTCTCCAAGCCATATCGGGAATGGGCAGGGGGTCCAATAATCCTGGATAGTGACAGTGTTCTCCCTTTGCTCGCTGGCAGACAGGGCATTGTTGGACAAATTGTTCCACGTTATTCTTCATATTTGGCCAATAAAAAATTCTCTTGATTCTCTGATAAGTGGCCCTGATTCCTGAATGGCCCCCAAGAGGAGAAGCATGAAATGTATGTAGTAGTTGTTGTTGGAAAGTTGTGTTTGTGCCAATATATATCCTGTTTTTATATCTCAGTATTCCAGCAGTGTAACTATACAAAGGAAGTGTTGAAGTTCCAGCAGTGAGTTGAGCTATCAAGTTTTTGCATTTTTCATCAGCCTTGTAAGAGGTTTCTATTTGATCAGTCCAGCTTGGTATTGCTGTGGAGATGGACATTAGTTGGGGTTTCCTGGAGAGTGCATCAGCAGCTTTATTCTCCTTGCCCTTCTTATACTCAATAGTATAAGTAAACTCCAAGAGTTTTAACATCAGCTTGTGTTGTATTCCTTCAGATATCCTCTGTTCAGTAATAAATTTGAGACTCTGATGGTCTGTCTTGATGATGAGAGAAGATCCCAAGAAATAATGTCGCCATTTCCTGAGGGATTCCAAGATTGCAATTGCTTCTTTTTCATAAGTTGAGAGAGCAGCAGCTTTTGGACCCAATGACTTGCTGTAGTAAGCAATAGGCTTGTGCTGTTGCATTAGGACAGCTCCTACTCCAGCTCCTGAAGCATCACATTCTAACTCAAAAGGAAGTGAGAAATCAGGGAGTGCTAGGACTGGTGCATTAGTTAAGCTGTATTTCAGTTGCTCA
This sequence comes from Triticum aestivum, assembly GCF_018294505.1. Lineage (NCBI taxonomy): Eukaryota > Viridiplantae > Streptophyta > Magnoliopsida > Poales > Poaceae > Triticum > Triticum aestivum. The sequence goes on from NC_057797.1 coordinate 748,918,922, forward strand.
AAGGCTGCTGTTTGTGTTGGAGTCCATAGAAAGGAGTCCTTCTTGAGAAGATCATGAAGTGGTCTGCAAATTAAGCCATAGTCTCTGATGAATCTCCTGTAGTAACCAGCTAGGCCCAGGAAGCTTCTTAACTCAGTGGTGTTAGACGGAATGGGCCAATTCTTCACAGCTGTTATTTTTTCAGGATCTGTGGCTACTCCTTGTGCAGATAAAATATGTCCCAAATATTCCACTGTAGGAGTACCAAAAGTGCACTTAGATTGATTCAACAACAAGTTATGTTTCTTGAGTAACTCCATTACTATAGCTAGGTGTTCCTTGTGTTCCTCCACTGTCTTACTGAAAATGAGGATATCGTCAAAAAACACCAAGACAAACTTCCTCAAGTAGGGTGCAAATATTTTGTTCATGAGAGCTTGGAAGGTAGCTGGAGCATTTGTGAGGCCAAATGGCATGACCAAGAACTCAAAATGTCCAGAATAGGTTCTGAAAGCAGTCTTGTGGATGTCTTCAGGTTTCATTCTAATTTGATGATAACCAGATTTCAGATCCAATTTACTGAAAATGGATGCTCCATGTAGTTCATCCAGCAAATCTTCAATTACAGGTATGGGAAACTTGTTCTTTATAGTTTGGGCATTCAATTTCCTGTAATCAATGCATAATCTCCAGGTGCCTCCTTTCTTTCTGACCAATATAGCTGGGGATGCATATGGGCTCACACTGTGTTGTATAATATGTCTTGAGAGCAAGAGTTTTATTTGCTGTTCCATTTCATTCTTCTGCAAATGAGGTACTCTGTATGGTCTGACATTGGGGGGTGTGGAATTGTCTTTGAGTGGTATAGTATGGTCACATTCTCTAGCAGGAGGTAGCTCAGTTGGTTCTCTGAAGAGTTCCTTGTGCTGCTCCAAGACTGGTAAGAATTCTTCTGTGATCTTCTGTTCAGGTTGTATGGCAGGACAACTGTAGTTGCTAGGAATAGTCATGAAGTGTAAGCTCATGGCAAAACCAACTGCTCCCTGGGAGCACAATTTATCCATTTTTTCAGCAGATATTAATTTAGGTGGCTCTGTAGCTGTATAATCTGTGAATGTCACAAGGTGGCTCTTGTCCTTATTGAGAGTGACAGTTCTAGCATCAAAATCCATGGAAATGGGGCTATGTTTCTTGAGGAAATCACACCCAAGAACCACATCGTAACCCTGTAATTCCAGCACTGTGAGATCATTGGAGAATGTTTCCTGATTGATATGGAAGTTCGCCTTAGGGGCAAAAGCTCCAGAGGTAAGTGAGCCTCCTCCAGCGACTGTAACTCTTTGTGTAGGGGTATTGACCAAGTCACAATTACTTTTGAGTGCGAATTTGAGGTCAATAAATGTGTTTGTACTACCAGTATCTACCAGAGCTATGCCACTTCTACCTCCAAGTAATAACTTGACTGCTATTGTTGACTCAGAAGTATTACCTGAAACTGCTTGTGCAGAGATGTGCATGCACTTGTCAGAAGCATCTAAGAACTCTCCTTCTGCAGTTAAAACTGCCAATTGAGCTTCCTCCTCAGGAGAGATATCTTCAGTGTCATTGTCACTAGCAATAGCATGAAGAGCAGGTGCTTGTTTACATTTGTGTCCAGGAACCCAAGGGCCATTGCATCTCCAGCAAACCCCTGGTTTCTTAACTGCTGGAGCTGCTGGAGGAACCAACACTGGTTGTGTCGCAGAAGTGGCAGGTTTATGTAGATTATGTGTTTGCAATTGTCTGTCTTGCTGTGCCACATAAGCTTGGTATTTGGCTTGAAGTCCGCTTTCATAATCCTTGGCCATCCAATAAGCTTGAGTGAGTGTTTTGGGTCTTTGTGGCCTGAGATTACATCTGATGTTAGGCTTCAGTCCATTGACAAAGCTAACAACATAGTAGTGTTCCTGTAAATATGGGTGTTCATCTCTAACCACAGCCATAATCTCTTCAAATTTGTCAATGTACGCTGCAACAGACAGTGTGTTCTGCTTGACACTATGGAATTTTTCCAAAATCTCATAGATACTAGAGTCTGCGAATCTGTCACAGAGTAGTCTACAGAATTCCTTCCAGGGAATGGCACAATTTTCCAGTTGAGCGCTGCGGATCCAATTATCAGCCCTTCCAATGAAATAAGTTAAGGCCAAGTCAATCTTACATTCTTCAGGTACTTGAGCCAGCTGAAAGTATTTATTGACTTGCCGAATCCAACCCAAGGGATTATCCCCATTGAAACAAGGGAAATCGATTTTTGGACCCTTAGAAATATTTTTCATAAACTGTGCTGCACGGTCAGACTTGTACTGCTCAGAAAATTCAGGCGGTTTCTCTGGCTGTTTTGCTTGTGATCCAACTTGCTTAAGATGAAGCTGCACTAGTGATTCAACCTGCTTTTGCAATTCTTGTGCTGTGGTAGTCTGAACCTGAATTATGGGTGGCGATTTTTCTGCAGACCCCATGGAAGAGCTAGGAGATTCAGGGTTGGGCGGGTGGGTGTTTTCACGTTGCATTTGCTTCAACAGAGTGAGGATATCTGTCTGAACTGAAGAATTCTTCTCCACCAGAGCCTCCACCTTACAGATCTGGTTCTCCATAACTTCCACCTTGGACAGGCGAGCGTTAACCTCCGCCATCTGGTCTTGTATCTTGTCTTGTTTGAGTGTCATCGCAGAAACCTCTGCTCGCAGAGCATCGAGCTCATCAGAGATCTCGTCCATGTGCTTGGTTCGCGTCGGCATGGCGAAATCGCGTGCGGCTCCGGAATTTTACCGCGGGAAGAACCCGGAACCCTTGCCGATGATCTTGATTTCGCCCCGCTCTGCGCCTCCCAGAAGTCACCGCCGCCCTGATCGACCGCTAGCAGTGGGATTTTACCAGGGTCCAACCCAACCACTACTGCGTAGATCAATTCCGCCTCTGAGAATCGAGTGGCTACTGATACCAATTGACAGGACTAATTTGGACAGAGAAGAAATCACACTCAACTAGCCCCGATTTCATATAGCAGCGGAAAAGTTACATATACAAGTTCAAGGATCTACCTCATCTACCAAGTAGTTCTAGGAGTCTAAGCTATGAACTAATACAACTTGGAGAAGGGGAAAGATGATTTCCAGATCCGCAGGCTGGTCCTTATAACGGAGAGTTGGTGGAGACGGCGTGAGGTTGGTGATGGAGACAACGGTGTGACGGTGAGCAGGTTACAGTTGGGGTGGCTCGGCCGTCGATCTCCACTTATGCTCTTTGATCTCAGCCGTACATTTCCCAGGTACTGAACTCCTCCTCCTGAATGTCATCTTCGTCAGTAAGTGTCGATATCTTAAATTGAGCGGTCAGGGTCCTGACAAGGAGGCGGGCAAGTTCCGCAAGCCCTGACGGGCCTTCTTCGCGCGGAGAAGGGCGTCTCGCGGGCGGCGCGGTGGCGGTTGGATTCCGATGAGGTGACACACGGCGGGGAGCGCGGTGGAGAGGCGGAGCGCGGTCGCAAGGCGGTGCGGGCGGCTGTCTTCTTCGGGTGACGTGTTGGGAGCCGGAGGTTGCGGTGCGGGGTCCTGGTGGAGGTGGATCTCGGCCAGGTGCGGCGGCCGGGATTCGCGGCGCGCCTCCTGCTTTCGGCGGGCGTGGCTCGAGGAAGGCGCCCCCTTTTGGGGTGTTGGGGGCGGCGTGGTCTGGATCTTGCTGGAGGCCGAAGCGGGGTCTCGTGCAGGGCAGCTCCAGTGGGCACGCGCGGTTGCGGCGGGCGGCTCGGCGCGCCTGCTCCGTCCCTGCTGGGCCCTGAGCTGCAGCGGCGGCATGGACGGAGGCCAGGTGATGGTGTGGCCAGCCCATGCCTATGGGTGCAGTGGATCTGGGCGGCGCTGGAGGTCTGAAGCTGGAGAAGTGTTCCTTCGACCGTGCAGGTGCTGGTTGGTGGTATGCGTGCTCTCGGTCGTGTGAGGGGTCGGTGTTCCGCGGCGGTTTGATCACGTTGGCGAGGTGTTGCGGCAGCGGCGGTGTGACCCCAACAGTTGGGCCTAATCTGTTGAGAGAGGGTGGAGGTGCGCGACGGTTCGGATGAAAATCCTGCTCGTCTTCGATCGGAGCTGGCGGCAACGGCGCCCGTGGGTGTCGTTTCCCTCCTTGGAGGCGTCGCCGTGGTGTGTCGGCATCTCCCTTTCTTGATCGGGTTGTGGTCTTCGGGCGAAAGCCTTTGGTCCGTTGCAGGACCAGCGATGGCGGCGGTGTGGCGTCGTTCCTCTGTTGAGAGCATCGCATGTGAAGATTTGGCTTGGGTACTGTTTGTGGTTCTCCGGTGCTTGCCGCTGTTCGAGCTGATCTTCATGGGCGCTATGCACGCAGCCGCCGGCGTATCCAAGACGATGGCTTTCACGGGTCCGACCGAGTCCTGCTATCCACTCGCCGTCTCCTCTTAGGCATCCAAGGGTGGGTAGTGCGTTGGCAAGGAGTTTCCGGTTAGAGCTGTTGCTTCGAGGAGGCCGGCATTTGTTGTGACGCGGCTAGATGATTGGTCTAGGACAGGCATTTTGTGTTGTGTTTGTATTTGTTGCGATGGAGTGTGGAGTTCGAGCTACACTTGTTGTTGGCAACAAGTTGTAGTTTTTTGTACAATATTCCTACCTTTTATAAAAATATGATACGCCTAGGCGTACTCTCGGAAAAAACAAAATAGCAAGTTTGGCTCGTTTACATTGAACCGAAATCAGCCAGGAACTGAAGAAGTTAATAAAAATAATGTTTCAGATTTCGGGCCCATACAGCTTTGTACAATTAACAAGTTTCACAGACCATTATAATCATCTGTGCTGAAGATATAATCTAATCATGAAGCTTCGGAGAAGATTTTTTTTAAAACGTACATAGACCATTTAATTAATTGTACGAAGTAGTCGTGTAGTGGATATGGGCTAACGTATGCTCCTGACCTAGCAAGAGCTAAGTTAGAGGAATCGGCTGCCCCTGTAACATCGTGTTACATTTGTACAGTCCCTCTGATAACTATTACTACTACCATTCTTTTCTCTCACCCGAATCTTGTTGTTACAAATATTGTTTTGTGAAGAGGGGACTATAATTCCATCCTACTACTCTGTCCATCCATCAACGTATCATACTTGCATTGCTGCAACTGAAAAATTCTGTCCCAAACATATTGTTCTGTCATAGATGGAATGAAACGGAATGCGTGGAACATTTAGATTGACAGAAAATATAAGGCATTTCATTTGGCATGGAAACAAGTCAACAACAAGTTGGGGCGTTCTTCTTGTTCAAAAATAAAAAATAGAAATGGAGTGCAAACGGCGGTTCTGCTCTACTTTGATGGAGGCAAGTGCAAATCCGAGATCTGGCGATGGTTTCGCGCATGGGCCTACCAAATTTCAATGTGAAAATTACCATATTATTGTTATTTTAACTCACCCTACTATATTGTAAACTTGAAGTCGGACTATTTATAAATTATTGAAGCTTGCAAAGGGGGAGCTGATATTAGAGCTCCATACTCACATGCTTTGGCAGACTGTTTCCATCTTGCTCGTGAAATAAAACAGGTTCCAGGGCCGGCTCTGGGATTTCAAAGGCCCCAGGGCGGACTCCACCAATGGGCCCAATAGAGAGAAAAATCCAATTTGATACATGAATGAATACAGTTATTATGAGGTCACAAAGACTAATAATTTTTCATGAGAATCAAATATCTGATAATATTTCTTGCATTTGTTCCAAAACAAGTATCATAGAAGCTACAACGCATAAAAAGAAAGAGAAATAGCTTGCCAACAAACCAGACCTCGAAGCCTCCAGTAAATATGATTCAGCAACATGATTACAATAAAATGAGAGAGGACACCTGAACGTTGTAGCAACTTAGCAAACTCAAAGCCTCCAAAATAAGGCTATCTGATCTGATATCTGAATGACCAAGTGATACTGACCGAGGCTGACTAGCTCCTCCACGAACAATGGAACAAACCGAGCGATTTGAGAGTCTGGCACGCTAACGAATGGATGCAGCTGCAAGTGATGTAAAAAGAAAGTAAAATCAGACACCTGATTGAGGATTTTAGATTGAGTCCAGCTGGCATAATCTGCTCGGAATGTTTTTTAATCTGCGAATTACCTGTTGATCTTGATCGCTCCTCAATTTCTTGCCGACTTTGATCGCTCCAACTCTCTGTGACCTTGCGTGATTTGGGAATTAGGGATTCCAGTCAGGCGAGTGGGCGGCTGGGCGAGGACTCCATGCGTTATTCGCTCGACAGAAAAATCTTAAAGTGCTAGAAGGCTTTCCTTTCAAAACAAAAAATCGTAAACATGAAAAACTAACGTCGTCCGTTGCGACGCACGAGCACTTACCTAGTTCTAAAAAGAAAACAACACGGCGGCCGCCCCGGAGAGATGGACGGTGCTAGTGGGTCGGGCGCGAGGGTCGACGCCGCCCCGGAGGACGACGCCGATGAGCGGTGGTCGGTGCTATACGCGGCAGACTTTGCGGCTGCGCGATGGATCTCCCTTTCCGATGGTGTGGTCTGGCTCAGGAAGGACGCGCTTCGACTCGTGCTTCTCGACAAGTTCGGCGTCACGATCGATGCGAGATTTCTTCGGGTCGGGGACACGATCGACATCGGCGGGTTTGTCTCCTTTCCTTGCCACTTCGCTAGGGTTTGTGACAGGGCTCCGGTGATCGTCGCGGCGGCCGATCCCCGGCGTGCTCCTTCGCCCCGGGCGAATGAATCGATCGGTGCGTTTCACGGTAAGGTAGATGTGGTGCAGCGCGGTGCACGGCCACGTCCGCCGCCCCTGACAAATGGGGCAGGCCTGCTGGGGCGTGGGCCGACTCAGCGCACGGTTGATGCTCGCCACGTGGTGGAGGCGGGATCTGACCGCCATGGATCGAACGAGCCTAGGGCTTCGGTGGGCGTCGCTGGTATAAATCGTGAACCCGAGCCCCCTCCCCCCATTTTGGATCTTGACGAGTGCCTCGCCCACTTCTGGGACGCGCCGCGAGAAGCCAGATCTAGGGTTCCTCAAACTTTTTCGTGGTGGGAGGGGAAGATCCATGGGGATACCAGATCGTTTGCGCAAGTAGCCGGCTCCACACCTCATCCTCCAAACCCCAAGCCAATCCACAACAGCCAGAGACCAGAGATGAGGGGGGAAGGCTTCGGTGCTGGTCGCCATGGCCGTGGGGCTGGCCGTTTCAACCGCGGCAGCGGCCGCGGCCGGGGCCGTGACTCCAACGTCTGGAAGCGCAAGAGGGGACGGGCGTGGGGGAGTCGTCCTCGACGAAGGCGTCCGGATCTGGCGATTCGGGCTTCGAGAAGTGGGATGAGGCGGTGGAGGGCAGGATCGACCCCAGCCGCCGAGATCGATGGGTGGACGAAGAGCGCGGAATGGCTGATCACAGGGGAGAGCCTCCGCCGAGAGGAGCGCTTCCTTCTCATACTCGCATCAACGACAACAACAAGATGGACCAGGTCACCCACAACAACGTGCCCTCCCGATCTGATGATCCTTCTGCAACCACTGGTAACATCATTCCTCGTCTTGAGGCTTGCCAGATCTGTCATCTGGCCGGCCATTTTACTGTGAGTTGCCCCCAAGCTATTTGTGAACGATGCAAGAAAAATGGGCATATGTACATCATCTGCAAAGAATTCATTCCCTGGGAGTGTCTTCCTGTTATGTGTGCTTTCCAATCTAAGGGGCAAGGGTTCCATTTCATTCCTAACACGAACATTGAGAGACAGGCGAGAGAGCGTATTTACAATATTATCGTTACCATCATAGAGGGTTCTGCTCCCACCAAGGACATTGAACGTGAGCTTAGTGTTTATGTTGGGCAAGGCTGGCGCTGCTCTGCTAGGTTCTTTGCCCCACAAAAATTTGTCATGAGAATGCCTAATCCTAGGGAGGTGGATCGTGCTTTGTTTGTAGAATTTATTAAGCTCAAAAAGTGCGGTGTGAGTGTCAAATTCTCTCCCTGGTCGGAAGATGTGGATACTGAGGGGCTACTTGAGGTGGCTTGGGTCAGAATTGGGAAAATCCCACCTAACAAACGCAATGATAAAACTGTGGCTTATGTTGGAGGTCTTGTTGGGGTCACTCTAGAAGTTGACATGTCCACTTTGAACCGGCCCACCTCTGTTAGGGCTAAAATCGGCTGTAGATTTGTGGATCAGCTTCCTGCCACGGCCGAGGGGATGTTAGGGGGACGTTTTTACAAGTTCACTTATGAGATTGAAGAGGTTTTGGTAAGGAACCCTGTGGAGGAAGGCAAAGGGACGGCTGTGCAAAATGACAATGTTAACAAAACTGATCAAACGCCCAAACGCAAAAGGGCTGATCACGAACTGGCTGCTGAACAGCTAGATGCCTCTGCTTCTGAAAATCCTGGCACTTCTTTCCGTGGTGGCAAAACCTGTCGTTTGCTATCACAGGAAAATGAAGATTCATCATCGTTTGAGAGCGACGACAACTCCCTGCTGATTGAATCCATGGCCAGGGATCATAAAGAAGGTGCTCAGAAGGAGCAACAAAATACGTCAGGCTGGTTGGTCCCCGTAGATACTAATATGGGACATACTCATGTTGAGCATGGCACCCCAGGACAGAGCGTGCAGGTGACTAAGTCACCCGTTAAGCAATCCATTTTATCTTATGCAGAGGTGGTAATGAACTCCTCTCAGGTCATGGAGCTGGAAGGGGGGGTGGATCCTGGGATGAAGATTTCAAAGGATTATGTGGTACAGCTCCCTGCTTCTGATTGCGACGACGAAATGATTCTCACTCCTCCACTAGTCCCTGAAGATCTACCCAGACTCAGCAAACGTAATGTTCAGGGGATGCAGGATCATGTGATGGCCAAAGCTGCAAAGATGGCAAGCAAGAAAAATCTGGAAGGTAACTCTCATAATGCTCGTAAAAATTCTTTTGCCATTCTGTCTGATGCTGAATTAATTAGTAGAGTGTCCAATATGGGAGTTACTATTCCTGATAATGACTTTGCTTGTATTGATGTGCTGAGAGAGCTTGAACATGTCAGAAAAAATTTAGAGGAGAAAACGAACTTAGGCAAGCTAGATCAAAGTGGTGAGGATGACATTTTCGTTACTAATGGGCTGGGTAAAAAAGCCCCAGTGAACCTCACCTGGCTGGACCAGGATGAGGTCATCCATGATAAGGTGGCCCCTGGGAAACTTAAGAAGAAAACACCTAAGAAGCCTGTTGTCAAGCTTTCTAGACCTGTGACTAGAAGCCAGAGAAAGGTTCCAGAGGGGAGTGAAAAGTGTAGCCCTGCCATGCCTCCTGGTGGGGCTACTAAGTCCAAATTTCATAAAAAACGTTCCAGATGAGAGGGCTCATCTGGAACTGCAGAGGGGTGGGCAAGAAAGGGATGGCCACCTGCCTCTCTGACCTTATTAGTGACCATTCCCTAGATTTTCTGGGTCTGCAAGAGACCATGAAAGAAAAAATTTCTCCAAAATGTTTGAGGAGAATTGACCCCTTTAACTTGTTCAATTGGGACTGGATCCCTTCTGTGGGCAAATCTGGAGGTATCCTATGTGGAATTAGACAAGACACTCTGGAGGTGGTTGCATGTGACAAAGGCAAGTATATCTTGCAGTTAGTGGTCGGGGATAAAAATAAAAAACCCAACTCGGGGCTGTTGATAGTATATGGCTCTGCTCATGAAGAACATAAGGAGGAATTCTTGCTTGAGCTTGCTACCATGTGCCATAATATGCAAGTCCCTTATATAGTGGGTGGGGACTTTAATATTTCAGGCACCCTGGGGAGAAAAACAAAAAAATGGCAAACCATAAATCCACTGACCTATTCAATTCTATTATTAACACCCTGGCCCTTAGAGAGATTCATATTAGTAGGGGTAAATATACTTGGACGAACAACCAAGCTCACCCTACTCTGGAGAAACTTGATCGTGTCCTGATGTCTGAGGAGTGGGAGGAATTATTCCCCCTGGTTTCTGTTAGAAAATTGGTTCGTGAGATTTCGGACCATAACCCTTTGTTGATTAACTCTGGGGAAGAGGGACGAGAGGCTCCCAAACCTCGCGAATTTCTCTTTGACCTTTCTTGGGTCAAGGACGAACGTTTCCTTCCTTTGGTCAGTAAAATCTGGGCTCGAGGAGTCTTCTCTAAAGACCCCATCGATATCCTGAATATTAAGTTGAAGAGATTCCAAACTTTCTTTAAAGGGTGGGGCTCAGACAAATTTGGTCACAATAAAAGGTTGAAGGAGGAGCTTAGGCTCGAATTAGCCACGCTAGAAGAACTAGAGGAGGATGGACCCCTTACCCCAGAGCTGTATAGTAGGAAAATCGATGTGTGTTTTGAACTCCATGAGATTTTGGTTAATGAGGAAATATACTGGCTCCAGCAATCACACGAGCGTTGGTTGCTTAAAGGAGACCTGAACACTGACTATTTCCATAAAATTGCCAACGAACGTAAGCGTAAAAATACTATCCACTCTCTTAAAGCTGACGAGGTGGAAATAGAGGGTACAGATAATCTGATTGCCCATGCTACTGATTTTTATAAGGAACTTTTCGGCCCAGCTCAGGGCAATCATTTTCACTTGGATCCTAATACTTGGTCCGAGAGTGAAAAGCTGAGTGAGGATGACAGTAGAGATCTTTGTCGCGAATTCACAGAAACTGAAGTTAGAGATGCTCTCTTCTCTATGGCCACCAATAGGGCACGGATAACATTCCTGTCGAATTTTATCAAATATGTTGGGATATAGTAAAGGATGATATCATGTCCCTTTTTAGACACTTTCATAATGGGACGCTTGATGTTCAATGTCTTAATTATGGAGTGATCACTTTACTGCACAAAGTGTCGGGAGCTGACAAAATTCAGCAGTTTAGGCCAATTTGTCTCCTGAGGTGCCCATATAAGCTCATTACTAAAGTAATGGACCGTAGGGTGGAGGTATATGCTAATAAGTTGATTAGTTCCACCCAGAATGTGTTTGTTAAGGGTAGAAACATCATGGATGGGGTGCTCTCTTTACATGAAATTTTGAATTACACTCATGTTAAAAAAAGAGTTGGCATAATATTTAAGCTTGATTTTGAGAAGGCATCTGACAAAGTTAACTGGGATTTCCTCCTGGAATGTCATAAGTTGCGTGGTTTCAACGAAACCTGGTGCGGTTGGGTGAAACAAATTCTCCATAAGGGCACAGTTAGCATTAAGCTCAATAATAGTGTGGGCCCCTACTTCCAGAGTGCAAAGGGTGTGAGGCAGGGTGATCCACACTCATCATTCTTGTTTAATCTTGCAGTGGAGTGCCTGACCAAAATGATAAAAAATGCCCAGAAAAATAAGCTAATCACGGGATTAGCCTCTGATCTGATTCAGGATGGGGGCGCAGTGTTGCAGTATGCAGATGATACTATCATCTGTTTAGAGCATGATATTGAAAAAGCAGTTAACCTGAAGTTGATGCTTTATACCTTTGAAATGATGTCCGGACTCAAGGTGAACTTTCAAAAAAGTGAAATCCTCACAGTGGGTGGAGATGACAATGTGGTTAAGGAATATGCTGAATTATTTAACTGTGACATAGGGAGTTTCCCTATTAAGTACTTGGGGATGCCTGTGAGCTACGCCAATCTCCGAAATTATGACTGGGAATTTATTGTAGTCAAATATCTTAAAAGATTTGAGGCCTGGATCGGCAATGCTGCATCCATGGGCGGCAGACTTACTCTGCTTGACTCGGTGCTTACTCAATTGTCCATCTTTCATATGTCTATGTGGCTCATGAATAAAACTTTTATTGAAAAGCTGGATAAGCATAGACGTAGATTTTTCTGGCAAGGATGTAACAATAAGCGTAGATATCATCTTGTCAGGTGGAATAGGATCTGTAGATCCAGAGACAAAGGAGGACTGGGGGTTAAAGACCTTAGAAAACAAAATATTAGTTTAATGGTCAAATGGTGGTGGAAGCTGGAGACCCAAAACGGGTTGTGGCAGGATATTGTGCGTGCTAGATACCTTAGAAACAAAACTGTTACTGAGGTGGGTACGAGGTTTTCTGATTCACCATACTGGAAAGCTCTTCTAAAGGTGAAAGAAGTTTACCTGGTGGGGAGGAAAATTAACATTGAATCTGGTAATATTGCCCGGGTGTGGATGGATCCCATCAAAGGGCTGCCCCCCTTTCGGGAGCGATTCCCACAACTCTTTTCTATTTGCATTGCTCCTGAATGCACGGTGAGTAGGGTGCGGCTAGTGGATACTAACACTTTCTTCAGACGGGGGCTTAGTGCTGAACTGTCTGAGCAATGGAAGACGATCCAAGCCACAGTGGGTGGCCTAACTCTAACCGATGCTAGCGATTGGGTATCTTGGGGGCTTAACCAAAACGGTAAGTTCTCGACTAAGTCGGTCTACAAGTGGCTGGAGAGATCGATTAGTGGATGCCACTTTAGATGGATCTGGAGAGCCAAACTTCCTCTTAAAATAACTTCCTCTGGCAGATGTCGCAAGATGCTGTGCTGACTAGACAGGTCATGCGTGGTAGGAAATGGCCTGGTAACCCTTGTTGTTCCTTCTGTAACGAGGTTGAGAGTTCGCGGCATTTGTTTTTTACCTGCCCTGTGGCAAAATGCCTATGGAGATCCGTTGGGGTCGTGCTGGGTACTGATAGGTGCCCCAGTAATTACTGGCAGTACTATACGTGGTGCCATGTTTTTCTTCCTGGGGGAGAGAAATTTTATACGGTGGGCCTGGCAGCTGCCTGCTGGGCTATCTGGCTGGCCCGTAATCGTGCCACCTTTGAGAAGAAAATGATCAAAACTCCTTTTGATATAGTCTTTTTCATGTGCTCTTTCTTGCTTTATTGGATAGGTCTGCAGCAAGGAGATGATGCTAAGAAGTTACGCACAGGCGCGGAGCAGATCAGGGCGGGGACCATGCAGATGATGAAGCTGTGCGAGGCGGCCAGGCAGCCGATCACCGGAGAGTGATCTTTCTGGGAACTACACACCGAAGTTTGAAGCCCGCTGCTCTTCATTGCTTCGATTAGTATGATGTTTTTGGTCTGGTAGTGTCATTTTGGTCCCTGGCAGGTTGGTTCTGTAATAGCTAGTCAGACTTTATAAAAATATTGGTGTTGCTCAGGTTTTCGCCCCATGGCACTCGTCACGATGTCGGGCGAGTGTGGTGGGTTTTCTGGTAGTGCTTGAACTCGCTTTTCCCCTTTCCCTTTTTTCTGAACATGTTTCCGGGACTGATGTATTTCCGTTCTATGCAATGGAAAGGGGTCAAAAGCCCGGTTCAAAAAAAAACGGCAATTGCCATGTTTACAATATCCTCATTAGACATCAAAAATTAGCAACATGAATGCTAAGTGGCTCCATTGTCTCGACATAGGGAAATGTCCAGCACCAGTTGCTCGTTGTCTTTGCGAGCAGCGTCCACTGAGCCCTGTGGCTGACCAGCACCGGCACCGCCTTGTTGGATGACCACATGCCTTTCAACCTATAGTGCCTGCATATCCATATTGTCTCCTCTGTCAAGACATACTTCGCCATACACAAATTGTGGCCCCAGGGGATCCTGCCGCTTGAGGCTGTATCGGCACCTCCACTTCCGCCCTTTATCCAAAAATCCACACCTCGGCCGTCATTGAAAGATCACGGGTCACGAGGCTCAGCCTCTCGTGAGCCTCTCGTGCACTCAGTTAGGTGGTACTCCCTCCGTCCATGAATAAGTGTACTTCTAACTTTTGTTTTAAGTTAAAGTTTTAAAACTTTGACTAATTTTATAGGAAAAAGTAGCAGCATTTATGACACTAAATTAGTATCACTAGATTCGTTTTGAATTATAATTTCATAATATATCAATTTTATTGCATATATGTTACTACTCTTTTGTATATATTTGATCAAAATTTTAAAATTTTAACTTAGAACAAAGGATAGAAGTACACTTATTCGTGAACGGAGGGAGTAGTTACCTGTATGCACGGGCAACCCCTTGACGAAGGTGACACGCTCGTGCTAGAGGTCAAATGACACGACCCACGTTGCAATATCGTAGCTCGTGTCCCAATATGTAGTGCCATCGACGCTGACGATGCCGGCGCTGAGGTCGCACTCGCACCACCCGAGCAAGACGCCTCCCCAAGTGTAAGCACCACCAGAGCACCATCCGGTCTTTGTTTGTGTATCTACAGGTTGGAACCTTTCGATCTACGCTTCTCTAGTGGTGGTTGTTGTACTGGTGGCTGGTCCTTTGGGACCTTAGCTCAATAACTTTTTCGACTGTCTACTATAATAAGGTTTGCCCCGTACGCCTTCGACTCGCTTAGGTGCTTGTAGTCGTTGCTATGTGGTCTACGGACCTCGGTGGAATTTTTACTTCTGGTGTTTTTTGTACTACCTTGACAGTTATGAATAGAACAAAAAATTTCATTGTGAAAAAAAGAGAGTACCCGAGATAAATAAATAAAGAATAATTTACCTAAAAGTCCTACTAGAAAAATATATTATCCAAAATATAAAAGTAAATCTATATTATACCTACAAATAAAGTACGGATTGCTTCTGGCCGTTCACCGTCGTAGTATTGTTTTAGAAAACCTCCATATGTTTTGAAGAATCAACTCACAGTACATCTTTACGTGATGCGAATTGTTCTTCTAATTTTACGGAAAACCCACTACAGTTCCCGTTAAGTAACCCGCAATTCACTTTTAAGCGACAACATGAATCTTTTCTGTTTTTATAGAAAACCCCCTACAATTTCTGTTGATTAACCATCAATTCACTTTTTAAGTACAAAACATGCTTTTTGAAATATTCATGTCTTTTACACCTTAATTCCAATTTTAACATGTTATATATGAAATTTGATTATAAAAATGTTTAAAAACCAAATATGATGTTATTTTACCTATTAACTATTTTAAAATGCTATTTGCAGTGAAATCTTAATCAATAGCGTGTTATCCATCTTTCCTTCGTACGAGCGCCTATCTCAATTGCAAATGAACACCTCGACAAACAAAATTAGAGACGAGGAAACCATCGATAACCACGCATGCACGCCTTGGCAAACCTAGCATTGACCACATTCAAACATGTTGTGGTTATGTAGGCACTAAGATCATCGTAGGCGAGGGTGCGGCGGAAGACAAATGACAACATAGATGGGATGGGATGCTTAAATAAAGAACGTTGGCCTATTGTGGGAGCAACTAGTATAGAACCTGGGCATGTAGTACAAAAATAGAAAAAATGAATATGGTCCATCAGATCAGGCATGTATGGCTCAGATTCCAGCGGAGGCACCTCAGGCCACTTAATGTACATTTCACAAAAGCCCCCCTGATACTCGGTTGATATAAAAACTTGAGTTTTGCAATAACCACCTCAACTTCCTCATATTTAAACGTTTTGTCCTTGGTAATATGACTATTCTTCAAAGCTGACAGCGCTGATGTCTGCTCTTTTGCAGTACAATCTTAGGTCTTTGTAAAATAAGTTTATTTTCAGATATGCACAATGGTGACTACCCTCTCCTCTTAGTTGGATATAAAATCTTTGCAAATATTTGCTGCATGAGATCCATGCACATTGAAGGCTTAATTTTTCAAGAGAGTTGAACATGTTTGTCACAAAAAACCCAACATATATCAAAAAAACTGAGCGCATAAGAAAATTAAACCATCCCATATCAAGCAGAACTACATGAACCGTACATGTCAACCTGAGTGGATGAGAAAATAAGGGACTGAGGTGCACGCTCAACAGAGTACATCAGAACTCAACACAAAAGGCATACATATATCTTCTTTAGTACATTCCCAGGTAGACAGCGTGTTAAGGACTGATGGTACATTATATCTCAACAAGCATTTGAGTACTCGAGTACATGGGAACACAACACAAGAGGCATACATAGATCATTTTTAGTACATTTCCAGGAAAACGAAGTATTAAGGATTGATGTATGCTAGATAAGATCTATGATCTTGCCTTCATATTTTAGTGCCTCTTGCTAATCGAGCTTCATCTGCTGGAATAGACGACCACCTCCATGGATTCTATATAGACCTTTTTTTGAAGGCGACTCTGTATAAACTTCATCAATTCAATCCACCTAGTTAAGCATACCAATTAAATAAGTTTGTTAGAAACATATATCAAACATCATATATTGAGAAGAGAGGAAGTCCTTATGTCCAGCTTCATACGCCATTTGCCACAACTGAACTAAGAAAGAGATGAACACAAACTTTTTTACTGAAAAGAGCTCTTCCACTGAAGCACATTATCGACGACCCTTTGTTGTCCGGGACGTACACCGAATCCGACATTGTGAGCATATGTCCTGTAAAATTCTAGTACCGAGCCAATGTCATCAAATATCATCCCTACTTTGGGCTTCAGTTCCTCGTCACACTGGGGTTTGTACAAAGAACCCTGGAACATCAATTGCAAGGTTAGTACCAGTGACCTTGCATGAAAAATGTGATATCATATTTACTTGTAAAGACTACATGCTTTTCACTTATGAGATCTCATTTTCTATCATAACAAATAATATATTTCGAAACAGGCAAAATTCAGCTACTATTGGCCTTATTCAACGCCATTTAACGAGTATTACAAGTTGTGTCCAGTGTGCGTACCTCTTGAGAGAAGGAATTAATCTATGTCAAAATCCAAATAGATAGTCAACTCCCAGAAATCAATGAAGTGCCACATATTTGCAAGTGTGTAATACATTCCAGTCTTGTTCCAGCAAGCACTTCACGTTCAGATACTTTAATAGGCAGTATGTGTGATTAGTTTGTTCTCATGTATAGTAAAAGCTAAGTTGACAGAATTTCTGTTTCTTGTTATGGAAAATGAACATTGAATAAAGGTCTCTCCCAACTAACTGAAATTGGCTCAGAAAAGTGGAAGTACATACTAAACTAAGATTTGTACTATAATTGACAACTTGACATGTATCACAGGTGATTTTTAGCTCGAATCAAAAGTTGTAAGCATATATGCTGGCAATATAGCTATTCTGTTGCATGAATAGATTTTCTGTCCTGGGCCATTTCCTTTAGCTCTCTCTATGTATAACATAGTGTGCCGCTAGCAGGTTAGCTACTGTAGTGTTCAGGCATATCTAGCTGAATATAGCCTTTGCTCAAAAACAGTTTTAAGCTTCCAAGCTACTGCTACTCACAATCAAATTATATCATCTACACTATATGTCCATATGTTTAAATTTTGAAATGCAGCCATTCATATCATTTCCAAAGATCCATAATTTCTAAATCTCCTCCTAGAGGATACCTTGATGAAAACAAACAAAATTATACAGTGTTCAACAGCAATCCAACATATGCTCCCAGCACAAATTTAAAGTGAGAGTGCTTTTTTGACTGGAAGAACTCAAGTAAATAACTATGAATGGAAATATTATGCACATGATATGGACAGTCGTAGTCACATCTGAACGAAGGAGTACTTCCTAAGTAAAATGACCTAGAAATCTGAAATTGGTAGCAGCTTCAGCAGATAGCATACCTTAAGACCCGAGTTTTCTTCTCTGGCGTCGGTGGGTGGCCGAGCTAGCCGCACATGAGTAGGGGGCAACTATGGAGAATGGCGGATTGGGGTAGGAAAAAGTACGGGGCGAGGTCGACCTCTGAATGCCGGAGCAGAGTACCCTCAAGTGCGGATTGGAACAGGGCGAGACCCGCCGGGGCAGCACCGACCGCGTCGAGACGACCAAGAGCTGGAACGGCACCTCCACTGGCCGTACTCACCCAGCTAGGCACCGGATCTGGACCTCCGCCACGGTCGGCGGACGATAAGCGAGCGGATTGGTCCCAGAGGCGGCTGGCGGTCAAGCTAGATTTGGGAATTTGGGGTTGTGCTGCTGCTATCGTAAGAAGGAAGAAGGAGATTATGAAAGCAAAATTAGTACAAGTGGGGGGCTTTTGTGCAAAGAATCTAGCACGTGTGCTCTCAGTTCCCTCCACTACAATCTGGACCACCCATCGTGGAATTGATGGCTCGGATTGTTTTTTTCTATTTTTCTACCCTTGGTTGTTTTTCTATACTAGTCGCTCCCGCCTATTGTGGCCTTGACTCATGATTGGACATGTGATATATTTTCTTCCATTGCAACGCACATGCCCTTTTGCTAGTAAAAATCTAAATAACAACTAGCATGCACAACATGAGAACAACATGATAGTCAAAAATGTTGGAAGCCGAGAAGAAAATCATTCGCCTAGAGATAGCAATTCTAAAAGGAATAACAAGGCAAGGGGCGTCTCCTTCTAGCAGAGAACTAATTCCTGTTAGGCATTAAGAGTCCGCGGAATAAATGCTAAGTGGTTCCATGGTCTCGACGTAGGGAAATGTCTGGTACCAGTCGCCCTTTATCTTGGCGAGCCGCGGCCCCTGAGCCCTGTGGCTGACCCGCACCGGCACCGCCTTGTTTGATGACCACATGTCTTTCCGTCTATAGTGCCCGCATATCCATCCCTTCTTCCTTGTCAAGATGTATTCGCCACACACGAACCGTGGCCCCGGAAGGTCCTGCCGCCTGAGACTGTACCGGCACGTCCACTTCCGGCCCTTATCAAGAATCCACATCGAAAGGTCACGGGTCACGAGGCCCAACCTCCCATGCACCTCAGTTAGGTGGTAGTTAGCTATATGCGCCGGTAGCTCCTTGAGGAAGGTGACACGCTCATGCTCGAGATCAAACGCCAAGACCAGTGCTATAGCGCCATAGCTCAAGACCCAATAAGTAGTGCCATCGACGCTGACGATGCCGGCGCTCAGGTCGCACTTGCACCATCCGTCGTGCTCAGGAACCTCCCGCCACGATGCCTCCCCAAGTGTGAGCACATGTACGGTGTCGAACACGTGCGGCAAGTCGAAGCTGCAGGGGACGTGCACCACCTTATACTGACCGGACGTAGGGTGGTACCCGAAGCTGTACGCCTCGTACCATTTGTCCGGAACACGTACTGGTCGGGATCCATGTCAATGGCGGTCTTGCGGGGCAGCGGCCGGTGTGTAGTCGTTCACATGACGGCCTTCGGCGACGAAGTACATGACGAAGGTCCTCGACGGCGCGCGGTGGTCGACGTCCACGGCAGTGTTGGAGGTGGATCCGGGCAGCGTGGCCCGCGATGAGCAGATTGGTGCTCCCTGGAGATCCCGGGCACGGCTGCCGGAGTTCGTCCAGGAGGCTAGGGCAGAGGCGTGTGGGTGCCTGCGAGCAGCAGAGGGCCGAGGTGCATGCGCAGGGCTGCCAGGGGCGGAGGGGGGCGGTGGGTCGTCGGGCTAGCCGGAGCAGGAGCTGCAAGTGGCGGTCGATGGCCAAGCTGCCGGCGGATGGCAGAGGTGGTGACCACGGCCGTTCGAGGCACGGCTCCGATATTCAGCATACGTCAACTTTTTGCGCCATACAAAAAGACAACACCTGACACTATTCAAAACATAATCAATTTTGACACGCAAATAAAACATGCGAGTCACCCTCTAATTTTGTACTATTACATTAGGCTGGTTGTAATAGGGAGTATCATAATAGTATTATGCATATGATATTAGTCTATCATACTACATCCGTAAGCTGGTCATAGTGGGGGAGTAACTTATACTAGTGTCATGCATATGACACTAGTCTAAGTTACTGCTTTCATAGTGCAAAGTATCTTAGTATTAATGTCATAGATTGTTTCATTTATTGCCTTATAGACTCATTTTACCTCGGGAAGCACTATGTTACAGTAACATATTATGTTACTCCAAACACCTCTCTCCTCATTAAATACTCGCCACATAAGCAAAATTGTCTTAAAATGTGTTAAGTTACTATCTAAGTTACTCCCTCCTTCCATCTATATAGGGCCTAATGTGTTTTTCAAAACCGCGTTTGACTATTGACAAGATTAATAGTACATGACATGCATAATGTGAAAATTATATCATTGAAAGCTCCTTTCACATACGAATTTGACGATGTGCTTTGTATAACTTGCATGTCATATATTATTGCTCTAACATTTGGTCAAACTTAGCCTCAAAAAACGTATTAGGCCCTATATAGATGGAAGGAGGGAGTATGTTGGTATCATAGAGGACTACATTTATTGCCATGCATGACACAAAGTAGCATAACATTTAATATGATACAGTATCATGATATGATACTCAAGCCTCTCTTTCTTCATTTAATTCTATGCCACCTCATCTAAATTGCTTAGTTGGCATGCATGATACTGTTGGAAATATGCCCTAGAGGCAATAATAAATTGGTTATTATTATATTTCCTTGTTCATTATAATCGTTTATTATCCATGCTATAATTGTATTGATAGGAAACTCAGATGCATGTGTGGATACATAGACAACACCATGTCCCTAGTAAGCCTCTAGTTGACTAGCTCGTTGATCAATAGATGGTTACGGTTTCCTAACCATGGACATTGGATGTCGTTGATAACGAGATCACATCATTAGGAGAATGATGTGATGGACAAGACCCAATTCTAAGCCTAGCACAAAGATCGTGTAGTTTGTATGCTAAAGCTTTTCAAGTATCATTTCCTTAGACCATGAGATTGTGCAACTCCCGGATACCGTAGGAGTGCTTTGGGTGTGCCAAACGTCACAACGTAACTGGGTGACTATAAAGGTGCACTACGGGTATCTCCGAAAGTGTCTGTTGGGTTGGCACGAATCGAGACTGGGATTTGTCACTCCGTGTGACAGAGAGGTATCTCCGAGCCCACTCGGTAGGACATCATCATTATGTGCACAATGTGATCAAGGAGTTGATCACGGGATGATGTGTTACGGAACGAGTAAAGAGACTTGCCGGTATCGAGATTGAACAAGGTATCGGGATACCGACGATCGAATCTCGGGCAAGTATCGTACCGATAGACAAAGGGAATTGTATACGGGATTGATTAAGTCCTTGACATCGTGGTTCATCCGATGAGATCATCGTGGAACATGTGGGAACCAACATGGGTATCCAGATCCCGCTGTTAGTTATTGACCGGAGAACGTCTCGGTCATGTCTGCATGGTTCCCGAACCCGTAGGGTCTACACACTTAAGGTTCGATGACGCTAGGGTTATAATGGAAGTTTGTATGTGGTTACCTAATGTTGTTTGGAGTCCCGGATGAGATCCCGGACGTGACGAGGAGTTCCGGAATGGTCCGGAGGTAAAGAATTATATATGGGAAGTCCTGTTTTGGTCACCGGAAAAGTTTCGGGGTTTATCGGTAACGTACCGGGACCACCGCGAGGGTCCCGGGGGTCCACCAAGTGGGGCCACCAGCCCCGGAGGGCTTCATGGGCCAAGTGTGGAAGGGGACCAGCCCCAGGTGGGCTGGTGCGCCCCCCCACAAGGGCCCAAGGCGCAAGGGAGAGGAGAAGGGGGCAAACCCTAGGGCAGATGGGCCCTAAGGCCCATCCTGGTGCGCCTCCCTCTCCCCCTCCCCCTTGGCCGCCCCCCTTAGATGGGATCTAGGCTGGCCGCCACCCCTAGGGGTGGAAACCCTAAAGGGGGCGCAGCCCCTCCCCTTCCCCTATATATAGTTGAGGTTTGGGCTGCTCATAACACACGAGTTCCTCTCCCCGTTGGTGCAGCCCTACCTCTCTTTCTCCTCGTCTCTCGTAGTGCTTGGCGAAGCCCTGCTGGATCACCACGCTCCTCCACCACCACCACGCCGTTGTGCTGCTGCTGGATGGAGTCTTCCTCAACCTCTCCCTCTCTCCTTGCTGGATCAAGGCATGGGAGACGTCACCGGGCTGTACGTGTGTTGAACGCGGAGGTGCCGTCCATTCGGCACTAGGATCTCCGGTGATTTGGATCACGACGAGTACGACTCCTTCAACCCCGTTCTCTTGAACGCTTCCGCTTAGCAATCTACAAGGGTATGTAGATGCTCTCTCCTTCCCCTCATTGCTGGTCTCTCCATAGATAGATCTTGGTGACACGTAGGAAAATTTTGAATTTCTGCTACGTTCCCAACAGTGGCATCATGAGCTAGGTCTATGCGTAGTTTCTATGCACGAGTAGAACACAAAGTAGTTGTGGGCGTTGATTTTGTTCAATATGCTTACCGTTACTAGTCCAATCTTGTTTCGACGGCATCGTGGGATGAGGCGGCCCGGACCGACCTTACACGTACTCTTACGTGAGACTGGTTCCACCGACTGACATGCACTAGTTGCATAAGATGGCTAGCGGGTGCCTGTCTCTCCCACTTTAGTCGGATCGGATTCGATGAACAGGGTCCTTATGAAGGGTAAATAGCAATTGGCATATCACGTTGTGGTCTTTGCGTAGGTAAGAAACGTTCTTGCTAGAAACCCATAGCAGCCACGTAACACATGCAAACAACAATTAGAGGACGTCTAACTTGTTTTTGCAGGGTATGCTATGTGATGTGATATGGCCAAAAGGATGTGATGAATGATATATGTGATGTATGAGATTGATCATGTTCTTGTAATAGGAATCACGACTTGCATGTCGATGAGTATGACAACCGGCAGGAGCCATAGGAGTTGTCTTTATTTATTTATGACCTGCATGTCAACATAAACGTCATGTAATTACTTTACTTTATTCCTAACCGTTAGCTGTAGTAGTAGAAGTAATAGTTGGCGAGGCAACTTCATGGAGACACGATGATGGAGATCATGATGATGGAGATCATGGTGTCATGCCGGTGACGATGATGATCATGGAGCCCCGAAGATGGAGATCAAAAGGAGCAAAGTGATATTGGCCATATCATGTCACTATTTGATTGCATGTGATGTTTATCATGTTTTTGCATCTTATTTGCTTAGAACAACGGTAGTAAATAAGATGATCCCTCATTAAAATTTCAAGAAAGTGTTCCCCCTAACTGTGCACCGTTGCGAAAAGTTCGTGGTTTCGAAGCACCACGTGATGATCGGGTGTGATAGATTCTCACGTTCGAATACAACGGGTGTTGACGAGCCTAGCATGTACAGACATGGCCTCGGAACACATGCAAACACTTAGGTTGACTTGACGAGCCTAGCATGTACAGACATGGCCTCGGAACACAGAAGACCGAAAGGTCGAGCATGAGTCGTATGGTAGATACGATCAACATGAAGATGTTCACCGATGTTGACTAGTCCGTCTCACGTGATGATCGGACACGGCCTAGTTGACTCGGATCATGTAATCACTTAGATGACTAGAGGGATGTTTATCTGAGTGGGAGTTCATAAGATGAACTTGATTATCCTGAACATAGTCAAAAGGTCTTCGCAAATTATGTCGTAGCTCACGCTTCAGTTCTACTATTTAGATACGTTCCTAGAGAAAATTTAGTTGAAAGTTGATAGTAGCAATTATGCAGACTAGGTCCGTAAACTGAAGATTGTCCTCATTGCTTTATAGAAGGCTTATGCCCTTAATGCACCGCTCAGTGTGCTGAACCTCGAACGTCGTCTGTGGATGTTGCGAACATCTGACATACACGTTTTGATAACTACGTGATAGTTCAGTTAAACGGTTTAGAGTTGAGGCACCGAAGACGTTTTGAAACGTCGCAAAACATATGAGATGTTTTGAGGGCTGAAATTGGGATTTCAGGCTCGTGCCCACGTCAAGAGGTATAAGACCTCCGACGATTTTCTTAGCCTGCAAACTAAGGGAGAAAAGCTCAATTGTTGAGCTTGTGCTCAGATTGTCTGAGTACAACAATCATTTGAATCAAGTGGGAGTTGATCTTCCGGATAAGATAGTGATGTTTCTCCGAAGTCATTACCACCAAGCTGCTAGAGCTTCTGATGAACTATAATATATCAGGGACATATATGATGATCCTTGAGATATTCGCGATGTTTGACACCACAAAAGTAGAAATCAAGAAGGAACATCAATTATTGATGGTTGGTGAAACCACTAGTTTCAAGAAGGGCAAGGGCAAGAAGGGATACTTCATGAAACGGCAATTCAGCTGCTGCTCTAGTGAAGAAACCCAAGGTTGAACCCAAACCCGAGACTAAGTGCTTCTGTAATAAGGGGAACAGCCACTGGAGCAGAATTACCCTAGATACTTGGTAGATGAGAAGGCTGGCAAGGTCGATAGAAGTATATTGGATATACATTGTGTTGATGTGTACTTTACTAGTACTCCTAGTAGCACCAGGGTATTAGATACCGGTTCGGTTGCTAAGTGTCAGTAACTCGAAATAAAAGCTACAGAATAAATGGAGACTAGCTAAAGGTGAGCTGACGATATGTGTTGGAAGTGTTTCCAATGTTGATATGATCAAGCATCGCACGCTCCCTCTACCATCGAGATTGGTGTTAAACCTAAGTAATTGTTATTTGGTGTTTGCGTTGAGCATAGACATGATTGGGTTACATCTATTGCAATACGGTTATTCATTTAAGGAGAATAATGGTTACTCTGTTTATTTGAATAATACCTTCAATGGTCTTACACCTAAAATGAATGGTTCATTGAATCTCGATCGTAGTGATACACATGTTCATGCCAAAAGATATAAGATAGTAATGATAGTACCACCTACTTGTGGCACTGCCACTTAAGTCATATCGGTATAAAACGCATGAAGAAGCTCCATGTTGATGGATCTTTGGGCTCACTCGTTTTTGAAAAGTTTGAGACATGCGAACCATGTCTATTGGTGTATATGCATGAAGAAACTCCATGCAAATGGACCGTTTTGGACTCACTTGTTTTTGAATCACTTGAGACATGCAAATCATACCACATGGGCAAGATGACTGAAAGCCTCGGTTTCAGTAAAATGGAACTAGAAAGCAACTTGTTGGAAGTAATACATTTTGATGTGTGCAGTCCAATGAGTGCTGAGGCATGTAGTGGATATCGTTATGTTCTTACTTCACAGATGATTTGAGTAGATGTTGAGTATATTTACTTGATGAATCACGAGTCTGAATTATTGAAAGGTTCAAGTAATTTCAGGGTGAAGTTGAAAGATCGTCGTGACAAGAGGATAAAATATCTATGATATGATCATAGAGATGAATATCCGAATTACGAGTTTGGCATAGAATTAAGACATTGTGGAAATTGTTTCACAACTGATACAGCCTGGAACACCATAGTGTGATGGTGTGTCCGAACATCATAACTGCACCCTATTGGATATGATGCATACCGTGATGTCTCTTATCGAATCACCACGATAGTTTATGGGTTAGGCATTAGAGACAACCACATTCACTTTAATAGGGCACCATGTAATTCCGATGAGATGACACCGTATGAACTCTGGTTTAGAGAAACCTGAGCTGTCATTTCTTAAAAGTTTGGGGCTGCAACGCTTATGTGAAAAAGTTTCAGGCTGATAAGCTCGAACCCAAAGCGGATAAATGTATCTTCATAGGACACCCAAAACAGTTGGGTATACCTCCTGTCTCAGATCCGAAAGCAATAAGGGATTGTTTCTAGAATCGGGTCCTTTCTCGAGGAAAAGTTTCTCTCGAAAGAATTGAGTGGGAGGATGGTGGAGACTTGATGAGGTTATTGAACCGTCTCTTCAACTAGTGTGTGGCAGGGCACAGGAAGTTGTTCCTGTGGCACCTACACCAATTGAAGTGGAAGCTTATGATAGTGATCATGAAACTTCAGATCAAGTCACTACCAAACCTCGTGGGATGACAAGGATGCGTACTACTTCAGAGTGGTACGTAATCCTGTCTTGGAAGTCATGTTGCTAGACAACAATGAACCTACGAGCCATGGAGAAGCGATGGTGGGTCCGGATTCCGATAAATGGCTCGAGGCCATAAAATCCGAGAGAGGATCCACGTATGAAAACAAAGTGTAGACTTTGGTAGAACGGCTCGATGGTCGTAAGGCTATTGAGTACAGATGGATTTTAAAAGGAAGACGGACAATGATGGTAAGTATCACCATTAAGAAAGCTCGACTTGTCGTTAAGTTCTTTCCGACAAGTTCAAGGAGTTGACTATGATGAGACTTTTCTCACTCATAGCGATGCTAAGAGTCTGTTGGAATTATATTAGCGATTACTGCATTATTTATGAAATCTTGCAGATAGGATGTCAAAACATTGTTTCCTCGACAATTTTCTTGAGGAAAGGT
The DNA here is from genome assembly GCF_018294505.1 of Triticum aestivum. NCBI lineage: Eukaryota > Viridiplantae > Streptophyta > Magnoliopsida > Poales > Poaceae > Triticum > Triticum aestivum. The sequence goes on from NC_057797.1 coordinate 748,945,126, forward strand.
TGTATGCGATACAACCGGAAGGTTTTGTCAATCCTGAAAGATGATAATAAGTATGCAAAGCTCCAGCAATCCTTCTAAGGACTGGAGTAAGCATCTCGGAGTTGGAATGTATGCTTTGATGAGATGATCAAAGATTTTGGGTGTATACAAAGTTTATGAGAAACTTGTATTTCCAAATAAGTGAGTGGGAGCACTATAGAATTTCTGATGAGTATATGTTGTTGACATATTGTTGATCAGAAATCATGTAGAATTTCTGGTAAGCATATAGGGTTATTTGGAAAGTGTTTTTCAATGGAAAGCCTGGATTAAGCTACTTGAGCATTGAGCATCAAGATCTATAAGGATAGATCAAAATGCTTAATGGAACTTTCAAATGAGCACATACCTTGACATGATCTTGAAGGTGTTCAAGATAGATCAGTCAAAGAAGGAGTTCTTGCCTGAGTTGTAAGGTATGAAGTTAAGACTTAAAGCTCGACCACGGTAGAATAGAGAGAAAGGACGAAGGTCGTCCCCTATGCTTAAGACATAGGCTCTACAGTATGCTGTGCTGTGTACCGCGCCTGAAGTGTGCCTTGCCATGAGTCAGTCAAGGGGTACGAGAGTGATCCAAGAATGGATCACAGGACAGCGGTCAAAGTTATCCTTAGTAACTAGTGGACTAAGGAATTTTATCGATTATGGAGGTGGAAAAAGAGTTTGTCGTAAAGGGTTATGCCGATGCAAACTTTGACACTAATCCAGATTATTCTGAGTAGTAAACTGGATTCGTATAGTAAAACAGTCATTTGGAATAGCTCCAAATAGAGCATGGTAGCTGCATCTAGGAGATGACATAGAGATTTGCAAAGTACATACGGATCTGAATGTAGCAGACCCGTTGACTAAAACCTCTCTCACAAGCAACATGATCAAACCCAGAACTCATTGAGTGTTAATCACATAGTGATGTGAACTAGATTATTGACTCTGGTAAACTCTTGGGTGTTAGTCACATGGCGATGTGACCTGTGAGTGTTAATCACATGGCGATGTGAACTACATTATTGACTCTAGTGCAAGTGGGAGACTGTTGGAAATATGCCCTAGAGGCAATAATAAATTGGTTATTATTATATTTCCTTGTTCATTATAATCGTTTATCATCCATGCTATAATTGTATTGATAGGAAACTCAGATGCATGTGTGGATACATAGACAACACCATGTCCCTAGTAAGCCTCTAGTTGACTAGCTCGTTGATCAATAGATGGTTACGGTTTCCTAACCATGGACATTGGATGTCGTTGATAACAGGATCACATCATTAGGAGAATGATGTGATGGACAAGACCCAATTCTAAGCCTAGCACAAAGATCGTGTAGTTCGTATGCTAAAGCTTTTCTAATGTCAAGTATCATTTCCTTAGACCATGAGCTTGTGCAACTCCCGGATACCGTAGGAGTGCTTTGGGTGTGCTAAACGTCACAACGTAACTGGGTGACTATAAAGGTGCACTACGGGTATCTCCGAAAGTGTCTGTTGGGTTGGCACGAATCAAGACTGGGATTTGTCACTCCGTGTGACGGAGAGGTATCTCCGAGCCCACTCGGTAGGACATCATCATTATGTGCACAATGTGATCAAGGAGTTGATCACGGGATGATGTGTTACGGAACAAGTAAAGAGACTTGCCGGTAACGAGATTGAACAAGGTATCGGGATACCGACGATCGAATCTCGGGCAAGTATCGTACCGATAGACAAAGGGAATTGTATACGGGATTGATTAAGTCCTTGACATCGTGGTTCATCCGATGAGATCATCGTGGAACATGTGGGAACCAACATGGGTATCCAGATCCCGCTGTTGGTTATTGACCGGAGAACGTCTCGGTCATGTCTGCATGGTTCCCGAACCCGTAGGGTCTACACACTTAAGGTTCGATGACGCTAGGGTTATAAAGGAAGTTTGTATGTGGTTAACGAATGTTGTTCGGAGTCCCGGATGAGATCCCGGACGTCGCGAGGAGTTTCGGAATGGTCCGGAGGTAAAGATTTATATATGGGAAGTCCTGTTTTGGTCACGGGAAAAGTTTCGGGGTTTATCGGGACCACCGGGAGGGTCCCGGGGGTCCACCAAGTGGGGCCACCAGCCCCGGAGGGCTTCATGGGCCAAGTGTGGAAGGGGACCAGCCCCAGGTGGGCTGGTGCACCCCCCCCCCACAAGGGCCCAAGGCGCAAGGGAGAGGAGAAGGGGGCAAACCCTAGGGCAGATGGGCCCTATGGCCCATCCTGGTGCGCCTCCCTCTCCCCCTCCCCCTTGGCCGCCCCCCTTAGATGGGATCTAGGCTGGTCGCCACCCCTAGGGGTGGAAACCCTAAAGGGGGCGCAACCCCTCCCCTTCCCCTATATATAGTTGAGGTTTGGGCTGCTCATAACACACGAGTTCCTCTCCCCGTTGGTGCAGCCCTACCTCTCTTTCTCCTCGTCTCTCGTAGTGCTTGGCGAAGCCCTGCTGGATCACCATGCTCCTCCACCACCACCACGCCGTTGTGCTGCTGCTGGATGGAGTCTTCCTCAACCTCTCCCTCTCTCCTTGCTGGATCAAGGCATGGGAGACGTCACCGGGCTGTACGTGTGTTGAACGCGAAGGTGCCGTCCGTTCGGCACTAGGATCTCCGGTGATTTGGATCACGACGAGTACGACTCCTTCAACCCCGTTCTCTTGAACGCTTCCGCTTAGAGATCTACAAGGGTATGTAGATGCTCTCTCCTTCCCCTCGTTGCTGGTCTCTCCATAGATAGATCTTGGTGACACGTAGGAAAATTTTGAATTTCTGCTACGTTCCCAACAGATACTACCTATGATACTCCCATTATGAGCAGCTTTAGAGCATCTACAGCCGATACGCCCCAAACCTGACCCGAGCAGCCCGGTCATTGATCAGTCGCCCCTCAAACGCTCAGGCTGACCGACACCCCTCTCATACCTATCCTAAATACAGGCTAGATATAGTGCGCCCGGGTGCTTCCTCCACGTCGGACCTCACGCTGGCTCATTCGACCCCGCATATATTCATCCCTATTCGCTCGCCAGACCAAACCCTAACCACTTCACACTCCACTCTCCTCCACTCCCTCTGCCACCCAAACTCACCTCTGGCGATTTTCGGCCCTCTCCGGCATGGTACCCAACGGATCTGAGTCCTTCACCTCACATACATCAGCCGCGAGCTCATCCACGCGCCCTCGACTAGGAGATGGCCGTCTGACTTGCGCTCCGCTACTCCTGGGAGGAGGCCCGTGCCCGGCAACGCTCAGAATCCTTCCGTCGGTAATCCATTCCGTTCGCCCAATGACACACGCATCCAACGCTAGGTGTGTCGTCGCTGCCTCGCCGGACGCGGTGCGGTCCGTGTGGCGTCCGAACACGGTGGCCGATGCGCAAGCCCTTCGTTGGCGCGCTGAGCATCGGAGCGCACCATAGCCTGGTCCGACGAGAACGTGGCATGAGTTACCTGCCGTGTGAGGCAGCGGGTGCGGGAGGCGGTGGTGGACGTCGACGAGGCGGGGTCGCATTCTCCCCCTCCCCTCCCCCCTCCTGCATGGTGCAGCAGTCCGGGCTCCGCAACCACAATGTGGTCGACGTCGCCGGCTCGTCCCAGGACAGATCCATCATTGATCTCACATCCACCGGCACCGTTCTGGTTCTGGACTTCGACGAGAATGTAGGGCATGGGAGACGGCGGCGCCTTGAGTCCCGTGAACCGGCTCGTGTCCATGCCCTACTCTACCTTTGATGCAGCCGGTCATCGGACATGGGCACGGCGGAGCCGAACGAACTCCCTTTGTTCAAAAAAGTTTGTCCCTCAAAAGGATGTATCTAGCATCAATTTAGTGTTAGATACATCCATTTGAGAGATAAGCTTGGAACAAGTTTTTTCGAATGGATGAAGTATGTAATAATATGGATTTGAGGTAAGGTTTTGGAAGTGCTCCAGAGGGGTGTAAGCCATTGTAAACCCTCCACACCCCTCTCCCCATGCATGCATTCGCTGGGCCCTCCATGCTGGCGAGGGCGTCCCACCCGTTGCGCTCCGCGCATCGTCCTACGGGTCTTGACTTGTAGTTTTCGGCTCAGCGTATGAACGGGAGATCTCCCTCCTGTCTAGCCCTTTCACCTGCCCCATCAACACCGTTGAACTCGTTCGCCACGAGGACACTGAAAACAGGTTCATCTTCCGCCTTGGCACGGTCTCCGCCCTAAACATAGAGGACTTTCCCATTGAATATTGGTTCACCCCCACCATAATCAACTCCATTGTCCCTTTCGCCTGTCCCATCGAAGTCGATCCTGTTTGCCTAACTGGGGTCGACTACTCTGCGGTTCTCGTCTCGGTAAAGAGCCGCTCTCTCACCGATGTTCCTCACTCCATCCCAATCCACGGCTACTCTGGCCTTGGCGCCATCGCGACCATCATGGTCGTCCGCTCCCAAGAACTCCCCCCGGACCCCGCTTTCGGGGCCCCGGACTCCGACGACAACGACAACGATGGGGACGGTGGTGACGGGCGGGAGGCGACTTTCCGGCTGGCACGGACCCCAACCTGTGCCCCCCCCCCCCCGCCGTCGCCGACGGATGAAGGCCATGATGACAAGGTGGTACGTCTCCCGGGAGGCCTCACCATGATGGCTAACCACAAGCCGCTCGTCCTCGCCACCCCGCTCACAGCTCGGCCCAAGTCGGTGGAGGTCAAGCTCTATCGCGGCTTCTACGACGTGCTTGTTCAAGGGGCGGGCGGTGAGCGTGGCTTCTACCGCATCCCGATGCGTCCTGCCGGCTCCCCAAAGCTCGTCGTCGCCAACCTCGCGGCCTGCTCCATTGGATACCTCGACCGCGTCGCCACGGTCGGGCCGTCACGCAGGCCGTGCACGGACGCTGACGTCTTCTGCTGCGACCTATGTGGCCGCGCCCTCGCGCCTTCTGTGGAAGGGGAGGACCAGGTCATGGAGGCCGTGGCCCGCTTCGACACCGGCCTGCCGCCCATCCCGCCCTCTGCTCTGCCATCCCCGCCTGCGATGGTCGGCCTCATCTGCGACTCTTCTGTCTCCCAGGCCAAGATCGCCATCGACGAGCTGCCTCCGCGCACAACCGACATCGCTGATCTGCCACCACGCGCGGCCTCACCTACCATCTTCTACACCCGCCGCAACGCTGCTGCGCGCTGCAGTGCGCGCCTCTCCGGCAAGGAGGAACCGACCCGCCTGACTATGCTAGAAAAGGCCAAGCTGCGCAAGAAGATGAAGATGGAAGGGAAAAAGCCGGCCAAGGTGCCGGATCTTCTCCTTCCAGAAGTGGAGCTCCTCGAGATAGCTGCGGAAGGGGCCCCTCCGCTCCCCCGCAAGGACGCCATCGAGCTGGGTAGAGCATGCAGCGTGCCAGAGCTCGACCTCAACCTGATGCCCTCCGGTGATGATGTGTGAACACCTGACGACCTGCGCCTGCCGGTGCTGCTGTTCGCTGACGAGCTCTCATTGCAACCACGCCTCCTCCAACAATTTTAGGGGTGGTTTATTAGTCAGCTTGCACCCTAGACAAGCTCCCCCCCCCCGCTTCTAATTTGGGTCTTCTACCCCCACTGTTTTTCTTTTAGTCTATCCCTAGTTCGGCATTGCATGGCGCTCTCCCGAGCCGCTCACTCTGTTGTCTTTCACCTGGTTGTATTCGTTTGTCCACCCTGTTCCTTTATCGCGGTCCTCGCCCCCACCTCCCCAGTTGTTAGGCTGTTAGTCAATGATTAAGAACTTAATTATTTCCTCTTGGAACGTCCGGGGCCTAGGTAGGCACAAAAAATGCACCGACATTAAGGCAGGAATTGTCGCCACTATGTGTTCGATCGCCTGCTGCCAAGAAACCAAACTTGTTGACATCGACCGCTTTAAGGCTATAACGTTCCTCCCACCAAATCTCAGAGACTTTGATTCATCCCATCCTTAGGCTCCTCTGGAGGTATTCTAACTGCTTGGGACGGTAATCTCTGGACTTGCTCCTCGGTATCTAAAAATCAGTTCTTCATCTCTTGCTCCTTTGAATCCAAGGTGGATGACCTCTCATTTACCTTAACTAATGTGTACGGCCCTTGCGACCCGTCTGAAAAACATGCTTTCTTAGACTTGCTCATAAGTCTCTCTTCCGCAATTACCGGCCCTGGGCTATCATTGGCGACTTCAACCTCATCCTCCGCCGCTCAGATAAATCTTCCCCAAACTTCAACTCGATTGAGGCCATGCTTTTCTCTGACGCTATCCAATCCATGAGACTGCAAGACCTCCCCCTCCTCGACCGGCGCTATACTTGGTCCAACCAACAAGACGCTCCCATCCTCGTATGTTTAGACCGGGCTCTAGTCAACGTGGCATGGGTTCAACACTTCCCAGATAGCTCTCTCACCTCCTCCACTCGATCCACGTCAGACCACGTCCCAATCCAACTGTCGGTGGCCACTCAAATCCCAAAGCCCCAGATCTTCCGGCTCAATAATGCCCTTCTAGCCAATCCCTCTTTCCGGATCAAGGTGGCTTCAAACTGGGCCAGCGTAGGGTCCCGTCACCTGGAGAGGGGTTCGGTTGGGATGCTTGCCTTGCGCCTCAAGCGAACTCGAGATATGGTCAAGAAGTGGTCAGCTAACTTTCGTCTACCCACTACTTTGGCAAAGAACTGCCACACCACGATCAACCTCTTAGATAAGATGGAAGAATCCCGCATGCTTTCACCCATTGAGCTTCATCTTCGGACCGCAGTCAAATTATCCTTACACCGCTACAATGCCGATCTGGCTGCCTACTGGCGGCAACGAGCTAAAATCAAAGACTGCGTTCTTGGTGACGAAAATTCGGCCTAACTGCACGTTTGTGCCTCCGTGCGCTACAGGAAGAACCAAATCAAATCTCTTGAGTTGGACGGCGTCTCTTACACCTCTCAAGTGGACAAGGAGCGCATCCTTCTAGATTTCTTCAAAAACCTCGTCGGCACCGTGGCTCGGGCGTCCTTTTCCTTCGATCTTCCGTCTCTGTTGGCTGGCTCCTCCCTATCCACCTCTCAGGCTAGGGATATCGTGCGTCCTTTCATGATCGAGGAAATTAAGCTTGCTCTATGGGGCATGAATGACAACGCAAGCCCCGGTCCCGATGGTTTTGGACCCACCTTCTACAAAGTAAATTGGAATCTAGTAAAAAAACGACTTGCTCAATCTCCTAAACGACTTTCATAGCAGTAAGGCTGACTTAAGACGCATCAACAAGGCCTATATAGTGCATCTTCCAAAAAAAGCTGGGGGCTACGCAACCCGAGAATTTTAGGCCCGTATCGCTTCAAAACTGCGCGGTCAAAATAGCCTCGAAGTGCTTGGCAAACAGGGCCCAAGATTACATGCCAGATATTATATACTTTGGGCAATCCGGCTTCATTAGAGGGAGAGGGATTGCTGATAACTTCCTCCTTGCCGCCGACATCGTCCAAACGTGTTTCAAAAGGAAAAAACCATCTATCGTCCTCAAACTGGACTTTCATAAAGCCTTTGATTCAGTCTCCTGGGACGCCCTAACCGCCATCCTACGTGCCAAAGGCTTTCCTTTGCGCTGGGATGGTTGGATTCGATCTCTCAAAGATTCCGCAAACTCCGCCATCTTGCTAAATGGACGACCCGGCCCGTGGTTCCCATGCAAATGTGGGCTTAGGCAAGGGGATTCCCTCTCCCTGTACCTTTTCCTGGTGATCGCTGACGTTCTTCAACGTATGATCCTTCACGCTTCTCAATCTGGACTGCTATCCCACCCTCTAGACGAAAACCTCCCATGCCCGGTACTGCAATACGCAGATGACACGCTGATCGTGCTACCGGCGATCACAGAGCAGTTGCACCACCTCAAGCAGTTGTTGTCTCAATTCTCCGCGGCCACTGGCCTCACTATCAATTTCCATAAAAGCACGTTCGCCCCTATCCATGTTGAGCCGGAAACCTCCCGTACTCTTGCGGCGATCCTCGGTTGCGCGGTCGCCAGTTTCCCGCAGTCCTACCTTGGCTTGCCACTGTCCACCTCCAAACTAAACATCCCAGCCTTTTGCTTTTTGATCGATAAAATTGACCGTAGGCTGGCTGGATGGCGGGGCCTCCTGCTATCCTTAGCAGGGAAGGCAATTCTAGTTCGGGCGGCTCTTCGTGCCCTACCCATATACGCTATGAGCGCGCTCCTGGTGCCTATAGGGACGCTTCAGGAGATTGACAAACGCTGCAGGGCCTTCTTTTGGTCGGGCCAAGATAAAACCACTGGAGGGCAGTGCAAAGTGGCCTGGGACCTAGTGTGCGCTCTGTTCAAAAATGGGGGTCTAGGTTTCTCCTCTCTCAAACACATGAATGTATGCCTTCTTCTTAGACACCTGTCAAAGCTACACGATTCTAACTCTACTCCGTAAGCATCCTACTTGGTTAACAAATATGGCTGGTCCCCTACTCAGGACTTGGGAGCTGGGGATTCTCACGCTTCTCCAGTGTGGCGTGATATTATCAAACATATAGACTTCTTCAGGTCCATCACCTCGGTCAATCTTGGGAATGGGGCCACCACCTCATTCTGGAATGACCTTTGGCTCCCACACACCCAGACTACTCTCGGCTGCCAATATGCTGCGCTTTACTCACACTCCAATAGGCAATCGGTCTCGGTCGCGCGGGTGCTGGACTCGCCAGAGTTAAACCTTGATCTTGCGCCTCGGTTATCCCTTGTAGCGGAGAACGAACTGGCTACCTTGCGTAATATTATGGCTACAGTTAACTTGGATCCGTAGGTGGACGATAAAAGGGTTTGCAGGCGGGAGGGCAAAGCTCTCTCCACCAGTCTGGCCTACGCGGCGCTCTGGAATGAACACCCGACAGACCCAATGGCAGATGCGATATGGAAGAACTATGCGCCCAACAAGTGTAGATTATTCATGTGGCTGGCTCACAAGGATCGTGTATACACTAACGAACGAAGGCTGCGTCGCTCCATCGCTACCTCGGATGCCTGCCCGCTCTGTGGCACTTGCGAGAGTATCACTCACCTCCTCCTCCGCTGCCCCTCTCTACGGCCGCTATGGGATGAGCTCTATAGCCTCTACAGGGGCTCGCCCAACAACATTGCAGATATCTGGCGGATGGCTCCGAGGGATAAAGTTCGCTCTACAGTTCTCATCGCAATTTTTTGGAACACATGGAAGCGCCGAAACGCCAAGGTCTTTCGCCAGGAGACCCTGCACATTCACCACATTGCTAGGGTTGCGGCGGATGATCTCAAGCTTTGGTCTCAACGATGCAAGAATGCTCGGCGCAAATCGCTCCTCCAAGAATGGAGCTCTATGTTGTCAAACATTGCCGCGAGATTGTAACGCTATGTAATCTTTGACTACCCCCCCACCTCTCTCTCTCCCCTCTCGCAACCCCCGTGTAACCTCCTGTGTAAACATCTCTTTTAAGTAATATATGGTTCAGGCCGGCGTAAGCCCGCCGTTGACGCGTCAAAAAAATGGATTTGAAGTATCCGGGTGTGAAATACATTATTTAGTGTTCTAATCTCGCACGGCTCTTTCCTTTTGAAACGAGCGTTGTCTCTTCCGATCAACAGAAAAGCCAGTGCTTTCGCGCTTGAGCCATTCGAGAGTGTGGCCTCGGATCGCTTTCTCGAATGTCGATACCAATCATCAATGCCGCCCATGCCTGGAGTGGAAACCTTCTCCAGAACCTTCTCCAGATTAGGTCGAGAGATTTATCAGTACCAATATAACCAGTTAAAGTACGCCCATTTGATTTGAGTGGTATACTCAAACCGGGCCGGTGTACTCACAATCCATGATAAGCTACACAATTTGTCCATCGTACGTACTGTATTATTCTCAACTTTACAACCACGCCGACGTCGATGCTGCGTGTTCGCTTGCAGTCTGGTCTTTAAAATGCTTATTATCATGCATGCCATACCACCTGGAAATAATGTGTGATCAATGGTGCTGCCATGTGCTCCCCGTTTGATTACTTGATTAGGATCAGGAGGATCCCTTCACTGCGTACGAAAATGCTAGATATATACATACAGCAACAGCTCACGGTTCACCACCCAATAATCTTCGAACATGTCGGCCAATGCATTATGCATCCCTTGGCTTGTGCCCAATAATCTGTACAAATGTATTGATGGGGACACGTGGACGGGAAGAGTCCGATCGGGACTAGCTAGCCGTCGACACCAGCTGGTTGTGGGTGGGTGAATCAGCGGTTGCCTTCACCGTTCATCCTCATTGTCAACGTTTAATCCGAAGAAAACTGGAGAAAGAAGATGTGTGGCGCCACGGTTTCTCCACGTAGAGTGCGACTTTAGCCGGTGGATCGAACCGTGGCGCCTCGACGTTGGACGGGCCGAGGTGAACGCCTCCATCCCCGACGTCACGTCCTGCTCCTGCATCCCGCTGAAATCTGAGATGGGCTCTAGGCCCATATTGCAATTTCTGAAAAATCTCTAAGGGCCCATGTGGGTTATATGGCACTAGGTGTGGTGGGAAGTTTAGTTCCACCCCGGAAGTGGAAGAAGAGTTGGAGTGGTTTATAAGGGTTTCTCTTCTACATGCTATTGGAGCTTGAGAAGATAAGAGGCCCTCGCGCACTCCTCCTCCGCCACCCGCCGCGCCGCGTCCACCTACGTGCTTATTTTTGCCAGTCACTAACGGAGAGTTTTCTGACAGCTGGGCCACGATCTGAGACGTCGGATCGTGGGCTGTCACGGACTCGGACATGGGTCGAGCCCACGTCTCTCCACGCGGCTGCGCCTATAAGTATGCGGTGTCTCCTAACCCTAGCCGCCACGAACAGATCACATCTGCTCACGCGCACGCCCACCATCGTTCCTTTGCTGCTGCTGCCGCCGGTGACTCCATCCCGTCCGCCACGTACACGGTCGACGGGAGAGCAGGTCTACGAAACCACGCCCTTCTGGTTCCTGTACGGGGTAAGGGGCGAATAGGTTTTTGGGCAGCGATTACGCGACTGCTCGCTTCCGATCGTCTACTTCCTCTACGTCCGCGTCGCCTTCATCATCACCATGTCCACCGACGCCGACCGTGCCGCCGCCGAGAAAGCTGAAGCCGACAAGAAGATCGCCGAGGACGCCGCTGCTGCCACCAAAGCCGCGGCCTCTGCGTGGCCTACTGGAGGGTATAACTTGTTTATCCCGCTCCTGATTATTTTCATATTAGCAGTACTAGCAGTATGTGTAGATTTGTCTACTGTTTGCTTAGTACGTGCATGTTTAGATCAGAGTCAGTACATCATCAACTTAGTCAATGCCATGCTAGCGATTTACTCATGGATTAATTTAATCGAGAAATTGCCTATTTACACAACAATCCAAAAACCTAAGTACAAGAAGTCAGGACAGGACTCCAAGTCTGTCAACATGATTGTGGGCAACAATGAGAATGGTGCATCTGGGTACGGTAATTTATTTACTGTTTTTTCAGTGTTTCAACCCAACGATTAGTGGGTGGACACAGGTGCAGGTGTTCATGTGTGTGCTGACATTTCATTGTTCACTTCTTACCAGGTCACAGGTCACGGGTCCGTATTGATGGGGAATGGCACGAGTGCTTCTGTTCATGGTGTTAGCACGGTCGATCTGAAGTTTACTTCGGGAAGGATCGTGCAGCTGAAGAACGTGCAGCATGTCCCCGCCATCAAGAAGAACCTCGTTAGTGGCTCCCTTCTATGTAGAGAAGGGTTTAAGTTGATTTTCGAGTCTAATAAATTAGTTGTTACAAAATATGGACTCTTTGTTGGAAAAGGTTATGAGAGCGGAGGGATGTTCCGCCTTTTCCTCGCAGATTTTTGTAATAAAGTCGTGAACCATATTCATTCGAATGTTAATGAATCTGAAGTTTGGCATTCACGTCTTTGTCACATTAGTTTTGGTGTTATGACGCGGCTAGCCAAGTTGGATTTAATCCCGAGTTTCACTTTAGCCAAAGGTTCTAAGTGCCTTTCATGTGTGCAAGCTAAGCAACCTCGCAAGCCTCATAAGGCCGCGGAGGAGAGACACCTGGCACCATTAGAACTCATACATTCTGATCTTTGCGAGATGAATGGTGTGTTGACTAAAGGTGGAAAGAGATACTTCATGACATTGATAGATGATTCCACTAGATATTGCTATGTGTATCTGTTAAATACTAAATATGAGGCTCTACACTACTTTAAAATCTATAAGGCAGAAGTTGAAAATCAACTTGAAAAGAAAATTAAACGAGTCCGGTCAGATCGTGGTGGAGAGTACTTCTCGAGTGAGTTTGATTCCTTCTGTGCGGAGCACGGCATTATTCATGAGAGGACGCCTCCCTATTCACCCCAGTCAAACGGGGTTGCCGAGCGGAAAAACCGTACTCTAACTGATTTGGTTAACGCCATGTTAGATACATCGGGTTTATCCAAGGCATGGTGGGGGGAGGCTATATTGACGGCATGTCATGTCCTGAATAAAGTTTCGACAAAGGATAGTGAGATCACTCCCTATGAGAAATGGGCAAAGAGAAGGACGACACTCTCGTACTTGCGCACTTGGGGCTGTTTGGCGAAAGTCAACGTGCCGATCCCCAAAAAGCGTAAGCTTGGACATAAGACCGTGGACTGCATTAATTTGGGCTACGCTAAGAACAGCGTTGGCTATAGATTTCTAGTAGTGAAATCTGAGGTACCTGACCAGAAGATCGGTACAATTATGGAGTCTAAGGATGCTACATTCTTTGAGGATATTTTTCCTATGAGAGATATGCAAAGCACTTCTAGACAGGAATCTGAGGAGACTCCTGAACCTGCCATCCCTATGGAATATTATGAACAAACACATGATGAAAATCCCGAGGAGGATGACAAGGAAACCCTTGGTAGGGGCAAGAGACAAAGGACTGCAAAGACCTTTGGTGATGATTTCTTCGTGTACCTCGTGGATGATACTCCCACTTCTATTTCAGAAACGTATGCCTCTCCAGAAGCTGACTACTGGAAGGATGCGGTCCGTAGCGAGATGGATTCCATCATGGCTAACGGGACATGGGAGATCACTGATCGTCCCTATGGTTGCAAACCACTGGGATGTAAGTGGGTGTTCAAAAAGAAGCTTAGGCCCGATAGTACGATTGAAAAGTACAAGGCTAGGCTTGTGGCCAAGGGCTATGACCAGCAAGAAGAGGAAGATTTCTTTGATACTTATTCACCTGTGGCTAGACGGACCACCATTCGAGTATTACTCTCATTGGCGGCCTCACATGGTCTTCTCGTCCATCAGATGGATGTTAAGACGGCTTTTCTAAATGGAGAGCTAAAGGAGGAAATCTACATGCAACAGCCTGATGGCTTTGTGATAGATGGTCAGGAAAGAAAGGTGTGTAGGTTGATAAAATCTTTATATGGCCTGAAACAAGCACCTAAGCAATGGCATGATAAGTTTAATACAACTCTGACATCTGTTGGTTTCGTTGTTAATGAGGCTGACAAATGTGTATACTATCGCCATGGTGGGGGCGAAGGAGTTATACTGTGCTTGTATGTTGATGACATACTGATATTCGGAACAAACCTCAAAGTCATTGAGGAGGTCAAATCGTTTCTATCTCAGAACTTTGAGATGAAAGACCTTGGTGTGGCTGATGTTATCTTGAACATCAAGCTACTGAGAGATAATGAGGGTGGGATCACACTTCTGCAATCCCATTACGTTGAGAAGGTGTTGAGTTGCTTTGGATATTCGGACTACACACCATCTCAAACACCATATGATCCTAGCATATTGATTCGAAAGTCCAAAGGCATGGCTAAAGATCAATTGAGATACTCTCAAATCATTGGTTCACTGATGTACCTAGCGAGCGCAACGAGGCCTGACATCGCGTTTGCTGTGAGCAAACTGAGCCGGTTTGTTTCCAAACCGGGTGATGTACATTGGCATGCTGTTGAGAGAGTTATGCGCTATCTGAAAGGTACTATGAACTATGGACTTCACTATACCGGATACCCGTCGGTACTTGAAGGGTATAGTGATGCGAATTGGATCTCTGATGCTGATGAGATGAAGGCCACAACTGGGTATATGTTTACTCTTGGAGGTGGCGCTGTTTCCTGGAAGTCTTGCAAGCAAACGATCTTAACGAGATCGACAATGGAAGCAGAATTAACGGCATTAGACACATCTGGTGTTGAAGCGAGATGGCTTCGAGATCTTTTGATGGACTTGCCATTGGTTGATAAACCGGTTCCGGCTATCCTTATGAACTGTGACAATCAGACTGTCATCACCAAGGTGAAGAGTTCAAAGGACAACATAAAGTCCACCAAACACATAAGAATGAGATTAAAAGTTGTCAGAAAATTAAGAAACTCCGGAGTGATAGCGTTGGACTATGTCCATACGGCTAAGAATCTGGCAGATCCCTTTACAAAAGGGCTATCACGTGTTGTGATAGATAATGCATCGAGGGAGATGGGTATGAGACCCACATGAGTTGCCATGGTGGTAACCCAACTTATGTGATTGGAGATCCCGTGAACTAGGACCTGGGAAAACAAGCCAGTGGTGAACTGAGGAGAGTAACTATACTAACCCACTCCGTTGGAGATGCAATACTCTCGATACTGTATGGTAGGATGACTACGGTCTCAATGTGTTCCAAAGCTTATAAAAGCAAGATGCTATCCTACAGAGCGATCTTTGGAGGAACACACCTATATGAGCCCGACTGCTGGTCACAGTCTATGAGATTGGGGTGATCTCTAGTAAGCTCATGAATAGGCCAGGAGTGTGACTTATATGCTCCACCCGAGGGGTCAGCCTTCGACAGCCTAGTACTAGTAAGACATGTAGTGAAACTTCTTTACGCCAAACTGACAATTCAAGGCATAGTCCATTGTTCAGTTGTGAAGGAGTGTAGCCACTTGTTCTAGGTGAAGTTCAACCTTAACAGGTCTTTACTGAAACACTGGTATATCGAAACAACAATTGGAACAGAGGACACAATGGGCCCTCGAGATCTGGTGGGGGATTGCTGAAATCTGAGATGGGCTCTAGGCCCATATTGCAATTTCTGAAAAATCTCTAAGCGCCCATGTGGGTTATATGGCATTAGGTGTGGTGGGAAGTTTAGTCCCACCCCAAAAGTGGAAGGAGAGTTGGAGTGGTTTATAAGGGTTTCTCTTCTACATGCTATTGGAGCTTGAGAAGAGAAGAGGCCCTCGCGCACTCCTCCTCCGCCGCCCGCCTCGCCACGCCACGCCTCGTCACGCCGCGCCGCGCCGCGGGTTGCGGGATTGAGCCGAGCCGAGCTCACACCTACGCGCTTATTTTTGCCAGTCACTAACGGAGAGTTTTCTGACAGCTGGGCCACGATCTGAGACGTCGGATCGTGGGCTGTCACGGACTCGGACGTGGGTCGAGCCCACGTCTCTCCACGCGGCTGCGCCTATAAGTATGCGGTGTCTCCTAACCCTAGCCGCCACGAACAGATCACATCTGCTCACGCGCACGCCCACCATCGTTCCTTTGCTGCTGCTGCCGCCGGTGACTCCATCCCGTCCGCCACGTACACGGTCGACGGGAGAGCAGGTCTCCGAAACCACGCCCTTCTGGTTCCTGTACGGGGTAAGGGGCGAATAGGTTTTTGGACAGCGATTACGTGACTGCTCGCTTCCGATCGTCTACTTCCTCTACGTCCGCGTCGCCTTCATCATCACCATGTCCACCGACGCCGACCGTGCCGCCGCCGAGAAAGCTGAAGCCGACAAGAAGGTCGCCGAGGACGCCGCTGCTGCCACCAAAGCCGCGGCCTCTGCGTGGCCTACTGGAGGGTATAACTCGTTTATCCCGCTCCTGATTATTTTCATATTAGCAGTACTAGCAGTATGTGTAGATTTGTCTACTGTTTGCTTAGTACGTGCATGTTTAAATCAGAGTCAGTACGTCATCAATTTTGTCAATGCCATGCTAGCGATTTACTCATGGATTAATTTAATCGTGAAATTGCCTATTTACTCAACACATCCACGTACTACAGTGCTCTTGGCGGGGCACAAACTCCAAAGCCACCGCATGGACCAGCGGGGCGGAGGGACGCAGCGAATCGGGCGCGGCGAGGACGCACGTCGGCGTCCCGCGGGGCGGCGGCAAAGGCCGACTCCATGAGGCGGGGCTCGGCTCAGGCTTCGACTGATCGAGCAGCCGCCAGCACTGACTGGATTATTTCCCGGTGCTCCCTCCCTCCTTGCTCTCTCCGCGCCCTTTTCATTTTCCTCCGTCGCGTCGTTTGACTCTGCAGCCCCCGTCCTGCGCGGCGGCTGCTCGACGACGGAAGCGGTGGTTCCGTTGCCGCCGGAGCGGCGGCGGGATTCGCGACAGCGGATAATGTTCCCGTCCATGTCCTGCGCATGCACGCGGCCGCCTCCGCGTCAACCAGGACCGGCTTTGTCAGGACAAAGCGTTGCGCCGCCTGCGAGAGGGACGCAGCGCGCCGACGGTCGCTGTCCGCTGAAAAACGCCAGCCAACCGCCACAGAGCCAGTTCGTACGTGTCGCCGAGCCTCTCGTCGCGCGCGATCGCCCCGAGATCGCCCAGGAAAACAATCGCATGGTGGTGAAACGGGGGGCCCTCCACATACTTGGCAACATCGATCCAAACAAGATGATTTTCTTCTTAAAAAAATATCCCAACAAGAAGCATCCATGTAGAATGTACCGTGGCATCGGATGTAGCACTCTCGTGTACGGAACACTCTGCTCTTGTAAAAAAGGTTTGGTTCAGCTTTCATGTGTAGTGCGTTTCTTTTCTTTTAATTGTGATGAAGCACACTGCATTTCGTTTTCAGATAATGGTAAAAGGCCTGTCATATTTCATCAATTATCCCCCGCAAAAAAAAATATTTCATCAATTATGGTAGGAAGCATTTACTTTCCCGGCATCAAGGCCCCTAATGTTTCTCGCCCTCGCTCCTCCCGTAGAGTCGCCATCGTCATTCTTAAACCGTGCGTGTTGTCTTGGATGAGCCCTTTTTGAAGTGGTGCTCATGAGGTATTTGTTTGTGCCGCTCAAAGGTTGTGATGGTTTTGCCTGTTTTTTCATAAATAACCAGGCAATTTGATTTTTGCTTGATTTTTTCCAATTGGTTGAGCAGCTCTTTTCTTATTAATAATGCAGGACTACTGCCGTTTTGAAAGAAAAAAAATGTGTCTTGCCCTCGACAATTCTCCATATGCTCGCCTCTCGCTTCATGTTGATGATCATTATGGAAGTAGGCATGGCCGAAATCTTCCAGAAGGCTTTATTGTTTCGCTCTTGTCAATTTTCCCAAGTGATGAGCCAACAACATTGCCGTAGTCTTCATTACCCCTCATGTTGACGGCCTCAAACCATGACCGTTTAATAGAGCCGAAGTTGAGCCAAGATTCTGGATCACACTCCCTTCGCCCTAACCAATCCATTTTTTAACATACATATTTGGGTTTGGAATTGTCCTCTTTATTTTGGTAAAAAAAAGATTTTTTTTCTGTTCAATTTGCTCTTTCATTGGTCCTGTTTATATCCATAGGTTAGAGTTAATTTGGGTTAGTTTGGACTTAACTAACCTAAAAATATCCAAACAGAAGGGTTAGTTTAGGTTAGATGCATTTAATCCACCCAAAAAACTAACCCATCAAAGATGTGCTTATTTGGGTTAGTTATTTTCAGGACCACAAAAAACATCTTTTTCTCTCGCTCTTCCCGCAGCAGAACCCTCCCCACTTCCTCGAAGCTTCTCGTCCTCTTCCTTCCTCCCTCTCGCACCGCTCGTGAAGGCGCCTCGCCGTATCCGCGCTTCATATAACCCTGCCATCCAAACACCTCTTTGGTTAGAGTTAGTTTAGGGTTAGAGCAACTTCAATGGGGCGACCCATTTTGTCCGTTTGGGTCATCCAGACACAAAAGCTGGCCCAACAGGGCGACCCAAACGGACACAGCGTCCGCCCGCTGTCCGTTTCGTGTCCGCGCGGACCCATTTCCGTCTCAAATTTGAGAAAATTTGGATCAAAAGCAGACACAAAGCGGGCGCTCTCTGTGCCCTCCCCATCCGCCTCTGTCCGGCTACATGTGCTGCCTGCCTCACTTGCCATCCACCCATCTGTCCCATCCTGTCTCTCTCCTCCTTTTCCTTCTCCCACCCACCCCGCTCGTCCTTCTTCGGCGCCGGTGCTCCGCCGTGGTGGGCTCGTGCTCCTCCGGCGCCCATGCCGGCCGCGCCCGTCGACTCACCTCGCTCGGCCTCGCCACTGGCCGCTCACATACTGCTGGTGTTGCTGCCATGCGCGTGCTGTTGGGGAACGTAGTAATTTTAAAAAAATTCCTACGCACACGCAAGATCATGGTGATGCATAGCAACGAGAGGGGAGAGTGTTGTCTACGTACCCTCGTAGACCGGCAACGGAAGTGTTGACACAACGTAGATGAAGTAGTCGTACGTCTTCCCGATCCGACCGATCCAAGTACCGAACGTACGGCACCTCCGAGTTCTGCACACGTTCAACTCGGTGACGTCCCTCGAGTTCTGATCCAGCAAAACGTTGAGGGAGAGTTTCGTCAACACGACGGCGTGATGACGGTGATGATGTTCTACCGACGCAGGGCTTCGCCTAAGCACCGCTACAATATGACCGAGGTGGAATATGGTGGAAGGGGGCACCGCACACGGCTAAGGAATGATCACGAGGATCAACTTGTGTGTCATGGGGTGCCCCCTTGCCTCGGTATATAAAGGAGGGAGAGGGGGAGGTGCGGCCGGCCCTATGGGTGCGCCTGGAGGAGTCCTACTCCAACCAGGAGTAGTGTTGGGGATCGTAGCAGAAATTTAAAATTTTCTACGCATCACCAAGATCAATCTATGGAGTAATCTAGCAAAGAGGGGAAGGGGAGTGCATCTACATACCCTTGTAGATCGCTAAGCGAAAGCGTTGCAAGAACGCGGATGAAGGAGTCGTACTCGCAGCGATTCAGATCGCGGTTGAATCCGATCTAGCGCCGAACGGACGGCGCCTCCGCGTTCAACACACGTACAGCCCGGGGATGTCTCCTCCTTCTTGATCCAGCAAGGGGAGAGGAGAAGTTGAGGGAGAACTCCAGCATCACGACGGCGTGGTGGTGGAGCTTGTGGTATTCCTGCAGGGCTTCGCCAAGCTCTACGGAGGAGGAGGAAGAGTTGGAGGAGGGAGGGCTGCGCCAGGGAAGAGGTCACGGCTGCCCTCCCACCCCTCCACTATATATAGGGGTAAGGGAAGAGGGAGAGGTGTTGGGGAACGTAGTAATTTCAAAAAAATTCCTACGCACACGCAAGATCATGGTGATGCACAGCAACGAGACGGCAGAGTGTTGTCTACGTACCCACGCAGACCGACTGCGGAAGCGTTGACGCAACGTAGAGGAAGTAGTCGTACGTCTTCCCGATCCGACCGATCCAAGCACCGTTACTCCGGCACCTCCGAGTTCTTAGCACACGTACAACTCGATGACGATCCCCGGGCTCCGATCCAGCAAAGCTTCGGGGATGAGTTCCGTCAGCACGACGGCGTGGTGACGATCTTGATGTTCTACCGTCGCAGGGCTTCGCCTAAGCACTGCTATAATATGATCGAGGTGGAATATGGTGGCAGGGGGCACCGCACACGGCTAAGGAACAATCTCAATGATCAACTTCTGTGTCTAGAGGTGCCCCTGCCTCCGTATATAAAGGAGCCAAGGGGGAGGGGTGCGGCCGGCCAGGAGGAGGGCGCAGGAGGAGTCCTACTCCTACCGGGAGTAGGACCCCCCCCCCCCAATCCTAGTTGGAATAGGATTCCCCGAGGGGGGGAGACAGAGAGAGGGGGGCCGGCCACCTCTCCTTGTCCTAATAGGACTAGGGGAGGGGGGAGGCGCGCGGCCCATCATGGGCTGCCCCTTCTCCTTTCCACTAAAGCCCACTAAGGCCCATTTAGCTCCCGGGGGGTTCCGGTAACCTCCCGGTACTCCGGTAAAATCCCGATTTTACCCGGAACACTTCCGATATCCAAACATAGGCTTCCAATATATCAATCTTTATGTCTCGACCATTTCGAGACTCCTCGTCATGTCCGTGATCATATCCGGGACTCCGAACAACCTTCGGTACATCAAAATGCATAAACTCATAGTAACTGTCATCGTAACGTTAAGCGTGCAGACCCTACGGTTCGAGAACAATGTAGACATGACTGAGACACATCTCCGGTCAATAACCAATAGCGGGACCTGGATGCCCATATTGGCTCCTACATATTCTACGAAGATCTTTATCGGTCAGACCGCATAACAACATACGTTGTTCCCTTTGTCATCGGTATGTTACTTGCCCGAGATTCGATCGTCGGTATCCAATACCTAGTTCAATCTCGTTACCTGCAAGTCTCTTTACTCGTTCTATAATACATCATCCCGCAACTAACTCATTAGTTGCAATGCTTGCAAGGCTTATGTGATGTGCATTATCGAGAGGGCCCAGAGATACCTCTCCGAAAATCAGAGTGACAAATCCTAATCTCGAAATACGCCAACCCAACATCTACCTTTGGAGACACCTGTAGAGCTCCTTTATAATCACCCATTTACGTTGTGACGTTTGGTAGCACACAAAGTGTTCCTCCGGTAAACGGGAGTTGCATAATCTCATAGTCATAGGAACATGTATAAGTCATGAAGAAAGCAATAGCAACATACTAAACGATCGGGTGTTAAGCTAATGGAATGGGTCATGTCAATCAGATCATTCAACTAATGATGTGACCTCGTTAATCAAATAACAACTCTTTGTTCATGGTTAGGAAACATAACCATCTTTGATTAACGAGCTAGTCAAGTAGAGGCATACTAGTGACACTCCGTTTGTCTATGTATTCACACATGTATTATGTTTCCGATTAATACAATTCTAGCATGAATAATAAACATTTATCATGATACAAGGAAATAAATAATAACTTTATTATTGCCTCTAGGGCATATTTCCTTCAGTCTCCCACTTGCACTAGAGTCAATAATCTAGATTACACAGTAATGATTCTAACACCCATGGAGCCTTGGTGCTGATCATGTTTTGCTCGTGGAAGAGGCTTAGTCAACGGGTCTGCAACATTCAGATACGTATGTATCTTGCAAATCTCTATGTCTCCCACCTGGACTAGATCCCGGATGGAATTGAAGCGTCTCTTGATGTGTTTGGTTCTCTTGTGAAATCTGGATTCCTTTGCCAAGGCAATTGCACCAGTATTGTCACAAAAGATTTTCATTGGACCCGATGCACTAGGTATGACACCTAGATCGGATATGAACTCCTTCATCCAGACTCCTTCGTTTGCTGCTTCCGAAGCAGCTATGTACTCCGCTTCACATGTAGATCCCGCTACGACGCTTTGTTTAGAACTGCACCAACTGACAGCTCCACCGTTTAATGTAAACACGTATCCGGTTTGCGATTTAGAATCGTCCGGATCAGTGTCAAAGCTTGCATCAACGTAACCTCTTACGGTGAGCTCTTTGTCACCTCCATATACGAGAAACATATCCTTAGTCCTTTTCAGGTATTTCAGGATGTTCTTGACCGCTGTCCAGTGATCCACTCCTGGATTACTTTGGTACCTCCCTGCTAAACTTATAGCAAGGCACACATCAGGTCTGGTACACAGCATTGCATACATGATAGAGCCTATGGCTGAAGCATAGGGAACATCTTTCATTTTCTCTCTATCTTCTGCAGTGGTCGGGCATTGAGTCTGACTCAACTTCACACCTTGTAACACAGGCAAGAACCCTTTCTTTGCTTGATCCATTTTGAACTTCTTCAAAATCTTGTCAAGGTATGTGCTTTGTGAAAGTCCAATCAAGCGTCTTGATCTATCTCTATAGATCTTTATGCCTAATATGTAAGCAGCTTCACCGAGGTCTTTCATTGAAAAACTCTTATTCAAGTATCCCTTTATGCTATCCAGAAATTCTATATCATTTCCAATCAGTAATATGTCATCCACATATAATATCAGAAATGCTACAGAGCTCCCACTCACTTTCTTGTAAATACAGGCTTCTCCGAAAGTCTGTATAAAACCAAATGCTTTGATCACACTATCAAAGCGTTTATTCCAACTCCGAGAGGCTTGCACCAGTCCATAAATGGATCGCTGGAGCTTGCACACTTTGTTAGCTCCCTTTGGATCGACAAAACCTTCCGGTTGCATCATATACAACTCTTCTTCCAGAAATCCATTCAGGAATGCAGTTTTGACATCCATCTGCCAAATTTCATAATCATAAAATGCGGCAATTGCTAACATGATTCGGACAGACTTAAGCATCGCTACGGGTGAGAAGGTCTCATCGTAGTCAACCCCTTGAACTTGTCGAAAACCTTTTGCGACAAGTCGAGCTTTATAGACAGTAACATTACCGTCAGCGTCAGTCTTCTTCTTGAAGATCCATTTATTCTCAATAGCTTGCCGATCATCGGGCAAGTCAACCAAAGTCCATACTTTGTTCTCATACATGGATCCCATCTCAGATTTCATGGCTTCAAGCCACTTTGCGGAATCTGGGCTCACCATCGCTTCTTCATAGTTCGTAGGTTCATCATGATCTAGTAGCATGACTTCCAGAACTGGATTACCGTACCACTCTGGCGCGGATCTCACTCTGGTTGATCTACGAGGTTCAGTAGTATCTTGTTCTGAAGTTTCATGATCATTATGATTAACTTCCTCACTTATTGGTGTAGGTGTCGCAGAAACAGTTTTCTGTGATGTACTACTTTCCAATAAGGGAGCAGGTACAGTTACCTCGTCAAGTTCTACTTTCCTCCCACTCACTTCTTCGAGAGAAACTCCTTCTCTAGAAAGTTCCGAATTTAGCAACAAAGGTCTTGCCTTCGGATCTGTGATAGAAGGTGTATCCAATAGTTTCCTTTGGATATCCTATGAAGACACATTTCTCCGATTTGGGTTCGACCTTATCAGGTTGAAGCTTTTTCACATAAGCATCGCAGCCCCAAACTTTCAGAAACGACAACTTTGGTTTCTTGCCAAACCACAGTTCATAAGGCGTCGTCTCAACGGATTTTGATGGTGCCCTATTTAACGTGAATGCGGCCGTCTCTAGAGCGTATCCCCAAAACGATAGCGGTAAATCAGTAAGAGACATCATAGATCGCACCATATCTAGTAAAGTACGATTACGACGTTCGGACACACCATTACGCTGTGGTGTTCCGGGTGGCGTGAGTTGCGAAACTATTCCACAATTTTTCAAATGTACACCAAACTCGTAACTCAAATATTCTCCTCCACGATCAGATCGTAGAAACTTTATTTTCTTGTTACGATGATTTTCAACTTCACTCTAAAATTCTTTGAACTTTTCAAATGTTTCAGACTTATGTTTCATTAAGTAGATATACCCATATCTGCTTAAGTCATCTGTGAAGGTGAGAAAATAACGATATCTGCCACGAGCCTCAATATTCATCGGACCACATACATCTGTATGTATGATTTTCAACAAATCTGTTGCTCTCTCCATAGTATCGGAGAACGGTGTTTTAGTCATCTTGCCCATGAGGCACGGTTCGCAAGTACCAAGTGATTCATAATCAAGTGGTTCCAAAAGTCCATCAGTATGGAGTTTCTTCATTCGCTTTACACCGATATGACCTAAATGGCAGTGCCACAAATAAGTTGCACTATCATTATCAACTCTGCATCTTTTGGCTTCTACATTATGAATATGTGTATCACTACTATCGGGATTCAACAAGAATAGACCACTCTTCAAGGGTGCATGACCATAAAAGATATTACTCATATAAATAGAACAACCATTATTCTCTGATTTAAATGAATAACCGTTTTGCATTAAACAAGATCCAGATATAATGTTCATGCTCAACGCTGGCACCAAATAACAATTATTTAGGTCTAATACTAATCCCGAAGGTAGATGTAGAGGTAGCGTGCCGACTGTGATCACATCGACTTTGGAACTGTTTCCCACGCGCATCGTCACCTCTTCCTTAGCCAATCTTCGCTTAATCCGTAGTCCCTGTTTCGAGTTGTAAATATTAGCAACAGAACCAGTATCAAATACCCAGGTGCTACTGCGAGCATTAGTAAGGTACACATCAATAACATGTATATCACATATACCTTTGTTCACCTTGCCATCCTTCTTATCCGCCAAATACTTGGGGCAGTTCCGCTTCCAGTGACCAGTCTGCTTGCAGTAGAAGCACTCAGTTTCAGGCTTAGGTCCAGACTTGGGTTTCTTCTCTTGAGCAGCAACTTGCTTGCCGTTCTTCTTGAAGTTCACCTTCTTCTTTCCTTTGCCCTTTTTCTTGAAACTAGTGGTCTTGTTGACCATCAACACTTGATGCTCCTTTTTGATTTCTACCTCCGCAGCTTTCAGCATTGCGAAGAGCTCGGGAATAGTCTTGTTCATCCCTTGCATATTATAGTTCATCACGAAGCTCTTGTAGCTTGGTGGCAGTGATTGGAGAATTCTGTCAATGACGCAATCATCTGGAAGATTAACTCCCATCTGAATCAAGTGATTATTATACCCAGACATTTTGAGTATATGCTCACTGACAGAACTGTTCTCCTCCATCTTGCAGCTATAGAACTTATTGGAGACTTCATATCTCTCAATCCGGGCATTTGCTTGAAATATTAACTTCAACTCCTGGAACATCTCATATGCTCCATGACGTTCAAAACGTCGTTGAAGTCCCGATTCTAAGCCGTAAAGCATGGCACACTGAACTATCGAGTAGTCATCAGCTTTGCTCTGCCAGACGTTCATAACATCTGGTGTTGCTCCAGCAGCAGGCCTGGCACCCAGCGGTGCTTCCAGGACGTAATTCTTCTGTGCAGCAATGAGGATAATCCTCAAGTTACGGACCCAGTCCGTGTAATTGCTACCATCATCTTTCAACTTTGCTTTCTCAAGGAACGCATTAAAATTCAACGGAACAACAGCACGAGCCATCTATCTACAATCAACATAAACAAGCAAGATACTATCAGGTACTAAGTTCATGATAAGTTTAAGTTCAATTAATCAAATTACTTAAGAACTCCCACTTAGATAGACATCCCTCTAATCCTCTAAGTGATCACGTGATCCAAATCAACTAAACCATGTCCGATCATCACGTGAGATGGAGTAGTTTCATTGGTGAACATCACTATGTTGATCATATCTACTATATGATTCACGCTCGACCTTTCGGTCTCCGTGTTCCGAGGCCATATCTGGATATGCTTGGCTCGTCAAGTATAACCTGAGTATTCCGCGTGTGCAAACTGTTTTGCACCCGTTGTATTTGAACGTAGAGCCTATCACACCCGATCATCACGTGGTGTCTCAGCACGAAGAACTTTGCAACGGTGCATACTCAGGGAGAACACTTCTTGATAATTTAGTGAGAGATCATCTTATAATGCTACCGTCAATCAAAGCAAGATAAGATGCATAAAAAGATAAACATCACATGCAATCAATATAAGTGATATGATATGGCCATCATCATCTTGTGCTTGTGATCTCCATCTCCGAAGCACCGTCATGATCACCATCGTCACCGGCGCGACACCTTGATCTCCATCGTAGCATCGTTGTCGTCTCGCCAATCTTATGCTTCCACGACTATCGCTACCGCTTAGTGATAAAGTAAAGCATTACATCACGATTGCATTGCATACAATAAAGCGACAACCATATGCCTCCTGCCAGTTGCCGATAACTCGGTTACAAAACATGATCATCTCATACAATAAAATTCATCATCATGCCTTGACCATATCACATCACAACATGCCCTGCAAAAACAAGTTACACGTCCTCTACTTTGTTGTTGCAAGTTTTACGTGGCTGCTACGGGCTTTAAGCAAGAACCAATCTCACCTACGCATCAAAACCACAATGATAGTTTGTCAAATAAACTCCGTTTTAACCTTCGCAAGGACCGGGCGTAACCACACTTGGTTCTACTAAAGTTGGAGAGACAGTCGCCCGCAAGCCACCTGTGTGCAAAGCACGTCGGGAGAACCGGTCTCGCGTAAGCGTACGCGTAATGTCGGTCCGGGTCGTCTCGTCCAACAATACCGCCGAACCAAAGTATGACATGCTGGTAGGCAGTATGACTTATATCGCCCACAACTCACTTGTGTTCTACTCATGCATATAACATTAAACCATAAAACCTAGGCTCGGATGCCACTGTTGGGGAACGTAGTAATTTCAAAAAAATTCCTACGCACACGCAAGATCATGGTGATGCACAGCAACGAGAGGGGAGAGTGTTGTCTACGTACCCACGCAGACCGACTGCGGAAGCGTTGACGCAACATAGAGGAAGTAGTCGTACGTCTTCCCGATCCGACCGATCCAAGCACCGTTACTCCGGCACCTCCGAGTTCTTAGCACACGTACAGCTCGATGACGATCCCCGGGCTCCGATCCAGCAAAGCTTCGGGGATGAGTTCCGTCAGCACGATGGCGTGGTGACGATCTTGATGTTCTACCATCGCAGGGCTTCGCCTAAGCACTGCTATAATATGATCGAGGTGGAATATGGTGGCAGGGGGCACCGCACACGGCTAAGGAACGATCTCAATGATCAACTTCTGTGTCTAGATGTGCCCCTGCCTCCGTATATAAAGGAGCCAAGGGGGAGGGGTGCGGCCGGCAAGGAGGAGGGCGCAGGAGGAGTCCTACTCCTACCGGGAGTAGGACTCCCCCCCAATACTAGTTGGAATAGGATTCCCCGAGGGGGAGAGAGAGGGGGGGGCGGCCACCTCTCCTTGTCCTAATAGGACTAGGGGAGGGGGAGGCGCGCGGCCCATCATGGGCTGCCCCTTCTCCTTTCCACTAAAGCCCACTAAGGCCCATTTAGCTCCCGGGGGGTTCCGGTAACCTCCCGGTACTCCGGTAAAATCCCGATTTTACCCGGAACACTTCCGATATCCAAACATAGGCTTCCAATATATCAATCTTTATGTCTCGACCATTTCGAGACTCCTCGTCATGTCCGTGATCACATCCGGGACTCCGAACAACCTTCGGTACATCAAAATGCATAAACTCATAGTAACTGTCATCGTAACGTTAAGCGTGCGGACCCTACGGTTCGAGAACAATGTAGACATGACTGAGACACATCTCCGGTCAATAACCAATAGCGGGACCTGGATGTCCATATTGGCTCCTACATATTCTACGAAGATCTTTATCGGTCAGACCGCATAACAACATACATTGTTCCCTTTGTCATCGGTATGTTACTTGCCCGAGATTCGATCGTCGGTATCCAATACCTAGTTCAATCTCGTTACCGGCAAGTCTCTTTACTCGTTCTGTAATACATCATCCCGCAACTAACTCATTAGTTGCAATGCTTGCAAGGCTTATGTGATGTGCATTACCGAGAGGGCCCAGAGATACCTCTCCGACAATCGGAGTGACAAATCCTAATCTCGAAATACGCCAACCCAACATCTACCTTTGGAGGCACTTGTATAGCTCCTTTATAATCACCCATTTATGTTGTGACGTTTGGTAGCACACAAAGTGTTCCTCCGGTAAACGGGAGTTGCATAATCTCATAGTCATAGGAACATGTATAAGTCATGAAGAAAGCAATAGCAACATACTAAATGATCGGGTGCTAAGCTAATTGAATGGGTCATGTCAATCAGATCATTCAACTAATGATGTGACCTCGTTAATCAAATAACAACTCTTTGTTCATGGTTAGGAAACATAACCATCTTTGATTAACGAGCTAGTCAAGTAGAGGCATACTAGTGACACTCCGTTTGTCTATGTATTCACACATGTATTATGTTTCCGGTTAATACAATTCTAGCATGAATAATAAACATTTATCATGATATAAGGAAATAAATAATAACTTTATTATTGCCTCTAGGGCATATTTCCTTCAGGAGGCGCCCTAGGGTTTCCCCTAGGGGGCGGCGGCTAGGCAGATTGGATCTCCCTAGGGAAAATCCTAGGGAGACTTGCCCCCCAAGCCAAGCAGGTGGAGGCTTGCCTTCCAAGCCAGGTGGAGGCGCCCCAACCCCCCAAGTAACGTGGGAAAGGGTGTGGGGGGCGCACCACCCCTTAGTGGACTGGTTTGCCCCTTCCCCTTTGGCCCATGAGGCCCTCCCACACTTGTCGGGGCTCCCAAAACACCTTTCGGTCATGCTGGCCATAGCCTGATACCCCCGGAACACTTCTGGACTCCAATACCCTTCGTCCAATATACTGATCTTCACCTCCGGATCATTCTGGAGCTCCTCGTCATGTCCGGGATCTCATTCGGGACTCCGAACAACCTTCGGTAACCACATACTATTTCCCATAACAACTCTAGCGTCACCGAACCTTAAGTGTGTAGACCCTACGGGTTCGGGAACCATGCAGACATGACCGAGACAACTCTCCGGCCAATAACCAACAGCGGGATCTGGATACCCATGTTGGCTCCCACATGTTCCACGATGATCTCATTGGATGAACCACGATGTCGAGGATTCAATCAATCCCGTATACAATTCCCTTTGTCCAGCGGTATTGTACCTTTGCCCGAGATTCGATCGTCGGTATCCCGATACCTTGTTCAATCTCGTTACCGGCAAGTCTCTTTACTCGTTCCATAACACATCATCCCATGATCAACTCCTTGGTCACATTGTGCACATTATGATGATGTCCTACCGAGTGGGCCCAGAGATACCTCTCCGTTTACACGGAGTGACAAATCCCAGTCTCGATTCGTGCCAACCCAACAGACACTTTCGGAGATACCTGTAGTGTACCTTTATAGCCACCCAGTTACGTTGTGACGTTTGGCACACCCAAAGCACTCCTACGGTATCCGGGAGTTGCACAATCTCATGGTCTAAGGAAATGATACTTGACATTAGAAAAGCTTTAGCAAACGAACTACACGATCTTGTGCTAGGATTAGTATTGGGTCTTGTCCATCACATCATTCTCCTAATGATGTGATCCCGTTATCAACGACATCCAATGTCCATGGTCAGGAAACTGTAACCATCTATTGATCAACGAGCTAGTCAACTAGAGGCTTACTAGGGACATGGTGTTGTCTATGTATCCACACATGTATCTGAGTTTCCTATCAATACAATTCTAGCATGGATGATAAACGATTATCATGAATAAGGAATATAATAATAACCAATTTATTATTGCCTCTAGGGCATATTTCCAACAGTCTCCCACTTGCACTAGATTCAATAATCTAGTTCACATCGCCATGTGATTAACACTCAAAGGTCACATCGCCATGTGACCAACATCCAAGAGTCTACTAGACTCAATGATCTAGTTCACATCACTATGTGATAAACACTCAAACAGTTCTGGGTTTGATCATGTTATGCTTGTGAGAGAGGTTGTAGTCAACGGGTCTTGCCATATTCAGATCCCTATGTATTTCGCAAAACTTTATATCGTAGATGTCGCTACCACGTTCGACTTGGAGCTATTCCAAATTATTGCTCCATTGCACGTATTCGGTATCTCTACTCAGAGCTATCCGGATAGGTGTTAAGCTTGCATCGACGTAACTCTTTATGTCGAACTCTTTATCACCTCCATAACCGAGAAACATTTCCTTATTCCTCTAAGGATAATTTTGACTGCTATCTAGTGATCTAGTCCTAGATCACCTTTGTACCTTCTTGCCAGACATGTGGCAAGGCACACATCAGGTGCGGTACTCAGCATGGCATACCGTATAGAGCCTATGACAAGAGCATAGGGGACGACCTTTGTCCTTCCTCTTTCTTCTGCCGTGGTCAATCTTTGAGCTTACTCAACTTCACACCATACAACTCAGGTAAGAACCCCTTCTTTGACTGATCTATTTTGAACTCCTTCAAAAACATGTCAAGGTGTGCGTTCTTTGAAAGTATCATCAGGCGTCTTGATCTATCTCTATAGATCTTGATGCCCAATTTGTAAGCAGCTTTATCCAGGTCTTCCTTTGAAAAACACTCCTCAAACAACCATTTATGCTTTCCAGAAATTCTACATTATTTCGGATCTTACAATATGTCATCCACATATACTTATCAGAAATGTTGTAGTGCTCCCACTCACTTTCTTGTAAATACAAGTTTCTAGCAAACATTGTATAAACCTAAAAGCTTTGATCACTCCATCAAAGCATGTATTCTGACTCCGAGATGCTTGCTCTAGTCCATAGAAGGATTGCTGGAGCAAGCATACCTTTTAGCATCCTTAGGATCGACAAAACCTTTTATTGTATCACATACAACTTTTCTTACGGAAACTGGTAAGAAAACTTGTTTTGGCATCCATCTCTCAGATTTCATAATCGAAAAATACAGCTAATGCTAACATGATTCCGACGGACTTAAGCATCGCTACGGGTGAGAAATTCTCATCATAGTCAACTCCTTGAACTTGTGAAAAGACTCTTTCCCACAAGTCGCACTTCATAGACGGTAACATTACCGTCCATGTCCGTCTTCTTCTTAAAGATCCATTTATTCTCAATGGCTTGCCGATCATCGGCAAGTCCACCAAAGTCCATACTTTGTTCTGATACATGGATCCTATCTCGGATTTCATGGCTTCTAACCATTTGTTGGAATACGGGCCCACCATCGCTTCTCCATAGCTCGTAGGTTCATTGTTGTCTAACAACATGATATCTAAGACAGGATTACCGTACCACTCAGGAGTAGTACATATCCTTGTCGACCTACGAGGTTCGATAGCAACTTGATCCGAAGCTTCATGATCACTATCATTAACTTCCTCTTCAACAGACGTAGGCGCCACAGAAAACATCTTTCTGTGTTGCATCACTCTCTGGTTGAAGTAAAGGTTCGACAACCTCATCAAGTTCTATCTTCCTCCCACTCAATTCTTTCGAGAGAAACTCCTTCTCGAGAAAGGACCCGTTCTTAGCGACAAACAATTTGCCCTCGGATCTGAGATAGAAGGTATACCCAACTGTCACCTTTGGGTATCCTATGAAGATGTGTTTGTCCGCTTTGGGTTCGAGCTTCTCCGGCTGAAGCCTTAAGCATCGCAGCCCCAAACATTAAGAAACGACAACTTTGGTTTCTTGCCAAACCAATGTTCATACGACGTCGTCTCAACGGACTTAGATGGTGTCCTATCTAAAGTGAATGCAGCTGTCTCTAACGCATAACCTCAAAATGAAAACGATAGATTGGTAAGAGACATCATAGATCGCACCATATCTCATAGGTTCGATTACGACGTCCGGACACACCATTACCTTGTGGTGTTCCAGGTGGCTTCAACTGTGAAACAATTCCACAATGTCTTAAGTGATTGCCAAACTCATAACTCAGAAAATCCCCTTTTGATCAGATCGTAGGAACATGATCTTATTGTTATGATGATTCTTAACTTCACTCTGAAATCGCTTGAACTTTTCAAACGTTTCAGACTTGTGCTTCATTAAGTAGATATACCTATATCTACTCAAATCGTCAGTGAAGATGAGAAAATAGCGATATCCACCGCATGCTTCAATTCTCATTGGATCACACGCATCAGCATGCATGATTTCCAACAAGTCACTTGCCCGTTTCATTGTACCTGAAAACGGGGTCTTAGTCATCCTGCCCATGAGGCATGGCTCGCATGTGTCAAGCGATTCAAAATCAAGTGACTCCAAACATCCATCGACATGGAGTTTCTTCATGCATCTTACGCCAATATGACCTAAGCGGCAGTGCCACAAGAAAGTGGTACTATCATTATTAACTCTACATCTTTTGGCGTGAACATGTGTATTACCACGACCGAGATTCAATGAACCATTCACATAGGGTGCATGACCATGAAAGGTATCATTCATGTAAACAGAATAACCATTATTCTCTAACTTAAATGAATGACCGTATTGCAATGAACATGATCTAATCATATTCATGCTCAACGTAGACACCTGATAACATTTATCTAGGTTCAATACTAATCCCGAAGGCAGATGGAGCGTGCGATGGTGATCTCATCAACTTTGGAAACACTTCCAACACACATCGTCACCTCGCCCTTAGCCAGTCTCCGTTTAGTCCGTAGCTTTTGCTTCAAGTCACCAATAATAGCAACTGAACCGGTATCCAATACCCAGGTGCTACCAGGAGTACTAGTGAGGTACACATTAATAACACGTATATACTTTGTTGAAGTTGCCAGCCTTCTTATCTACCATGCATTTGGGGTAATTCCGCTACCAGTGACCGTTCCCCTTACAATAGAAGCACTTAGTCTCGGGTTTGGGTTCAACCTTGGGTTCCTTCACTGGAGCGGCAACTGGTTTGCCATCCATGAAGTTTCCCTTCTAGCCCTTGCCCTTCTTGAAACCAGTGGTCTTGTTAAACCATCAACACTTGATGCTCCTTCTTGATTTCTACCTTTTGCGGTCTTAAGCACCGCGAACAGCTCCGGGATCAACTCCATCCCTTGCATGTCATAGTTCATCACGAAGATCTAGTAGCTTAGTGATAGTGGCTAGAGAACTCTATCAATCACTATCTTATCTGGAAGTTTAACTCCCACTTGATTTAAGTGATTGTAGCACCCAGACATTCTGAGCACATGCTCACTAGCTGAGCTATTCTCCTCCATCTTGTTGGCAAAAGAACTTGTCAGAGGTCTCACACCTCTCAACACGGGCATGAGCCTGAAATCCCAATTTCAGCTCTTGGAACATCTCATATGTTCTATGGCGTTCAAAACGTCATTGGAATCCCGATTCTAAGCCGTAAAGTATGGTGCACTAAACTATCAAGTAGTCATCAGGATGTGTCTGTCAGGTGTTCACAACATCCACAGACGACGTTGTAGGGGTTTGCACATCGAGCGGTGCATCAAAGACGTAAGCCTTCTGTGTAGCAGTGAGGACACTCCTCGGACTACGGACCTAGTCCGCATCATTGCTTACAATATCTTTCAACTTAATCTTTCTCTAGGAACGTATTGAAACAGGGAGCTACAACGTGAGCTATTTATCTACAACATATTTGCAAAGACAATTTAGACTATGTTCATGATAATTGAGTTCATCTAATCAAATTATTTAATGAACTCCCACTCAGATAGACATCCCTCTAGTCATCTAAGTGAAACATGATCCGAATCGACTAGGCCGTGTCCGATCATCACGTGAGACGGACTAGTCATCAATCGGTGAACATCTCATGTTGATCGTATCTTCTATACGACTCATGTTCGACCTTTCGGTCTTCCGTGTTCCGAGGCCATGTCTGTACATGCTAGGCTCGTCAAGTCAACCTAAGTGTATTGCGTGTGTAAATCTGGCTTACACCCGTTGTATTCGAACGTTAGAATCTATCACACCCGATCATCACGTGGTGCTTCGAAACAACGAACCTTCGCAACGGTGCACAGTTAGGGGGAACACTTTCTTGAAATTTTAGTGAGGGATCATCTTATTTAAGCTACCGTCGTTCTAAGCAAATAAGATGTAAAACATGATAAACATCACATGCAATCAAATAGTGACATGATATGGCCAATATCATTTTGCTCCTTTTGATCTCCATCTTCGGGGCTCCATGATCATCGTTGTCACCGGCATGACACCATGATCTCCATCATCATGATCTCCATCATCGTGTCTTCTTGAAGTTGTCTCGTCATCTATTACTTCTACTACTATGGCTAACGCTTTAGCAATAAAGTAAAGTAATTACATGACGTTTATGTTGACACGCAGGTCATAAATAAATTAAGACAACTCCTATGGCTCCTGCCGGTTGTCATACTCATCGACATGCAAGTCGTGATTCCTATTACAAGAACATGATCAATCTCATACATCACATATATCATTCATCACATCCTTTTGGCCATATCACATCACAAGGCATATGCTGCAAAAACAAGTTAGACGTCCTCTAATTGTTGTTGCAAGTTTTTACGTGGCTGCTATAGGTTTCTAGCAAGAACGTTTCTTACCTACGCCAAAACCACAACGTGATATGCCAATATCTATTTACCCTTCATAAGGACCCTTTTTATCGAATTCGATCCGACTAAAGTGGGAGAGACAGACACCCGCTAACCACCTTATGCAACTAGTGCATGTCAGTCGGTGGAACCAGTCTCACGTAAGCGTACGTGTAAGGTCGGTCCGGGCCGCTTCATCCCACGATGCCGCCGAATCAAGATAAGACTAGTAACGGCAAGCAAATTGGCAATATCGACGCCCACAACTACTTTGTATTCTACTCGTGCATAGAAACTACGCATAGACCTAGCTCATGATGCCACTATTGGGGATCGTAGAAGAAATTCAAAATTTTCTACGCATCACCAAGATCAATATATGGAGTAATCTAGCAACGAGGGGAAGGGGAGTGCATCTACATACCCTTGTAGATCGCTAAGCGGAAGCGTTGCAAGAACGCGGATGAAGGAGTCGTACTCGCAGCGATTCAGATCGCGGTTGATTCCGATCTAGCGCCGAACGGACGGCGCCTCCGCGTTCAACACACGTACAGCCCGGGGACGTCTCCTCCTTCCTGATCCAGCAAGGGGAGAGGAGAAGTTGAGGGAGAACTCCAGCATCACGATGGCGTGGTGGTGGAGCTTGTGGTATTCCTGCAGGGCTTCGCCAAGCTCTACAGAGGAGGAGGAAGAGTTGGAGGAGGGAGGGCTGCGCCAGGGAAGAGGTCACGGCTGCCCTCCCACCCCTCCACTATATATAGGGGCAAGGGGAGAGGGGGAGGCGCCCTAGGGTTTCCCCTAGGGGGCGGCGGCTAGGCAGATTGAATCTCCCTAGGGAAAATCCTAGGAAGACTTGCCCCCCAAGCCAAGCAGGTGGAGGCTTGCCTCCCAAGCCAGGTGGAGGCGCCCCAACCTCCCAAGTAACGTGGGAAAGGGTGTGGGGGCGCACCACCCCTTAGTGGGCTGGTTTGCCCCTTCCCCTTTGGCCCATGAGGCCCTCCCACACTTGCCGGGGCTCCCGAAACACCTTTCGGTCATGCTGGCCATAGCCTGATACCCCTGGAACACTTCCGGACTCCAATACCCTTCGTCCAATATACCGATCTTCACCTCTGGACCATTCCGGAGCTCCTCGTCATGTCCAGGATCTCATCCGGGACTCCGAACAACCTTCGGTAACCACATACTATTTCCCATAACAACTCTAGCGTCACCGAACCTTAAGTGTGTAGACCCTACGGGTTCGGGAACCATGCAGACATGACCGAGACAACTCTCCGGCCAATAACCAACAGCGGGATCTGGATACCCATGTTGGCTCCCACATGTTCCACGATGATTTCATTGGATGAACCACGATGTCGAGGATTCAATCAATCCCGTATATAATTCCCTTTGTCCAGCGGTATTGTACCTTTGCCCGAGATTCGATCGTCGGTATCCCGATACCTTGTTCAATCTCGTTACCGGCAAGTCTCTTTACTCGTTCCGTAACACATCATCCCATGATCAACTCCTTGGTCACATTGTGCACATTATGATGATGTCCTACCGAGTGGGCCCAGAGATACCTCTCCGTTTACACGGAGTGACAAATCCCAGTCTCGATTCGTGCCAACCCAACAGACACTTTCGGAGATACCTGTAGTGTACCTTTATAGCCACCCAGTTACGTTGTGACGTTTGGCACACCCAAAGCACTCCTACGGTATCCGGGAGTTGCACAATCTCATGGTCTAAGGAAATGATACTTGACATTAGAAAAGCTTTAGCAAACGAACTACACGATCTTGTGCTAGGCTTAGTATTGGGTCTTGTCCATCACATCATTCTCCTAATGATGTGATCCCGTTATCAACGACATCCAATGTCCATGGTCAGGAAACCGTAACCATCTATTGATCAACGAGCTAGTCAACTAGAGGCTTACTAGGGACATGGTGTTGTCTATGTATCCACACATGTATCTGAGTTTCCTATCAATACAATTCTAGCATGGATAATAAACGATTATCATGAACAAGGAAATATAATAATAACCAATTTATTATTGCCTCTAGGGCATATTTCCAACAAGTAGGACTCCCCCTCTTGCCTTGTTGGAAAAGGAAGGAGGAAGGAAGAAAGAGGAAAGGGGGCGCCCCCCCCTTCCTTGTCCTATTCGGACTAGGGGGGAGGGGGCGCGCGGCCTGCCCTGGCCGGCCCTCCTCTTCTCCCTTATGGCCCATATAGTCCCAATAACCCCCGAGGGGTTCCGGTAACCCCCCGGTACTCCGGTAAAATCCCGATTTCACCCGGAACGTTTCCGATATCCAAATATAGGCTTCCAATATGTCAATCTTTATGTCTCGACCATTTCGAGACTCCTCATCATGTCCGTGATCACATCCGGGACTCCGAACAACCTTCGGTACATCAAAACACAAAACCCTAATTACGATCGTCATCGAACTTTAAGCGTGCGGACCCTACGGGTTCGAGAACTATGTAGACATGACCGAGACACGTCTCCGGTCAATAACCAATAGCGGAACCTGGATGCTCATATTGGCTCCTACATATTCTACGAAGATCTTTATCGGTCAGACCGCATAACAACATACGTTGTTCCCTTTGTCATCGGTATGTTATTTGCCCGAGATTCAGTCGTCGGTATCTCAATACCTAGTTCAATCTCGTTACCGGCAAGTCTCTTTACTCGTTCCGTAATACATCATCCTGCAACTAACTTATTAGTTGCAATGCTTGCAAGGCTTGAGTGATGTGCATTACCGAGAGGGCCCAGAGATACCTCTCTAACAATCGGAGTGACAAATCCTAATCTCGAAATACGTCAACCCAACAAGTACCTTCGGAGACAACTGTAGAGCACTTTTATAATCACCCAGTTACGTTGTGACGTTTGGTAGCACAGAAAGTGTTTCTCCGGTAAACGGGAGTTGCATAATCTCATAGTCATAGGAACATGTATAAGTCATGAAGAAAGCAATAGCAACAAACTAAACGATCAAGTGCTAAGCTAACGGAATGGGTCAAGTCAATCACATCATTCTCCTAATGATGTGATTCCGTTAATCAAATGACAACTCATGTCTATGGTTAGAAAACATAACCATCTTTGATCAACGAGCTAGTCAAGTAGAAGCATACTAGTGACTCTTTGTTTTTTGTCTATGTATTCACACATGTATTATGTTTCCGGTTAATACAATTCTAGCATGAATAATAAACATTTATCATGATATAAGGAAATAAATAATAACTTTATTATTGCCTCTAGGGCATATTTCCTTCACGTGCTAGCTAGCGCGCGTGCTGGCTAGCTAGCTAGTCGCGGCTGCCGCGCGCGTGTGCTAGCGAGCTCGTGCGGCGGGCGCGGCGAACTGCGGGCGAGGCGGCGCAGGCGAGCTCGCAGGGCGCGGGGGCGGAGCAGCCGACTGCGCGGAGCGCGTGGGCGAGGTAGCCTAGCTCGCGCGGCGGGCGCGGCGAGCTATGGGCGAGGCGGCAGAGCCGAGCTCGCCCATCAGGTGTTCGACTAAATGCCGACGCGGAAACGCATAAAATGCGTCTGTCTCTCGTTGGACGCACCTGCCGATCCAAATGAAAAGGCGGACACGAACAGACGGACGGGCGACCCAAACAGATAGTTGCTCTTAGTTCAGGGTTAGAATCTAACTCTAACCTTTAACTGAGTTAGAGTATTCAAACAGAACCATTGACTATATAGCTATAAGAGTATCTCCAATTCCGCAACACTGACTCTCAAATCTTTCCTATATATTATTTATGGAAGTCCGGTCAATTTTTGCTATCAAGTGCTATTCCAAGCATCCGGAAACGTGTTGAGACGTTCAAACTCTCCCAGACCAGAAGCAAATTCAAAGGGGATTTGAGAGTCTGGACATTCATCTAGCAAACCAAAAGCCACCACGATCACACATCCGGACATCCCCTCTCTCCTCATCCACGACATGCACATGCATGAGAGGAAATTTTGGGGGACATGATTTTTTTGAGAAAACTCTCAATCTATTCATTTTTAATCATTACAGTGCAACAAACACCAGAAAGAAGATGTGTGGTGGTTTCTCCACGTAGAGTACGACTTTAGCCGGTCGATTGAACTGTGGCGCCTCGATGTTGGACGGGTCGAGGTGAACGCCTCCACCCATCCCCGA
Source organism: Triticum aestivum (assembly GCF_018294505.1). NCBI lineage: Eukaryota > Viridiplantae > Streptophyta > Magnoliopsida > Poales > Poaceae > Triticum > Triticum aestivum. Next base: position 748,983,446 of record NC_057797.1, read on the forward strand.
CGACACGTCGTGGCCGCACCGCATGGGCCAGCAGCGAATCGGGCGCGGCGGCAAGGCAAAGGCAGCCGACCCGACGAGGCAGGGCTTCGTCCGGCTCAGGCTGGAGCTGGGCTGAGCAACCGCCGGCACTGACTGGATTATTTCCCGGTGCTCCCTCCTTGCTCTCTCCGCGCCCTTTTCCTTTTCCTCCGTCGCGTCGTTTGACTTTGGGGGCCTCCGTCGTGTGCGGTGGCTGCTCGATGGCGGAAGCGGTGGCTACGTCGCCGGAGCGGCGGCGGGATTCGCAATCGCGGATAATGTTCCCGTCGATGTCCTGCGCATGCACGCGGTCGCCTGCACATGCAATCCGGAAAATAGATGTATTAGTTCTAAATACATCTATTTTCAAGACAAGTAATTTCGAAGGAAGGGAGTATATAATAAAAAAGGTTTGGTTCAGCTTTCATGCTTTTTTCATACGCAGTGCATTTCTTTGATGATCCACGTATCTTGATCTAATTTTTATTATTTCTGATATGCTCGTTGTACTGTCATGATGAAAGATGATTAGATCGAACTTTTTTTGCAAAAGAAACACATTTTGATTTTGAAACAATGGCAGAAGTTTTGACATATTTCATTATTAAGACAGAAAGTGTATGAGGCTACGCCGAAGCAAGAATACAACGACTACTTTCCCACCATTAAGGCCCCTAATGTTTTGTCCCGGCAATTCCCAATAAAGTCCTTTTCCAAAAAAAATCCCAATAAAGTCGCCACTCACCTCAATCTGGTAATAGTATGCATGGTGGAAATCTTTCAAAAGACTCACGTTTCGTTCTTGCCAAATTTCGCAGGGCCGGTCCTTAGTTTTCGGGGGCCGAAACTAGAATCCAAGGGCCCCTAAATATAAACATCAAACTAATAGAATTTGAACTTTGAAAAACTTTTCTCTACATAAACTTTGGTGCAACTTTTAAGGTTTTCGCTAGTTCATCACATCACAAACAAAATATACATCCCCCTAAAAAAATACAGTACGGCCCATTAATATTTTCTATAAAACAAAATGGTATGGGAAATACAGTCACTTTGATCCCTAAGCTCACAACATTAGCATGGTTTTTCTCTTATACTTTGTTGCGGTCCTAGTTAATAATACAACAAAATTAACCACACCAATGTCCTAAGATTTAATTATATAGCGTATTTTTTACCTATGTTCTATATTTCGTTTATTACTGTCCTCAAACTGAAAGTAACTTCACTTGGCAAGAACAGGCAAACACTACATCGACCAATTTAATCCGGCCAAGAGGCAGAAAATTTAAAATCTACGATCCTTTTATTGTATACAGAATTTACATGGTAGTATCTATTTACCTGCATGCGACAGATGTATGGCTCGTCCCCAAATCGAGCCCTCAAGCCGTTCACGGATTTCTCCCCATCCTCCCAGGACTGAAGACAACACTCAAGACGACCTTTGGTTCGGCTTGAACAGGCACGGCCTACGAGCTATGATCTCGCTGAAGTCGTACGCCGCCCCTGAAGACCTACATCTGGCCAAGGTAGTGGATGGGCACGGCGAGGTCGCTGAAGACTTGCAATGCGGTGTACTCTTTCGGACCGCCGGAGGGAGCCTTGGAGTTGCCGTACCCCGCATATCTCGATGTGTGGCGCCCGATGGGCCGATGATCTCGGGCGCCTAGATGTGAACAACAGGCGACGATGGATGAAAATCCGAAAGACGGCGACGCGCAATGGAAATCCTGTAATCAAGCGCCGCCATTACAGGCGGAGTTCTCACTGTGGCTTACGATGTTTGTTGGGCCTCGATGGAGATCGTTGAATCAATGAAAAACTGGCGCCTACACTACTTTGGGCCAGCAAAGTTGGGGGCCCCTCAGTTGCGGGGGCCCGGGGCGGCCGCCCCCTGCCCCCCCCCCTCAGGGCCGGGCCTGCATCACCGTAGCCTTCAATAGCCCTACCGCGTTCTATTGACAACCTCACGCCATCGCCATTTCACAAAGCTGAAATCGAGTCAAGATTCAAGATCATACCCCCTGCGCCCTAAACAATTCTTCTATCATACGAAGTGATTGGCTTTTAGTTACTTGGGTTTGGGACTGTTCTACTTATTTAAGTAAGATAATTCGAAATATAAAGGAAGTTATAGCATGAGCATCTACGCGAAAAAATGTGATCTATTATGTCCACACAAAAACAAAACAAGATCAACTTACTCTTTCATTAATGTTGCACTCCCTCCGTCCTTGAAAGCGTGTGTTTTCAATTTTGTTGGACGGTCAAACTATCTCAAAGTTTGATCGAGTTTGTGCAAAAATATATTAAATTTTATGAAACCAAATAGGTATATGATGAAAATATATTTTATCATGAATCTAATGCTACTAATTTGATGGCATAAATGTTGATGCATTATTGTATAAGTACGGTCAAATATAAAAAAGTTTGACTTTCCAACAAAGTTAGAAGTACACTCTTTTAAGGATGGAGGGAGTAACTGCAACGCCGTTCTAGTGTTGCGTTGCATCTATTTCTCATTTTCTTGTCTTAGATTAGCCCACACATTGGCTCTTCACAACGACAAAACACAAGTCTTGAATTCTCTGAGTGAGCATGTTTTAGGTGGTCCGTCTCATCCCACACTTTGGCTCTTCTCAGCAACATCAATTGTTCTCGTCGATGATACATGTATTGATCTCTCCAACTGACTCATGTCTTAGGTGATCTGTCTCGTCTCACACTTTGATTTTTCTCAACAATGAAACGGTACGATTTCTTCGGGCAAGTTGTGTTGCATGTGTCTCATCTTGTCCCGCGTTTCGCTCTTCTCGGCGACCAAACATGTATGGATCTCTTCGGACAAGTCATGTTTCAAGTGGGCCATCTCATCCCGCCTATTGGCTATCGACGATGAGATATGTGCGAGTCTCGTTGAGTGAGTTGTGTCCGAGGAGGCTCGTCTCATCACACACTTTTGGCCTTCTCCACATGAAAGGGAGATCAAGGTATGTAAAAAGTCAAGCAATAAGCATCAGATGCTCTCGAGATCTCTCTACTACTATTTTCTAACACGCCCGAGATGCTTCTCCAGTAATTTTCGGGAGGGAGCCTGAGATTACACCGTCTCTAAGTATGGGTGCTCAGTGAGAGCATCTACAACCGGCATCCTCAAATCCTTCTCAAACGTCTGCGGACGCAATCGTCAGTGACCGGACATGAGAGAGAATAAAGAAGTGATTCAACTAGACCTCCTCATATCGTCTCTATATGTCTGTGATGTCCGTGAACCCTCATACTGAGGACAAATATAGGGAGGATATGAGGCTCCAGGACACGCCCGAACAGTCCGCTACGTAGGACGCGGCTTACCCCGGACCATTTTTTTCTCTCTTTATTCTTTCCTTTTTCTTCACCCTCTTTATCTCTACCAATCATATGCAAGTGACTGGACATATGAGGAACAAAATGAAAAATGTGGCTGCATGGACAGATAAATAGGGGCTCAAACGGACACGCCCTATCACTGACCAGGCAATGTCCGCGGGGTTTTAGGGGTTCGGATTTGGTAATTCTAGCTGCAGATGTTCTGAGGTCCTCTACAAACTACGGACCTGACCGGCCTCTACACACTGTGGCCAAACTCTTTTTTACTCTTCAAAACAAAGTGGGAATATGTTTGTCAAAATAAAAGAATTCTCTAGCATTGTGCTTGCCAAATATATATCGTTCTCATAATTTTGTCTAAATCTACAAAGAAAATATGGCATGAAAAAAGAATCATGATAAACTATTCCATATCCCTGGTGACGGCCGATCGGACGGCCAGGAGGGCGCTGACAAACGCGGTGAGCGAAGACCTCTGGCTCACCCGACACTCACATGGCCAAAAGCCGAGCTGTTGGATGCGGCTGGGCTGGGGCGGAGCTGAGCCGACCGTCGGGATCCCCCAATCATATGATTTGACGAGTCGATTTCATCCGCCTCTCTCCTCTGGAAGCCCCAAGGGCCAAATTCCGCCCCCCCATGGCGAAAAGCTCCCTCCTTTTCCTCCCCACGCCTCTTTATTTCCCACCTCCCCCCTCGTCTCTCCGTCTCTTCGCCCCAACTGGCCTCGGCCTGTCCCTCCTCCAAGTCCACCCATTCGCCTCAATCGGCGCCTCCGGGTTCTCCAGCCTCCCTCCAGTCCCGCGGTACGGATCTGCCTGCGCCCCTCGCTGGTTCTTGCTTTAGTGCCCAACTCTGTAACATTTTTCACTCGCTGTACTTGTTTTGCTGTGGAGATGTGTGGAGGACTTCAGAGTTTCTTTGTGTGCTTGGCCGATGGGGTTGTTTTTGGTTCTGTTTGGGCTCTGCTGGATAATAGTCTGAAGCCTGAAGGCGATAGGAACCATGTGTGTGTGTGTGTGTGTGTGTGTGTGTGTGTGTGTGTGTGTGTGTGTGTGTGGAACCTTGAGGTTGCAGGATGCTTTGCCTGTCTTGATTTAGTGGCTCTCCTGGCTAAATGAATGGATTTTGGTGGTAATTTGGCAAACTGAAACGTTTGTGAATTTAGTCGCGAAGTTGGTAGGCAGATTGATGTGTTTGCAGTAAAGCTTGTTAACTTTTATTCTCCATATAATCCATGATGCCCAGCTCTGTAACATTTTTCACTCGCTATACTTATGTTCCTGTGGACTGTCGAGATGTGAGCAGGAGTTCAGAGTTTCTTTGTGCTTGGCCGATGGAGCAGTTTTTGGCTCTGTTTGGGCTGTGTTGAATAGTAGTCTGAAGCCTGAAGGCGATAGGAACCATGTGTGTCTGAAGCCTGTGTTGAACATTTGTGAATTTAGTCGCAAAGTTGGCAGGCAGATTGATGTCTTTTTGCAGTAAAGCATGTTAACTTTTATTCTCCATATAATCCATGATGCATACTGTAAGCTGCTTTGTTTGTCTTATTTCGGCAGTTCCTGTACTTCACATTAGTTGAGGCTTTAAACCAAGAATTTATTAAGTCCTTGGAATTCCTAAGAGAATTAAAGGAAGTCTGCTGCCGTGCTTGCAATAGCTGGAAACAATCGAGTCATGTTGATGTTGTCAGGCATGTTAGGATTCAGCTTGGCATGGATTTGGATCAAATTTGCATTCTGATATAGGTTGTTTCTTGGATTTGGCTGCCGGTGTTGTACACATGATGCTTGTCATTTTTGTCTCTTAGAGTCGGCTCATTTTTCTTTTCATGTGGTCCCCTTCATTAGTATTTTTGTGTCGAGTAAATCCTAGTATGAGAAGAACGCATGTGGACATAACTACCAACTTATCACCATGCATATGTATCTATATCCTAGTTTCTCTATTTAACCCAGCATACAAATATAATAAATCCTTTGTTTCCCTAAGAAGTCGAAGCTCGAGATGTTGAGAAAAGATCAATTTCTTCCACTTGTCCCACTAAACTGTGCCAGGAAGTTTTAACATGTATGACTGCAACTCAAATTTACAGTATAGGTAGTGAAACTAGCTGTATTGGTTTTAAAGTAGCACTACTAGCTACTAAGCGCTAATTCATGTTCATCTCAAGCAAACACCATAGCTCAAATTCTAATCATGATTCACCATTTCCTCATGTACATTAATGAACTGAAAATACATGCACCGCCTGATCAGATATATGTTTGATGTATTCCTGTTAGCATTTTTGTCCAAGGTCATATGAACTGGTACTTGTTAATCTCATACTTCTGGATTTCCTTACAAGTTTTTGAATCACTTTATTATTTTCACCTGTGGTTCTTGCTCTATTTCAGAAACATTAAGTTGGTTGTGGATGAGTAGGCTTGATACTTAAGTCTTTTGAGTTCTCCTTCATATTTAAGAAACATTAGCTTCTGTCAGTTGTTTTCTTTTTATCAGTTCTTATTTTGTGTAGCTAAATTTTGTCTGCTACTTGACTTTCTTGCAGATCTCAGAGGACGTTTAATTGCATGATATGAAGTCTGTTTGTGGATTCCCTTTTATGCATAAGATGCAGTGCACATGATTTTTGCCCGTAGTGCTGCAACATCACGATTTCTCACTTGGGACCAGCAAGCCTAAGGCTCATGGACAGAGCTGATACTTCAGGCTTCATCGGTAGTGGCTCGAATTGCAAGAATATTGACGTGTACTTCCATTTTGTGTATACTATATACTTTCTTGGTGGTGAAGTTGTTAAACTGGGGTTTTGATTATTCGGCCACTGGACAGCGCTCTAGTCTTTCTCTGTCCTAGTCCTACATTATACACATATATATTTACTGGGATGGACCTTAATATGACAAATCTTTGGCTTCATGGGAAGGAACATATAGCCGCTTCATTCTCTCAAGCTGAACAGAGCTCAGAAGCAGTCGAGACTTCTAGAAAATCATTTGGGCAGAGGAGTCGAAGTTCCCCTGTTCCTGATGATGACTGCAGGCTGGTCCTAGGACTTGGACCAATGCCAAATCTGTATTCCGCTGATAGCCAATCATCCGGTGGCAACAAAGTTAAATTATCTGGAATTTTGTTCACCCAACATTGTACTGCAAGTGATCCTGGGTTACTGGTGGGGACTTCAAGAGGCAGCTCAAGAAATTTGCAGTCCACAACACTGCCTGGCCGCAAGGAGCATTCACACAAAAGAAAAAATGGTGTTGTCTTCCCACATATTGGCGAGGGATCAACTTCAGCCAAAAGGAAGTCAGGTGATTATCAGCTATCACCTCTGTTTGCTCCAAGATCAGATGTTCTTTTTATTGATAGAACAATGGCAGAGCCTGATGTCCAGCAACACCTTGGAACCGGATATGAGGCCGATCATGATTTATCTCTTGATCAGCACGGGGTTGAGCACAGCCCCGAGCCTTCTGCAACAACTGGCTGTTCTTTTGCTGCAACTTCAGATACAATAGATAGCACTGATAATGGGGAGCAGAAAAGTCATCAGCGCCATCTCAAGAAGTGTCGGTTCAATGGGTGTTCCAAGGGCGGAAGGGGTGCATCAGGACTCTGCATTTCCCATGGCGGCGGTCACCGGTGCCAAAAGCCAGGTTGCAATAAAGGGGCCGAGAGCCGAACGGCGTACTGCAAATCGCACGGAGGAGGAAAGCGGTGCCAAGAGCTAGGCTGCACCAAAAGCGCCGAAGGGAAGACAGAGTTCTGCATCGCTCATGGCGGTGGGCACCGGTGCGGGGTTCCGGAGTGCTCCAAAGCAGCCCGGGGAAGATCGGGACTTTGCATAAAACACGGCGGAGGGAAGAGGTGCATGACGGAGGGCTGCACCAGGAGCGCCGAAGGGTATCCTGGGGTGTGCATCGCGCACGGAGGTGGTCGCCGGTGCCAGTACCCGGACTGCAGCAAGGGAGCACAGGGAGGCACCCTGTTCTGCAAGTCCCATGGTGGGGGCAAACGGTGCGTATCTGAAGGTTGCACCAAAGGGGCCGAGGGCAGCACGTTGCTATGCAAAGGGCATGGCGGCGGAAAGAGGTGCCTCTTCGAGGGAGACGCGGCGTGTCCTAAGAGTGTTCACGGCGGGACCAGCTTCTGCGTGGTGCATGGAGGAGGCAAAAGGTGTGTGGCACCAGGGTGCACCAAGAGCGCTCGCGGTCGCACTGACTGCTGCGTGAGGCATGGCGGTGGCAAGCGCTGCAAATCAGATGGGTGCGACAAGAGCGCGCAGGGGAGCACGGACTTGTGCAAGGCGCACGGCGGGGGCAAGCGGTGCGCCTGGAGCGCCGGCTGTGACAAGTTTGCCAGGGGGAGGAGCGGCCTGTGCTCTGCTCATGGAAACCTGACGGCCTCGAAGCAGACCGGAAGCATGATCGGGCATGGCCTCTTCAGCGGGATCGTCTCTTCTTCCTCGACGCCGGGCAGCGGCATGGACCGAGTGATCTCCTCTTCTCTCCCTGGCGCCTCGTCAGATTGCTGCGGCGAGTCGTTGGAACTCATGCAGAGTGGCAGGCTCATACCGCCACAGCTGCTGGTTCCTGGCTCCCTGCAGAAACCATCGTCTTCGTTTAACCTGCCGGGCAATGGCCAAGAAGGAGGTGGTGGTAGCCGGGACCAGAGCTTCGGGTTCGTCGTGCCGGAGGGAAGGGTGCACGGCGGAGGGCTCATGTCGATGCTCCGAGCAGGACACCTGGGAAGCAACATCAACATCCCGGAATCCTGATGAAAATGACACATATTCTGTGTGTGTGCCTTGTGCTTTTGCGCCCAGCAACCGTATGATGCTTTAGTGTACAGAGCTTCACTGTACTTGTTCGTCTATGAACGAAATTGCATTATCATGAACTTGTATTGGTACGCAAATAGTCCGCCTCGTCTGCAGGCTCTGGCGCGACGTCATCGACGAGCACACCACGGAGATGCAGAGCCGCGCCACGGCCCTCCTCTGGGATACCTGTCCAAGTCGTCGACGACGAGCTACAAAGAGCTATGGCGTCGGGACAAAGCGGTACCAAATAAGTCACCAACTTATAAGTCGAATTGTGCACTCTTTTTTTATTTATCCGAAACTCTTTTCTTAGGCCCTGTTTGGTTCCAAATAAGTCACCAATTTATAAGTCGAATTGTGGAAAAAATGACTTAGTTTGCCAAACGGAACCAACTTATAAGTCACCCCAACTTATAAGTCATAAGTTACTTCACCCCAACTTAAAACTTATAAGTCACCCCTTTTTGCATGGGTCTCACCATCTTTACATAAAAAAACAAGGTGGAAAGGTGTGTTCAGGTGACTTATAAGTCAGGTGACAACCAAACAGGCGTGACTTATAAGTCACTGGTTTTAAGTCACCTGACTTATAAGTCAGGTGACAACCAAACAGGCGTGACTTATAAGTCACTGGTTTTAAGTCACCTGACTTATAAGTCACGCAAAGTGCAACTTGATAGATCAAATCTATTTTTGAAATAGACAACTGGCACACATTCCCTTTTAAAAAAGATCGAAACACCAACCACCACAGTTAGATTTTTTTTAGATTTGTTGGTAAAATATTGGTATTAAACCAATTTTTTAGATTTGTTGAATATTGGTATTAAACCCAAAACTGTCAGCGGATGATCAGTGAGCTAAAAAAAGAAAAATGGACTGCTATTTTTCTTCTCTGTTGTGCATGTTAGTTGTTAGGTTTCTACTTATTTTTATATTTTGGTTAACAAAAATCCAGACTTACGGACCATCTTTGGTGAAGTCTATTTGGTTTATAGGGAATCAAAATCGATTTACCAATGAGTGCCAAATGTTATGGTTCTTCCATATCATTTCTGAATTCATTTAGAAATAATTCATCGAGATCGTGCACCCTTTTCTTATTTATCCGAAATAGACAACTCGCACAACTCCCTTTCCAAAAAAAATCAAAACACCAACAATAGTTATTTTTATATTTGTTGGTAAAATATTGATATTAAACCCAAAACTGTCAGCGGATGGCTACCGAGCTAAAAGAAGAAGAAGAAAAATGGACAGCTATTTTTCTTCTCTATTGTGCATGTTAGTTGTTAGGTTTCTACTTATGTTTATATTTTGGTTAACGAAAATCCTAGACTTACGGACAAGTTCTACTCATCTCCGGTTAACTCTATTTGGTTTATAGAGAATCAAAACTGATTTACCAATGAGTGCTAAATGCTATGGTTCTTCCATATGATTTCTGAATTCATTCAGAAGTAATTCGTCGAGATCATGCCCCCTTTTCTTATTTATCCATTTTTTTTAATAAAGTGCAACTTGATAGATCCAATCTATTCTTGAAATAGATAACTAGCACACACTCCCTATAAAAAATACACCAACCACTACAGTTAGATTTTTTAGATTTCTTGGTAAAATATTGGTATTAAACCCGAAACTGTCAAAAGATGGCCAGTGAGCTAAAAAACGAAAAAGTGGTTATATTTTTCATATGCTCTTCTTTTATAGATAGAACGAACAAAAAATAAAGTATTTTATCACTTACTTTCCTCGCCCTTGTTTGATCGGTGGTGAGGACTTTCGTGACGCACTGTGGATGGAACTCCGTCCTAGAGACGGTGGCGGCGGGCGTGCCAGTGCTCACATGGCCAATGGTGTTCGAGCAGTTCATCACCGAGAGGTTGCTCATGGCGGTGCTTCGGATCAGGGAGCTTCTGTGGCCGGGCAGTGCCGGCATTTGGAGCACCAGATACCTAGAAAACGACGTGGGCCCCGCCGAAGCTGTGGCACCGTGCGCCTAAGACTAGCCATAATGGGTAGTAACATAGAGTGGTAACATGTCCATGTTACTACTCTATGTTATTACCTCTATAGTGGGGAGTAACATATGTGTGATAACATGCAATACTTTATTTATTATGCAATAGACTCATCTTGCCTTGATATGTGTGATATTACTCATACTAGTAGTAACTAGCTATGTTACTACATGCCTCTTTTTCTTCATTTATTACTTGCCACATCATCTATTTTATGTAGATATGTGTGATGTTACTATCTATATTACTCCCACTGTGGGTAGTCTAAGACTCATTCTGCTTAGCCATAGACAGGGCATTTATTTGTAAGAGAGATGGCAGAACAAGCATTTGTGTTTTTATTACATATAAAGTTTTTTTGCGAATTATTTATTACATATAAATTTGTGATCATCGTGGCAGTTATCAAGATATATTCAATATTTGTGGTCGTTGTGGAGCTGTTTTTACTACTTGTAAGTACGATTTCCATGCGTGCTAAAGAAGAGGTACATGATCTGCTACTCGACATTTGTCTGAGAGCAATTTCTTTTTGTTTCTGAAGAAAAAAAAAACACGGCCTGGTGATTGGTCCCTGCACTAAATATTTACGCTACTTAAACATGAAATATATTAACCTACTGATTTACTCAATGTTGTAGATGGATGGTCCAGGAGAAAATGTACTGAGACTCTGATGATGCAGTGATTTCTTCTTCTTCTTCCAGGAGTTGGACCAAGTGTGGCGGTTTGGTTCTTGCATGATTCTGAAGGCTCTGTTAATTGATGAGCCTCAGCAACAAGCATGATGTTCAGCGTTAGTGTTCCATAGTCCACACCATGGTGTATTATTCCCATCTTGGTTGATGTACAGCTTGCTTAGTGCTTATGACTTGCTGTACCTCTGTTTTGTCACCTGAGACTAGACTGTAAAACAATGCTTCTGTAGAGCTTGTAATCTGAGACTCTTGACCGTCATTGGGCTTTGAGGTTCTCCGATCTACTCCCTCCGTTCCAAAATAGATGACCCAACTTTATACTAAAGTTAGTATAAAGTTGGGTCATCTATTTTAGAACGAAGGGAGTACGTAGTAGTTAATGTAAAACTAGATGGAAGCGTTGAACCCTTTGCTCGGGCCGCGGTTGTATATATATGATGTGTGCCGTGCCTTACAAGAATAGATCAAGAGGAAATCGATCATGTTCGGTACAGGAGGTTTGAGGAGATAGAGCAGAAGAAGAGAAAAGAAGAGATACAAGTTAAACACCTTTCCTATCCCTATACAACATCTTCTAACACTCCCCCTCAATCTAAACCTCAAAAAACTTTTGCAAGGTTAAGATTGTACTTGAACTCGTCCAATCTCCTCATGGTGAGAGGTTTTGTGAAGCCATCAGCAAGTTGATCTCCAGCAGGTACAAACCGAATATCAAGGAGCTTTCAAGCTACCCTTTCTCTGACAAAGTGGAAATCAACTTCAATATGTTTCGTGCGTGCATGAAAAACATGATTGGCTGAAAGATAGGTTGCTCCAATATTATCACACCATAATCTTGCAGCTTGTGGAGCCCTGATTCCAAGTTCATAAAGCAAAGTCTGTATCCACATTACTTCAGCTGTAGCATTTGCCAAAGCTTTGTATTCAGCCTCTGTACTTAATCGTGAGTCAGTAGACTGTTTTCTTGCACTCTAGGATATAAGATTAGTTCCCAGAAACACAGCAAAACCACCTGTGGATTTTCTATCATCAGCACACCCAGCCCAGTCTGCATCAGAGTAAGCAGTAACAAGCAGAGATGGAGATTTGGTAATTTGAAGTCCAAGTCCTTCAGAAAACTTAAGATACCTTAAATTCCTTTTGACTGCAGTCCAGTGAGTTGTTCTAGGTGCATGTAAATACTGACATACCTTATTCACAGAGTAAGAAATATCAGGACGTGTAAGAGTTAAATATTGCAAAGCACCCACAACACTTCTGTAATTAGTTGCATCCTCTGGTCCAAGAGCTTCTCCACTTTCAAGAGTAAGTTTCTCAGAAGTTGAAATTGGTGTGCTTACAGGCTTACAATGTTGCAGTCCTACTCTTCTAAGTATGTCAGTAGTATATTTTTCCTGAGTAAGAAGAATACCATCCTTAACCTACTTGACCTCTATGCCAAGGAAATAGTGAAGATCTCCCAAATCCTTGAGAGCAAACTCCAACTTAAGATCTTTAAGCAAACAGGTGGTAGCATCTGAACTTGAACTTGCAACAATTATATCATCAACATAAACAAGTACAAATATAATGATATTACCCTTATGATAAAAGAACAATGAAGTATCTGCTTTTGATGGTGTAAACCCAAGTTGTTGTAATTGCATGCTCAACCTTGAGTACCAAGCTCTTGGGGTGTGACGCTCGGATAATCAAGCTACAGTAACCCTTTAGTAATGATGCCTTGTCACTACTGTTACTATTGTTAATCTCGCGTTAGTTCGAAATCGGTTTGAATTCAAAATTCAAAATCAGGGCAAACAATAAAAGTTTTCAAACATTAAAACTAAAATGTTCAATATGGGACAAATAAATCCTAAGTAATAATGGTGGAGAAACCACACTTGTATAAAATGTGTAAATACTCAAAAATGAATAAAACAGTAGCAAAATAAATTAATTAAATGCCTTTTGCATTTTGTAAAATATTAAACTGTTTTATTTAGCTGTCCAAATTAATGTGGCAGTGGTATATTTAACATACTATATTTAGGTGTTGTTCTCACATTCTATAAAATTGAAATAAATTAAAATTTGACATAAACAGAAAAGGAATAATTAAAGGAAAAGAGAAAGTAGAAAACAGTTACTAGACTAAAACAAAAGAGAACCCCCCCTTTTTTGCTAAAAAGAGAAAGTAGAAAAGAGTTACTAGACTAAAACAAAGGAGAACCCTCCCCCCTTTTTTTGCTGGGCCTTGGCCCAGCTATGCCACCAGGCCGCCCCCCTCACCCCACTGCTTAACCCCCACTCCTGGAGACGGAACCCTAACCGACACCCACTCGCCTCCCACACGATCCTCTCTCCTCCCTCTGTCCCCCGATCCAGATGGGGGGGGGGGAATGCCCCTGACGCCGCCCCACCGCGCCTCCGACCTCCTTCACGACGCTACCTCGCCGGCGTCACCCCTCCCTGCCTTCTTCCTCACCCTCCTGCACGTCGCCCGTCTTCCCCGAGCTCCGCAGGACGCCGTGCTCGCCGCCCCGACGCCAACCGCCGTCGCCCGGAACCGTCGTCCTCATCCCCACCTCGCCGGACGGCCACGACCTCCCCCGGCTTCACCGAGTCCTCCACGAGCTCCGCAGTGAGCCTCTCCGACGATCCCCCACCTTCCCCCTCAATCTCGTTGCCGTAACCGCCGTCCGCGTCCTCGTGTTGCCGCGGCCACGATGCCCGACCCGACCTCCGTCTCCCCCTCTACCTTGTTGCTGCTCACCGGCGCGCGTGCATGACGCCACCCGCGCCTGCTTGCCTCTGTGTTTCACCCAAGCATGCCCCGACCGCACCGCACCTAGCCTCGCCCGTCGCCGCCCATGCTGCTCCCGCTGTCGCGCTCGCCCATCTCTGCTTGCCCTGCTCGGCTGCTCCCCCCGTCGTGCGCCTGCACGTGCGCGCTCCCCGCGCCAAGTGCCGCGCGAGTGCCCAGGGCGCACCCCTGGCTTGGTCGGCCTTCCTTCTCCGCCCTTGGCCGCGGCCACGCGCACGCACGCTCGCTGCACCTGCCGCCTCTGCTTGCGTTGTCGCCTCCCTGCTACGGCCCCGCGTCGGCGCTCGTTGCCGCCCGCGACCGTGCTTCACTCGGCCCCGCGCAGCCTCGCCACTCGCCGCCGAGCGCCCGCCCCGTCGCCTCGGGTCCGCTCCGACGGGCGGTGCGCCCGCTGCCCGCACGCCCGTTCGGGCCACACCCAATATGCCCCCCAGGGCCTATGACAAGGGGGCCCAGCCCAGGACATTTAAAAAAAAGATAGATAAAAAATATAAGAACAATAAATTTAATTAATTAATTAAATCAATTAATTAACTTAATTAATCCTAATTAGATTAACTTAATCACTAATTATACTAGTTAATCTGTTTTAGTTAATCTCAGTCAATGACGGTGGGACCCACTTGTCAGGTTGACCAGTCAACCCCTGTTGACTGCTGACGTCAGCATGACATCATGCTGATGTCATAAATCCATTTTCGGATTAATTTAAATAATTAATTAAATTCCAGAAATTATTAAAATCTTTAGAAAATCATATCTTTTAATCCGTAACTCGGATTAAATTATTTTCAACATGAAAGTTGCTCAGCACGACGAGGCGAATCCGGATACGCAGCCCGTTCATCCGCCACACACCCCTAATATATCCAACTCGCAACTTTCCCCCTCCGGCTCCTCTGCCCGAAAACGCGAAACACCGGGGATACTTTCCCGGATGTTTCCCCCCTTCACCGATATCACCTCATACCGCGTTAGGGCCCGCCTAGCATCACGCATTGCTTTGTCATGCATCGTTACGCATCTGTTTGCATTGTATTCATTATTTCTTCCCCCTCTTCTCCCGCTAGACACTGAGACCGACGCCGCTGCTACCCAGTACGACTACGGAGTTGACGACCCCTCTCTCTTGCCAGAGCAACCAGGCAAGCCCCCCTTGATCACCAGATATCGCCTATTCTTTTCTATACTGCTTGCATTAGAGTAGTGTAGCCTGATACTGCTTTCAGTTAATCCTATACTGCTGCATAGCCTGTCCTTGCTACTACTGTTGTTACCTTTACCTGCTATCCTACATGCTTAGTATAGGATGCTAGTGTTCCATCAGTGGCCCTACATTCTTGTCCGTCTGCCATGCTATACTATCGGGCCGTGATCACTAGGGAGGTGATCACGGGTATATACTATATACTTTATATACATGACACATGTGGTGACTAAAGTCGGGTCCGCTCGTTGAGTACCCGCAAGTGATTCTGATGAGGGGGCTGAAAGGACAAGTGGCTCCATCCCGGTAGAGGTGGGCCTGGGTTCCCGACGGCCCCCAACTGAAACTTTGTGGCAGAGCGACAGGGCAGGTTGAGACCACCTAGGAGAGAGGTGGGCCTGGCCCTGGTCGGCGTTCGCGGATACTTAACACGCTTAACGAGATCTTGGTATTTGATCTGAGTTGGGTCGTTGACCTTATACGCACTAACCGCCACGTGGGACAAGATATGGGCAACCGGCGTCGTGGTATCAGGCGAAGCACTTCGTGACGTCAGCGACTGAGCGGCGCGCGCCGGATTGGAACGTAAGCCTGCTCTTGTATTAAGGGGGCTAGTTCTGCTTCCGGCCGCCCTCGCAACGTGCAGGTGTGCTAAGGGCGATGGGCCCAGACCCCTGTGCGCTTAGGTTTAGACCGGCGTGCTGACCTCTTTGTTGTGCCTAGGTGGGGCTGCGACGTGTTGATCTTCCGCGGTCGGGCATGACCCAGAAAAGTGTGTCCGGCCAAATGGGATCGAGCGTGTCGGGTAATGTGGTGCACCCCTGTAGGGAAGTTGATCTATTCGAATAGCCGTGTCCACGGTAACAGGCGACCCGGAGTTGTACCTTGACCTTATGACAACTAGAACTGGATACTTAATAAAACACACCCTTCCAAGTGCCAGATATAACCCGGTGATCACTCTCTAACAGGGCAACGAGGAGGGGATCGCCGGGTAGGTTTATGCTATGCGATGCTACTTGGAGGACTTCAGTCTACTCTCTTCTACATGCTGCAAGACGGAGGCTGCCAGAAGCGTAGTCTTCGACAGGATTAGCTATCCCCCTCTTATTCTGGCATTCTGCAGTTCAGTCCACTGAGATGGCCCTTTACACATATATCCATGCATATGTAGTGTAGCTCCTTGCTTGCGAGTACTTTGGATGAGTACTCACGGTTGCCTTGTTCCCCCTTTTCCCCATTTCTCTACCCGATTGCTGCGACCAGATGATGGAGCCCAGGATCCAGACGCCACCTTCGACGACGATTCCTACTACTCTGGAGGTGCCTACTACTACGTGCAGCCCGCTGACGACGACCAGGAGTAGTTAGGAGGATCCCAGGCAAGAGGCTTGCACCTCGTTCGATCTGTATCCCCGTTTGTGCTAGCCTTCTTAAGGCAAACTTGTTTACTTATGTCTGTACTCAGATATTGTTGCTTCCGCTGACTCGTCTATGATCGAGCACTTGTATTCGAGCCCTTGAGGCCCCTGGCTTGTATTATGATGCTTGTATGACTTATTTATGTTTTTAGAGTTGTGTTGTGATATCTTCCCGTGAGTCCTTGATCTTGATCGTACACGTTTGCGTGCATGATTAGTGTACGATTAAATCGGGGGCGTCACATGGAGCCTGTTTCAAACCATACAGAGCTTTATCCAACTTACAGACATGATTTGGCATGCTTCGATTCTCATATCCAGGTGGCTGCCGCATGAATACTTCTTCCTCAAGAACACCATGAAGAAACGCGTTCTGAACATCTAGCTGTCGTAAACTCCAACCTTTGGAAATAGCAATAGACAATACAAGTCGAATGGTAGCCGCCTTAACAACTGGACTAAATGTATCTTCATAATCAATACCAAATCTCTGTTTAAACCCTTTGGCAACTAACCTAGCCTTGTATCTGTCTATGCTTCCATCAGATTTTCTTTTTATCTTATAGACCCATTTGCAATCTATGACATTGCTGCCCTTCCTTGAGGGTACTAAGTGCCAAGTTCTATTTTTCATGAGCGCATCATATTCATTATCCATAACTTCTTTCCATTCTTTATGATCTAGAGCATCATGCAAATTAACTGGTTCTCCAACACTAGTAAGAAAAGCACTTCTGACAGGATCATATCTTACCGTACCATCATTGTACTCTTTATTTTTGACAATACCTGACTGTGATTGAGTGTGTCGACGAGGAGCCTGAGAGCAAACTGCTGATGTAGGCACAGAAGATTCAAGAGCATTTGGAGACGCAAAATTATCCACAGAAAATCCTGGCACCAGATCCAAGGACGATTCTGCACCTGCTTCTGATCCTGTCGGCACAGGCGCAGGCGATCTCCTATCGCCAGCCGAATCAGCCATCGCGTCCCGCGCCTCGTCATCACGCGGACAAGTGGCGCGCGGTCCGCCCGCGCCTGGGCTGGCGGGGTCCACCTGGTGGGGGCTGTCGGCCACGCGCGCGCATGCACCCGCGCCTAGGCTGGCGGCCTCAGCCAACCGCGCATCGGGACAGGCGGGGTCCAACCGGTTGGCCATTGGCGTGCGAGGAGATGCATGCAGGGGAGAGCTATCCTCCTGGGATCACGCGCCGTCAGGTGCAGCAGCTCTGACACGGGGATCAGCATGGGATCCGGCGCCGCTGCCAGCCGAATCAGTGTTGGATCCTGTGCCTTTTTCGTCCGGACCTGCACACATAAAATGACGGCCAGAATCTGCAGAAAAACAATTTTCTGTGGATTTTTTCACATGATCAGCTTTAGTTAATTCACCCTCGTGATCAGGAAGAAGGGCTATTTCAGCACGAAGGAGAGCGCCTGCATTTGGATGAAGCTTGGCGAATGGAAAGAGATTTTCATCAAAAATAACATCTCTAGAAATATAAATACGTCCAGTAGCAATTTCTAGGCACTTGTTGCCTTTGTGGAGATTGCTATAGCCAAGAAAAACGCATTGAGTAGAACGAAACTCAAGCTTATGATGATTGTATGGACGAATATTGGGATAGCATGCACACCCAAAAGTTTTGAGGGAATTATAGTCTGGTTTTTGATGATAAAGACGTTCCAACGGAGTAGAATTTCCAATAACTTTGCTAGGCAAACGATTAATAAGATATGTGGCAGTGATGAAAGCTTCATCCCAATATTTAAGAGGCATGGAGGCATGAGCAAGTAAAGAGAGACCAACTTCAACAATGTGGCGATGTTTACGCTCGGCAGAGCCATTCTGTTGATGAGCATGGGGACAAGACACATGGTGTGCAATGCCTATACTATGAAAGAAGGAGTTGAGCTTCTCATACTCCCCTCCCCAGTCACTTTGGACTGTCAAGATTTTTCTGTCAAAGTGTCTTTCAACAAGTTTTTGAAACTCTTGGAATATAGAGAAGACTTCAGATTTATACTTAAGTAAATAAATCCAAGTAAACTTGCTATAATCATCGATAAAACTGACATAATATTTTTTTCTGCCAAAAGAATCTTGGGCATGTCCCCATACATCACTGAAAATAAGCTCTAAAGGAGCATGAGAAACACTACTAGACTTAGGATAGGGAAGTTGGTGACTCTTGACACATTGACAAGCTTCACAAACCGAATCACTAATAGGACTATGTGACAAAGAAAGTTTGCCTTTATTGACTACTTGCTTAACTATGACCGAGGAAGGATGTCCTAAACGTTGATGCCACCTTGCCAAGGAGGGCTTGATGATGGAGTAGACCTGACGATGCTTGCGACTAAGTGCTCCGGATGTGATGGGGTAGAGGCCGCCAATGCATCTACCGTGGTGTAGAAGTTCCCTCGTTGCCCGATCCTTGATAAAAAAGTAACGAGGGTGAGTTTCAAAGAAGACATTATTATCAGTGGCTAAACGAGACATAGAGGCAAGGTTTTTATCGGCTTGAGGAACATGAAGAACATCTTTTAAGACTAGATCACGTTTAAGCATAGGGGAATTAATAAAAGCTTGACCAATGTGTCTAATATCCATACCTCCACCGCTTGCGGTGTGAATCTGATCATTGCCGTGATATTTTTCATGGAGAGCAAGCTGCTCTAGCTCACTTGTGACATGATCCGTAGCGCCGGAGTCAACATACCACACTCCTCCTCCTTGATCACGCATAGCTGCAGCAACCTGACGAGAATCTGGAACGAAGTCTTCATCATAGCGGTGCCAGCAGTCCATGACCTCATGGCCGGCCTTCTTGCAGAGTTGGCAGCGAGGACGATCGCGAGAGGAGGAGGAGGGGCGGCGGCTAGTGTTGTTGTTGAAGCTACCACCCCCCTGTTCTGTTGGAGGAGTTGTTGTAGCTGCCGCCTCCTGTGTTGCCGTAGTTATTGGTGTAGCCGCTGTCGCCCTGGGAGTTGCCGCGCCCGCGCCCACCGCCGCGTTGCGCGTGGTGACCGCGCCCACGGCCGCGTCCGCGCGAGGCGGCGTTGGCAGAAGATTGGCGAAAAGCGGCGCCATGAAGAAGACTGAGGCGGGCGTCGAAGCTCAGGAGCTGGCTATACAGCTCCTGGACGGTGATCGGCTCCACCCGAGTAGCAAGGGCCGAGACGACTGGATTATAATCCATGTCCAGTCCGGCCAAGATCTTGGATACGATCTCCGGATCGAAGAGCGCGGCGGCAGTGCATGCAACTTCGTCGGTGAGGCTCTTAATCTTGCCAAGATACTCTGCCATAGTCATGTTACCTTTTTGCAGGTTCGTAAGCTCGATGCGAGTGTTGATGGCTTGCGCTTGGCTCTGGGCGGCGAACATGTCGTGGATGGCGCGCCAGACTTCTGCCGGCGTCTGGAGCGTGGCCACCTGTGCAAGGATGTCGCGGGAGAGGGAGCCCATCAAGTAACCTTGGAGTTGTTGCTGCTGTGCGTACCAGAGGGATCTGGCAAAGTTCACCACCTGTTCTTCTTTGCCGTCCTTGGTAACGGTGAGGGTGGGCGGCGGCGCTGGGCTCTTCGCGTCAAGATGGTGCTCCATCTGCGCGCCCTTGATCTGGGGTAGGACGACGGCCTTCCAGAGGAGGAAGTTGCCTCTCGTCAGCTTCTCTTGCGGCGGCGATCCGAGGAAGGAGTTGGTGGGGGTGGAGGTGGACGAAGATGCAAAGATGGAGGAGGAGGCGTCGGTGGTGAGGGCACCCATGGTGCTCGGCGTCATGGCGGCGGAGGTGGTGGACATAGTTGCGGTCGCCTGGGGTAGCTAGATGCGATCTCTATTTAATCTGTCGAGGAAGAGGCTCTGTTACCATGTAAAACTAGATGGAAGCGTTGAACCCTTTGCTTGGGCCGCGGTTGTATATATATGATGTATGCCGTGGCTTACAAGAATAGATCGAGAGGAGATCAATCATATTCGGTACAGGAGGTTTGAGGAGATAGAGTAGAAGAAGAGATAAGAAGAGATACAAGTTAAACACCTTTTCTATCCCTACACAACATCTTCTAACAGTTAAGACTGCCAGCGTGTAATACTTGTGTACAGAGCTTCAGTGTACTTGTTCAGCTGTACTTGTTCGTCTATGAACGAAATTGCATTATCATGAACTTGTATTGGTACGCAAATAGTCGTTGGAATTTCCAACTCTTCTGTGCATGTTGCATCAAACCTGTTCCGATTTCATCACATTCTAATATTCCCTCCAAAGAAAATTTCCAAATCGCAGTACAACTAAAGAAGAAGCCGGTGACCAAGTCGGACTCAAACCAAATCGTGGTGATATATAATGCAACGTATCGTGGTGAGCAACCGGGAGAAAGAGAGAAGTAACAAGGGAAAATAGATTGCACCCATGGCCATGGACGGCGCGGGGCGCTTGGAGTTGCCCACGGACGTTCTGGTCGAGATCCTCCTGCGGCTGCCGCCGAGCTCCCGCCGCCGGGTCCGCCTCGTCTGCAGGCTCTGGTGCAGCATCATCGACGAGCACACCACGGAGATGCAGAGCCGCGCCACGGCCCTCCTCTGGCATACCTGGTATGGCATCGCCTACGTCGTCGACGACCTGTCCAAGTCTTCGACGGGGCGCTACACACAGCTGTGGCCTCGGGACACAGCGGGACCGTACTTCCTCGACCGCGGTAGCCTGCAGCTGATCGGCACGTGCAATGGTCTTCTCTGCCTGTGCGACAACGAGGAGGCACCCGGCGGCGCCGTCACCCTGGTCAACCCGGCCACCGACGAGGAGCTGCCCGTCCCGCCGCTGCCTTGCGCATGCCCGTTTGTCCCGTCTTTGGAGAGATGCACCTACTGGGAGAACTGGCACAAGGCGTACCACCCTACGTCCGGGCAGTACAAGGTGGTGCACATCCCATGTAGCATCAGCGAGGAATACAAGTTCGACGCCTGCACGTGCTCACGCTAGGGGAGGCGTCGTGGCGGGAGGTTCCGGCCGGCCCTGCGGAGGGAGTGAGGTGTAACCTCGGCGCCGGCATAGTCAGCGTCGACGGCACGACTTATTGGGTCGTAGAGAATGCCGGAGCGAGCTGGGTCGTGTCATTTGACCTCGACAACGAGGCGGTCGCCCGTGTCAAGGGGCTGCCCGGGCATCCCGCTGGGCCTGAAAACTACCACCTGACGGAGGTGCACGGGAGGCTGGGCATTGTTGTCCATGGCCTTTCGAGAATGACAGAAGTGTGGGTTCTGGACAAGGGGCAGCGAAAGTGGAGCTGTCGGTACAACCTTACGCGGCATGAGGTCACGCGGCCATACTTCGTGTATGGCGAGTGCATCTTGACATTGGAGGAGAGCTTGATACGTGGGCACTACAGACATAAAGGCATGTGGGCATCCAACAAGGCGGTGCCTGTGCGGGTCAGTCACCGGGCTCATGGGACGCGGCTCGCGGTGATAGATGACGAATGGTGCCAGACATTGCCCTACGTCAAGACGATGGAGCCACTTAGCATTTATATGCTGCCAATTGATAACGCCTAATGAGGATGTTCTGTCTTTCCTTGACAAATTAGTTCTTCTAAGACGGAGGAGAGGAGCCGCCCCTTGCCGTGTTGTTTTCTTTTTAGAATTTGCTATCTTTAGGAGAATGATTTTCATTTTGGCTTCCATCATTTTTTTTTGACTCTTCTATTTTTCTTCTCTATTGTCCATGTTTGTTGTTAGGTTTCTACTTATTTTTATATTCTGGTCAACGGAAATCCTAGATTTACGGGCAGGTTCTACTCAGCTGCTTTGGTTAAGTCTATTTGGTCCATAGAGAATCAAATTGATTTACCAATAAGTGTCAAATGCTATGGTTCTTCCATATGACTTCTGAATTCATTCAGAAGTAATTCGTCGAGATCGTGCACTCTTTTCTTATTTATCTAAAGGACAGTGCTAAATTCCACACGTACTGAAATTAAGCAACAGATCCGCACGATTCCTCCCTAGCTTGCATGCATGCATTAGCTTCATCTTATTTTCTTTCTTTTTTCTGTGCATGTCCACTATCCATTAGCAGTTAATTAGCAACTACTAATCATATACATGCAGGAAAAACGAAATTGATGATGTCATCAAAGATTTTTTTCCAATGCAAAAATTTAAAATATTTTGTAGCTCAAACCGTTGGTCTGATTAAAAAATTGTTTTCCCATAAAAGATTCGTCTCGACGAGACCTTCGAAACTAGATCCCATGTTGGTATATTTCGATGATATTTTTTTCGGGTCAAAAGTTATCACGCGTGTGCTACACAAGTTATCATGCGGCTGTATATAAGTTATCATGTTATTTATACGATAGTTCTTGTATTTTTCTCTTCACATGCACATGGATGCATGCATTAGAAGGGGGAAAATGGATGCATCCTTGATTCTACATATTTCAAAACTTTAAAAATGTGATATAGATCAAAGCGTCGGTCTGATCAAAAAAATGTTTTCACATAAAAAATCAGTTGCGACGAGACTTACCAAACTAGATCCCATGTTGATATGTCCTGGCGATTTTTTTTCCGTGCAAATAGTTACCAAGCCTGGGCTAAGTAAGTTATCAGCTTAGATGTGTGTCTACTATCATGTTATTTACACATGAGTTACAGTGGTACATTTTCAACAACTATTTTTTTCAGGACAAATTTACCGCGGTGTTTGTGCGCGAGGTACCGTGTCTGTGGTTCATATATTACCATGCTATTTATGCATAAGTTATCGAGGTTATGTTTTCAAACAACTTCCTCCCCCAAGGTCAAAGTTATCATGGTGTTTGTACATGAGTTATCAAGTCTATGGTACGTATATTATCTTGACATTTGTACGGAAGTTATCGGGAGGGGTATGTTTTCAAAATACTTTCTCCCCTCCCACCACCCCGGAATCAAAGTTGCAGTGGTATTTATGCACAAGTTATCACGTATAAGGTGCGTACAGTACCAAGCTATTTACACCAAAGTTCCCAGGTGTTTTTAAACACCTTCCCACATCCCACACCCGTCACCAAAGTTACTAAGATTAGGGTACAAAAGTTGTCAGATTTGTGGTGTGTGAGTTACCGGGGGGTATATTTCATCAACCCCTCCCCCCACCCCCCACCCCCCCACCCCCGATCGCCAAAGTTATCAGGACTGGGTTACATAAGTTATCATATCTGCAACGTGTGAGTTACCGTGGGTATATTTCATCACCCCCTTCCTCCCCCACCCCCTAAAGCTACCAGGACCGAGGCACATAAGTTATATCATGCTATTCACACAAAAGTTACCAGGAGGGTATATTTCATCAACCCACTCCCCCTCCCCTGGTCGCCAAAGTTACCAGGACTGGGGTCATAAGTTATCATGTCTGCGACGTGTGAGTGCACATAAGTTATCATGTCTGCCACGTGTAAGTTATCATGCTATTCACACAAAAGTTGTTGTGGGGATATTTAATCAACCCCCACTCCCCATGCCAAAGTTATCAGGACCGCGATACATAAGTTATTAGGTTTGTGATGTGTGAGTCACCAACTTAACATGCTATTCACATAAAAGTTACCACGGTGATCAGCCCCCCCCCCCCGGTGCCAAAGTTACCAGGACTGGGGTATATAAGTTATTAGGTATGCAATGTGTGAGTTACCATAATGTTCACACAAAAGTTATCGGGGCGTGAAAATTTCCACGATGTGATCAACTCGATACGAGTTGGTAAAACAATCCAAGAAAAGAACTATATTTTTTGCATTTTTTTCTCATATTGCAGGAAAAAGGTTCAAATACCTTGTTACCATTTTTTTAGATAAGTAACAGTTGGTTAGATGGCAAGAGTGATGTGTATAAGCACAACACGTGCTAGGTTCGATTCCCACACCCACCAGTTATATTTTTCGCATGCAGATTTTTTGAGCGAGAGAGAAAAGAAGGGGACGCTGGGCCTGGCGTGCGATTTCATCGGGAGAGCGGCGGTTAAGTCAGGAAAGTGCAACGCAAAATCATCGCAAGATCGCCAGCCCTGTCCGATCGAGAAATGGACGAGATCCACATCATTCGGATCTGTTGCGAGTTTTTAATAGGTCAAATTTTAGCTTTGTCGTATCAAAATACGAGCGATGTGGTCTAGAAAGATAACAACAACGAAAAAAATGTGATACAGAAAAATGAATAAAATTCCGAAGAGAATGAATTGGGCAACGCTGATGAGAAAAACACTAAGAGGCAATCCTAGTAAAAAATATTTTTACACTAATACAAATGGTTTGAATGGTAAAAAAGTCAAATAGCTTACTAGTCTTCATTTTGTTTACAGTAACTACAGTTTGAATCTCGATATGGGAATAAAATATTTTTCTCCCTCCCGCAAGTACTTGAATTCGAGTGTTACAGTTTATTTTTTCAGAAAAAAAACTCGAGTTTTACCAATTTTTTCTTGAGAAAAATTGCGAGTGATATCTGCACCAGAGTAATGGACTACTTGAATGAATACAGAACACCTAGCGTAGTTAAAACACAAAGGGCAGTGCAGTTGGTCAGTGGGGATGGCACATTCGTCAATGTAGACGTTCAGGTTTTGATTTCGAGCGCTTTTGTTGCCTTTTTTTTTATAAACAGAAACTAAAGTATGGAGATAGACATCGTACGTGCCTATTGCTAATGTCCAGTCGGCAGGGACTTAACTTTCCCGTTATCTAAAAAGAAATATAAAGTGCAACTTGATAGATCCAATCTATTCTTGGAATAGACAACTGACACACACTCCCTTAAGAAACAAAAATCGAGACACCAACCACCACAGTTAGTTTTTTTTTAAGATTTGTAAACCGATTTATTGGATTTGTTGGTAAAAATATTGGTATTAAACCCGAAACTGTCAGCGGATGGCCAGTGAGCTAAAACATGAAAATGGACTGTTTTTTTTCTTCTCTGTTGCACATGTTAGTTGTTAGGTTTCTACTTATTACTAAACAGTATAACTCAACCACCTATGAGCCACCACAGCGTTTTGGCGTCGTCAGCCGTCAGATCAACCTACAGTAACGAATCAGATCGAGTCGTCGTCCCACCCAGCGCAACAGGTCATTTTCACCATGTCGCAATCCATTCAGCACACATGTAGTCGGGCTGCTGCTCCACAGGCCGAGGTAGGGATCACCTCGTTTGATGGGCCGATCAGCGGCCAAAAGCCCATGTAGCCAGTTACGGGATTCTTCCATGTGTTTGGTGCGTACTCCACCATCGAAAGAAAACCCTCAAAAGAAAAAAGATGGCACAATTCAGCTCAGCACCGGCGGCGGATGCTATCTCCGCTCCTCCCGGCCGCATCGTTGGTCCATCATCCACCGGTAGATCTCTTATGCCCTACAAGTTGATCCCTTCTTTCCCTCAAAAAAAAAAACAAGTTGATCCCTTCATCTTGCCGAAAAAAGATTGATCACTTCCTCCACCGGTTGTTGTGTCTCTTAGACGACATTATGATCCTGAGACAAGTTTTTGTAAACCTGCGTTTTGATTGCCCCTTTTACTACTTCCAGTTCGTGTGTACAAATATCTTCTATTGATATTCCTTCCGCTTATGTCAGCCGGGCTAATATGGGATTCTCGGCACAGCTGGCAGTCCGTTCTTGAGCCTCTCGCTTCCAGATTTTCCCATTGCTCTTGTTAGATAGGGTTTGGATAAATCCCAGTTTCAGAATGTCTATACTTGTGGTTCAAATTATGTTAGCAAAGCCGTGTGATATTGGCGTAGAATGTGCCGATAAATACTTCACTGAACCATTCCACATGAAGTACAAACAATGGCTCATTGACAAGTATTTCTAATTTGTTAGGGTCTAAGCCCTCTCGTTGCACTGTTCATGCTGCCAAACATTCAAACCTACCATAGGTTTCTCTTTTTTGATAAACGTACCATCGGCCCCTACAACGACGTGTTCTATTAGGAAATGAGATAAAAAAGGTTGGTTACATCACTACTTGTGTCATATGAAATCTTCATTTACCTCTCTAAGACTGAATCTATTGCCAAGAAATTGTTCAAACAAGTTCTGTTGTGCTTCTTCTACCTATAGTAGCGTACATCAATCCATAAACTTAAACACATCTGCTAATGGCTCTTGATTTTTGTATTCCCAGGTACATCAACCGTTTCTCCATGTTTCTAGCATATCTTTGCTTCAATAATAGAGAAGTGCATTTGCTTCTTATCATGAATAATAGTGCAGAAAACAAACATAACCATGCATATATTGTTTTGTTCACACCACCTCAAGTTATTAGTTCAACTTAATCAGTTTAATTCCATAAATTGGGTGAGTGTAAGAACTTTTAATTATGTGCATTTTAGGGGCTCAATTATTGACTATGTGTATGCATTCTAAGTGTACTGGTTGCACTATCTTTCAGGCTGCATGCACGGCAATGTGTGTTGTGTTCTATACCCTAAATTCATTCTCTTTCACTACCAATATTTTTCCTCATGACTACAATCTAACCTTCAAGATAGGCGGGCGTGGCAACGCGCGCCTTCATGTTCTAGTTTTTATACTAGTATAAACATGCCCGTGCGTTGCAACGGGAGATAAAAAGACACAAAACGAGATAACAAAAAAACAAAGTCTGTAGCCTTCCTTCCCGACCGCGCCCATGATGGCTGCGGTTGCTGCGGGTCCAGCTGATCACAAAGCATTCTTACATGGACAATCCCAAGACGATGGGCTCTAACACCACACGCCCTGCTAATCCTGCTCCTCTCCTTTATGTTGACGTCTTGAGCCCGGCGCAATCGAGCCGGCTAGATTCCGAAGCATATCAACTCTTGGAGAGACTTAGAGGGATGCACTGTTTATACCATGCGCCAACATAGAGCAGAAACAAACAGGTGCATTCAAACAGTCTCACATACCCAAATTCCTTTCCCTTTCTATAGAAGCTCATTGTGCTCTAATTATACATGAAACCAATGGCAAGCAAATAAAATACTTACATGATTTAGAATTACAGGACAAACTCATCATATATAGAATTAAAGAGGAGGACAAAGGCCTGCTCAATGATATGATGGAAGCAAGAGGAGGACAATGACATGCCTTTTGCACCTGTGAACAAGTTGAAAGCGCTGGTGTTTCGCTTAATGTATAGCTCAATGGTATATGGTTGTTTCACAGTCTCCTGGATGTGCCACTTGTGTATTATTTTAAAAAAAAACTCAACATTTAGAATTTAACTTCCAATAATGTTCACATAATCATTCCATTCTGATAGTTACACCACGAGAAATTCAAGACGAATTATTATTAACAAGTTTGGTACTTCGGTGGAGTCCTACAAAACTGACTTGTCAAATTGACAGAGTACAAGAACAATGAAAACACACAAGATTACAGATAGCTTAACACATCACGCGTTACATGCTTCATCCTCCTGCATCATTATCTCCTCCTCCACTACTCCCCAGCAGCAATTGCCCTGTTTCCCACAACAAGACGAAGGACAGCAACTCTGCGAGCGGTAGGTTATTGTTAGGAATATGATATACTCAACAAAACACAGCAAGATAAGCTGACTACAAACAAATAAAGACAGCGCACAACTTTCATTTCTCAGCCTTCTTTTCTTTTGGGCGTGCCTGTGCTGCTTCCGTCCCAGCACCTTTCGTTGGTTGTTCAGTGATGGTTGCTTTGTAATACAAAGCGGGGGGAAACCCTATTTCCGCAATAATAAACGGGGAAAACTGCTAATAGGCAACTTCTCATTATGCATGTGGAGTTTAATTAGTCTACTATCCATTCCATTCATCTGGATCGTGCTAAATAAAAAACCACTCCATAAGAGTTTGGTGTGGAGAGTGTATATTTTAGGCTGATGTATTTCCAGGAAATCTTTTACATGCCATGTATTTACTCTTATCTCTTCATTTTAGCAATGAAAAAGGAGCATCAATCTGGACATATTTATTATCCAAAAGCAGATGTACAATGGATATATTTATCAAGTTTTGAAGCGATATGACTGCTGCTAAGTATTGCACAAGCCTTGACAGATCCTTGAACTTCATCATTTAGTTAATATCAATAAATTGAAAATTAAGATCAGACCTTGGAGCAAGTGTAGATAACAAGAGTCAGCCAAGTCCAGGCATTAGGTGCACAATTTGAGGAACCATCACCAGCTTGGTCGAGAAAATATGATAATGGGGACATCAGTTGAAGTTCATATTGACGTTGTGAACCACAAAGCTTACATGTGCCAACATCCTGTGAGTTAGTTGTAGGCAACAGTGGACTACCACCACATGAATACCTGCAGGTAATTAGACACCAAAAATCGAATCAGGTTCTGAAACTAAAATAGGTGTATACTTAGAGAAAAGCATGATATAACAAATAATAACAAGGACATGATGAGTTCTACCTAAAGCATTGTTGAGGATATGCATCCAACCGTTTCTTAAATTTTAAGAAAGTTCTGTCGGCCCCAGGAGCACTATCATATTCATACTTTTCTCCTTCCCATTTTTCTTCTTCATCATTACCCATGTCCATTACCTCTTCTGCCAAAAGTTTTTCATAGCTACTAGAACCTACACTGGTTTTCCCCCTCGACTGTTCCTTGTCGTAATAGATATAGAAACAAGGAAGAACTGCAGAAAGAAAATCTCATGAGACAAAAACACTCGGACTTTACACTTATGGTAATGAGTTCTGCAGAGATTTCCCTCACCTGGTATACTCAGGTCATTTACTTTCTCCTTCACTACAGCGCATTTTCTAGGGACATTATTAGCACGCTTTGATTTACTTTTCTTCTTTGTGTTGGATGCCACCGTTGCAGCCTGCTCGAGTGCTGCAGCCAAGGCATCTAAATCAAAATCATCATCATTGGTGTTGGAACTCTTGTTTTCTTCTTCATTATTTTTCCCCACAGAACAGGAAGGAGTTGGCTCATTTGAGCAAACCTTTTCTTTACTTTGGACTGACCCGTCCCCATTATCATTTGATTGCATACCAGTATGGCACTTCTGAACCCTTAGGACCTTCCAACTTTAAGAAGCAAATAAAATTAGAAGTCAGACAAACTAACCTCAAATCAAACTGAAGATCAGAATAACATGTAATTGTACCAAACTACCAATGGTAAGTGACACATGCTTGCCTTTGGGTGTTAGGGCTGCATTTTGGCGCCGGGCAAACGAGCACATACAGTGTCCTCTCTTCAATGTTAAGCTTCGCAAGAGGAGCATAAACCTGAAGTTACTACACACATATAAGAAAAACATGGCAAAACTACTAGTGCTGAGATATAGGTGCTGGCTACCATCATAGAAACAAGCTAGTATGCGACAAGAATTTAGGGTGCTGTTAAGTCTGTAGGTCCAAAGATGATAAATTCACAGTACTCTATTCCCTTATATGGACGTCCATCAGAAGATGCTTCAGCTCTTAACATTCTTAGCTAATTCAGTAAAGTAAAAAACTCGCCTGAGCAACAAGGCAGAGCCTGGTTCCACACAATTTGCATTGGAGTGATTCAGCTTCAGTCCCCACATCCTCGGCTGGCCAATCCTACAGAAAAAGATTCAGAAAATTACTTAAACATGAGCTAGCAATAGCCTCCCCTTGGGAAAATCGTTCCACCTTTGGATAGTAGCAGAAGATAAAATTGGTACTAGAACACATTGGAGCATGTAGCATAACAGGAGGGCTTATTTCCAACTTCCCAAGAGAAGGGGCAGCATAGCTTCATCTCTGGTAACGAAATTGAAGAAGAGATGGAGAAGAAAACAACAAGTTAGCGATGGCATACAGGGACCCCGCCGATCTTGGTGGTGTAGTGGTCGGCCTTCTCCCGGTAGTCCTCCGCCCACGGCCCCGGCAGGCCCAGATGCACCTCCTCCGCCATACCTGCCGCCTATCTACTATCCCTCGAAAGATGCGAGCTTCGCGGAGCTAGCAGACGGCCGCGGGAGGCAAGGACCGCGGACTCGACGGCGGCCGGCGGCGGCTGGAGAGAGGGGTTAAGCGGTTACTCCGTGTGGTCTCTCCCTGGGGGAAAGCTATTCAGGCCTGGTTCTGCGAAAGGGCCTGGACCGCCATGGGCGGGGACGAGGCCCTGCAGTGTAAAGAAGGCCTCATGGCCCACCCTGACGGGCTGAATCAGGTAGTGCAGTGTAAACATTGTTCGCTTTCAAAATCCCGTTCACTGAAATTTTGCCAAATTCATGAATTCATAAAATATAATAATAATTTTCACCGAATTATTTTCGAATATCATTAAATAAATAAATTTTTAATTTACAAAGAATAAATCAAAAATCATTTCACTGAATAATTTTTAAATTCGCGAAGAATTTTCACAGAACAATTTTTGGAACAATTTGAATTTTTTTCAAAAGCGAAAACCGTTTTAAATTTCGGTTTTTAAAATATTTTGACCACTTTTTCAACGTGAACACTTTTGAATTTCTGAAGATTTTTGGAAAACATGAAGAAAAAAGCGTGAAAACATTTTTTGAAATCCCCATTATTATTGTAAATAGCGACATTTTAAAATTTTCTAACTTTTTTTAACATTGAGTGAAATTTATGAATATATAAACGAAATAAAAGAATAAAAAGAGAAACAAAAAAATAAATAAATAAAACAAAGAAAAAATAAAAAGAAGAGAAAATTTCGAAAAGGAAAACTTTGAACCTTCTAGAAGGTTTCCAAAACTGCTATTTCTTGTTCAATCACTTCGCGTGGGAAGGACTCCTAATGGGTCGGCCATGTACTTACGCACGTGAGCAGTCGCAGCACTAACGATTGCAAGACCTCCTCCCAGCGCCTTAAGCGCCAGGAAGGGTAACCAGTGCTCACAAGCCCCCCTCGTGAGCGTTCGATCCGGACCTCCGGTTTTCCCGGTTCTCTGATCGAGGTTGATTGGTCGCTGTTGGATCGGTCCACTGCTGATCGGTTGACCATTGACTTTTAGAAAATATTCACAAAGAACCATGAAAACAAAAAATGAAAAAATGTCATGAATTTGAAAGAAAAAATCATGACTTCAAAACAATGTTCATGAATTTCAGAAAGTTGTGAAATTTGGGAGATTTGTTTACAAATTTGAGTAAATTCACCTAGGTCGGATAAGAAGTTCATTTTTTTGGAAAAAAGGTTCATGGAATTTGAGAAAAAAAATAAGTTCACAAATTTAAGAAAAATCCTGATTTTGGAAAAAAAATCAAGACTTGTAAAATTCCGCAATTTCAAAGAAATTCGCAAAAATTAAAAAGATGCTGGGGTAACCATACATTGATGGGCTATGCAAGTGGTGCTATACGAGGCCGTGAACAACTCTAAAAGTGGCCTAACGAGGCGTATGTTATTTTCGAACCGGATTTTCCTCCTTTTCCCATTACTTTTGACATAACCCTAAACCCTATGTCCGTGGACCACCAGGGCCGGCCCTGGGTAGGGGCAAGAAGGGCAACGCCCTAGGGCCCAGCCCAATGGGGGGCCCAACCCTGTGCACATATGCTACACAACCGAACAAAATGGGCCTTAAAGCATGTAGCCCAATCAGCTAGGTTACGTTCTGCTAGAAAAAACTAGTAGGTTACGTGAATTCTGAAAGACACCGTCCCAGTTTTGATTCAATCGACCCATCTCGTAACACCAGCCACCGTCGTTTCTTCTTCCTGTCTCCTCGTTCCCCGTTCCGCTCCTACTCCCAAAGCATGCAGTATGCCTAGCAAATTAATGGATACTGCCGCTAAAGTTGATTTCTTTGATACACTTTCAGTTTGTCCATCTCACTCCCCTATGGATTTGCATATAAGTATTCTCATCTAGCGGACGGCCACAGGCAGAGCCCAACACTTCATAAGCTCATTCACTTTGCAAGTTGCAACAGGACAGTTTCTCGGGTCAAAGACCTACAAAGATCTTGTAATTGCATAGTCCTTTTCCGCTTGATCTTTGTACTGTTTTTCTTTGTTTTCTAGCGATTCCCAGACTGATCTTCTATTTATGTACATGTTGCTCATTTGAGGATATGTGGACCCTAGGAAGATCCGATATGCTTGGGATTGGATAGCTGGATTTCTTTTATTTTTTCACCGACAAATTCAGGTATTTCAACTCCTTTCTTATAAAATGTTGGCTAAAAACATGATTTTGAGAAAGAAGAAAGAAAGTGATAGCAGATAAGTTAGATCCGATATATATATATTTTTAGTAATAATAAAAAGGGAGTTCTTTAGGGCATAAAAATGTTATGCTTTGTATCTTCTTTTTTGGCGCCGATTGTGGTTTATATCAATGTAATTTATATTTTTCACTACATTAGACCCACTTTTTAAGTTCGCCCCGGGCCTCCGAAAAGTCAGGACCGGCCCTGTGGACCACTTAGATATGAGTAAAACAGAGACGCGAAAACTTTTTATCTATTCATCAAACACCATGAGAATACAAAGAACACAATAAGCTAAACAAACTACACCCATGTTCATAGACCATATAGCGACGATTACAAGCACTGGAGAGGGGCGCGGACACCTGATAGCGTTAAGAAACCCATATGCTTGTTCGAGTATTTGAAAAGAAAAATGTTGGACGGCCGCGTCCGGCAAACTAACCGAACCCGATGCGTTCATGTTTCGGTTGATTTCTTGCTGAGAGGATACTTGGACTGATTGAGAGAGCATAACTAACGCACCACTCATAGTATATCGTAGTACCTGGCACGCAGATCGCTACAAGAAGTGGAGTTCGGATGCACAAATTTCCTTTAAAAACTGCGGGTGTGGGTGTGCTGTCCATGGCAAAGCTAGGGAACGGACCAACAACCGCCGCCACCACTACACCCTAGTCCCTAGATGACACGAGTGCAGCCACCACTGCGAACACAGAAACCATTAGCCGTTGTTAATCTCTGTCGTCGCCTTCTCCCGGTGGCCGGGAGCTGAAGCCTTCATTGACATGAGCTCCGGTGATGCTGCGTGACTGAATGCAGCCTCGGGGGGCATCTTTCTTTCATAAAATCATGGGCGTGCGGTGCCACCTCATATCTATCACACGACAGATGCAGGGGCGGCGACAAGTGCCTGATCTGTTGGAATGCGTACGTGTGAGTGTGTGACAGTCTGACGGAACATGTATGAATTGCTTCCCGTCCGTGACATTGACATGAGCACGTACATACATAATCCTACGGTCCTACCACTACCTAGGACGCGATGGAGCGAGTCACGGGATCTCGACGAGCAACCGCGCGCGCTCAGTTCCGGCTTGCTTCCAGGACGACGCCGTGGGGCATGTGGGCATGCGCCGGCTTGGCCGCTTGCCGGGCAGCCCTGATCGTGCATGCATGGATGCACAATTGCACATGCACTCCTCTGCTTTTCTGCTGGCAGCGGTGGTGAGTGAATTCCACTTTTTATCCCATATTTATACATTTGTGACACTAATTACCCCTTCGAGTGAAAATTCGTCTAGAATACCCCTTTTAAAATCTTTGGACCCTCGTTTTTTTATGCGTGTCCATCAGGTAAGGTGTGAGGTGACGCCCTGTATCCAAAAACATGTGGACGGCCACAAGAAGTGGAACAGATAGACAAGAAAAGCTTGGACAAGATCGCCAATGATCCCCTCCAATCCTTACAGTTTTTTTTACGAATCAATGACGCAACATGCCGATCCTATCGACCATAAACAAACAAAATGTAAAACTGAGGTAAAACCGTGTTAAAAGTCTCCAAAATCTGACATTTCGATAAAAGTTCCACTAAATAGGGTAATATGTGTCACAAATGTACAACTACAGGGTAAAAAATGGAATTCACTCGCGGTGGTGGTTCCGAGAAATGGCGGTGCCTAGCTAGAACTGGAACCGCGTGTTCTGGGCGTGTCCCTCCCGTCCATCCTGCCGTCCTGGTAGTATCACGTGCGTGCACCCATTGCTGGGCGGGCGCGCGCGCTCTCTTGTCGCGGTGCATCTTTTCTGTATCGGCAGCGTGCCGCCACGATCGGGTCGGGATCCGGATCACCAGATCCAGCGCAATTCAAAACGTTTGTATCGACGCGTCCACACCACTTTTTGCCGTCCAACAAGGTGCCCCGTATGTTCATGGACGCGTTTGTACGATTGAATTCTCACAATTTGGATGCAAAGCTGGAGAAGGTTTGTGGGTGTTCACGGATCTCCGTCACATAGGGCTACGACAACTCCGGCCCATTTTCACCGCCCTCTATCCCGATCTCATCATTTTCACCGCATGGACCCATTTAGACGGTCGTCGTAGCTAGAGGAGGAGGATTCAGAGGTGGTGGCCACTCGTAAGATCAACTCGTCGACCCACAACCGTGCCACCGAGTCCAAATGACCAGGGAGTAAGCAGCTTATCTGGTCGCGGACGTCGGGCGTGGATCACTGCAGCTTATCCGGTCGTGGAAGTCGGGCGTGGATCAACTGGGGTACCCGCTCTCTGTTTACTCATATGTCTCAACAGGGCGCAACGCCGACTGATCACGGGCAGATCGCTAGACATCATCCACGACAGAGGTGGCTTCGAGGACGGATAAGTTGATGACTCCTGGTCAAACTATACGCGGAGCAACCGAGCATGTACACCTAACATCTGGACTCGTCCACATAGCAACCAGACTAGTATATCGAGCATACGGGCCTTGATTCGAACGTTCGGTCGATCGGTCAACCCATGGAATAATGGTAGGGAAGAAAGTTTCAATTTGAGAAAGGACAAATTGTTGTGTGATACTTGGTTCGCCACTGTTGTTGATCCTTTTCAAGGCATGGAGCAAAAGGGCTCAACCTTTTGCCTCAAATGTTCACGCTTGGTTCCATGAGCTCAAGAACTTCGATCCCTACCGAATGAAAGCAATTCAAGATCATACGCCAGAGTCGCTCACCCCTCAATGGTAAACCACCCAATAATCTGTCAAAAAGTATTGCAACCATCTCAATTGTCGGTACTAAAAACGGCGGATCTCGGGTAGGAGGTCCCGAGCTGTTTACCCAGGTTTGGGCCCTCTCGAAGAGATAAAACCCCCACGTCCTGCTTTTGGTTGTATTGATGATGGTGTATCGAGTACAAGCTTGATCTACCTCGAGATTCTATGTTATGTTCTAACTGTAAGGTGTGTAATGAATCAATCTGTCTCTACAGACTAAACCCCTCAGCTTATATAGGGCGCTGAAGGTATCTAGGGTTACACATGGTCGGTTGCCAGTTGTCGAAGCAGACGCCAACAGCCAAA
Organism: Triticum aestivum; assembly: GCF_018294505.1. Lineage (NCBI taxonomy): Eukaryota > Viridiplantae > Streptophyta > Magnoliopsida > Poales > Poaceae > Triticum > Triticum aestivum. The sequence continues at coordinate 749,019,118 of NC_057797.1, forward strand.
GCAATCCTTGGGGTACACGCCAAGTCTTCGGCAGAGCCCATCTTCACTACGCCAAGATTCAAGGCTTCCGGTGTCCTTCCTTATGAGATCGGTGGGCCATAAGCTCGGCCCGGGGACTGTGGGCCAACTAGGTTGGTACCCCCTAGTCTAGGACACTGTCTGTAGCCCCTGATCTGGTTTTCGAAGCCGGAGTCCACAAATTTCCTCGGTCATCATGTCTTCGGCTTGACATGCAAGTTCTTTCCCCGATGATCAATTTACACAATTTTGTTGTCTTCTGTTGTCCTCTAGCTAGCATATGCTCCAAAAAACGATGGCCCCAGGAGGAGAAAACGACATTGCGCGCTGCCATCGTCTGATCCAGGAGAGACAAATCTAGGGTTTCCCCTGGAGCATCGTGGGTGGGGAGACGAGAGTTGCAACAATGATGCCTCCAACAAGGAAACGACGCAATGCGCTACCATCGATGGCAAAGTCCAAAGTCGGCGCGGTTTTCATCGGCGGCCACGCCTTTCCGAACCCACAGCTGGCTTTAGATCCGCAAACCCCGAAGGACTGTGAATTTCCCGCATCAAGTGTCTTCGACGCCGGAGAAAGTTCCGACCGCCACGTGCCTCCAGCGACGAACTCGGGTACATGATCCCTTGATCCGCGCCCCCAGGCACCACCACATAAGCCACCTCCTAGCTCGTCATTCCCGATGGAGGGGACGCTCCCGACGCCGTGTCTGGAGCCGCTGCTTCGGGGCCTTGCATTGTAGATCTCTGTCGAGTCCGTCGTCTCCACATTGTCACCGGAGTGACGCCACGGGGCCTGGAGGAGTAGCCGTTGTAGGAAGATCTCGCGCCGCGGTGCACCGCCCCTCCAGGCAGTAGTGCCATGACTGTGGGACGCGAGATCCCTGCTGTCCTCTTCGCCGGCGGCGCACAGGCTTCCCTGGTGGCTACCTCTTGGGACGGTGAGGGGAGAGGGGAGAGAAGGGGGGTGACGGTGGGGGCTAAGGTTAGTGCCCTCGGTCGCCTTGGAGGAGGCGACATGAGGGACACAACTAGTTCCTTAGTGGACACGGCCACGGGACGCGAGGGACAATCTGTCCGATCTACGACACGGCGTTGGAGATATCTTATATTTGCATATTTTTCCTATATGGACATTCGCTACATGCATGGCAGGGTCACACGCTCGTACCTTTTCAAAAGATGCACAAAGTTCTTGAGTCCTTGAAGCCACTTTCCGTGGACATTTTTTTCTGTTTCTCCCCTGGGCCGGTTGTAAACGAATTAACGAAAGAGGCTACCAGTGCATGAAAAGCATGCATGAATTTCCAGCATACTTTCCGTTGACATTTTCCCCGACAACCCCAACGATCCCATCAGCCCCGCCGCACCTGCACCGCAACTGCAAGGCTGCACAGTGCACACTGACGACGCCTTTGGATCAACCCCGGCATGTCGGCGTCGTACCCACGCAATCTTCCCAACCCGCAGGCCGCAGCTCCGTTACGCATTCCCGCTATTGGAAAGCCACTACTAGAGCACACCCTCCGTGCTCCCGACGCAAGAGATCGTCGACCGATCGGCGTCCAAACCGAGCGTGCAGTGCAGGTAAAACCAACCAGAAGACCCCTAAATTGAAAGGCCACCAAACGTACGTAGCACCACCGTACCGGCATCGCATATCGCATATTGACCGGCGACGGCGAGATCGACGACGACGGGACCGATCGAGTTGCCGGGGAAAGCAAGGCAGGCATCGCCCCCTGGTTCGGCATTCCTCCGTAGGGAAACCACCGCCCGCTGCACGTAATTTCGCCCGGCGTCGTGGACGAAAAGAAATCTCTTTGATGAGCATGCGGGTTCATGGTTGGTTGGCTGGTTGGTCGCCGGGTAACCTCAGCGTGCGGGACCGTTTGCCCGGAGCTAATCCCGAGAGTTAATTAGCACATGTGATTCCGACGTGTGTTGCTGTCGAGGTATATGAACACGTATCAATCACGAGATATGCCGATGGATAAAGGACGGGATTTGGCTCGATGAGGACATGTACGTACGCCAGAGGTTCAGAAGAAACACATGCGTGTACATGCTAATCCCAAGAGTTAGCACACGTTCTGAAGCTCGGTCTGCATTTGTTTCTTGTGAATTTTGGAGAAACGAGTGCTGTGTGTTGGTGGCGGCGATTCGCGTGATCTCAAGGATAACATGATCTAAATCTCGTGGACGGACGCCAAAGAGAAAAGCATCATTGATTGAAGCGCGTGTATATCCGTTTGATTTTGTATGAACACGTACGTACGGCCTGCGGGTGGCCGACCAAGACGAAAACGGTATGCGTAACCACCGATGGTCCAGGTGATGAGGCGCCCATCACGCGTGAGGCGACCCGAGCATTGGAACGTAGTTGGCCCCCAGAGACCAGACCCCCCACCTAACGGTAACGCAACACAATCGATCCGCGGCTGCCTGCCTGACTGACTGCCTCTCATTGCATGTGTGATGGTCTGAAACTCTCTCATCGGATTAGGGCCATGATATGATTCATCGGCTCGGATCAGATCAGATCCGTCGAACCCAGCTGAGGTGGTGACCCAACCACCGGACGTTCGTAGGTTACGCACAATGCTCATTCATTCCTCATCATACATCTTGGTGCCGATCGGTCATCGATTATTCGTCGTTTCGCCTCCATTACAGGCGGGCAAGCACCGTCCACCGCACTGTTTCGCCCGAGGCCGATCAATCGAATCTCCGTCCCCAACCCGTGCCGTCACACTATCCCATTTTAGTTCTTGATTGAAGTATACCTTGCTTTCACAGTGGTAATTACCAACCCCGGCTGGAAGTAATAAACCAGATCGCATCTGCGTACGTTCACGGCAAAAGCAGCTTTCCAACCCCTGCTTTCTTTCGTTAACCACCGGCACCCATCAACCGCCATCCACCACGTTGAGATTCTCAAAGTGCCACCTTTACGCCCTGCCGCTTTGCCACGAGCCGCATTGTCAAGTCTAAAGCGTCCCACGGCCACATCTGAATCAGCGCACCGCCGTTCAAACTCGCTCTAGAAACCAAAAAATTCAAGTCACAGGTCAGAAAACGCGCGGACTTTGCTCGCTTGACATCACACGCGAGGACACGTACATGTTTGTTGTCACGAAGAAACGGCACCGACTTCTGGACTTCTGGTTGTTGTTGCAACGTACTCCGGCAGAGGGGGAAGAAGTTTGTGAGGCGCGTTGAAACGAATGCATGGACGGATGGCTCCAAGAATGGCATCGCTCACGGGCTGGGTAGAGTACAAACCACAAATTGCGACAAGAGTGGAGGCGGGACGGGGAAAACAAAGCCTCGCCCGCCACCGCCGTCCCCCTCACGGGCCGCTCCAGCTCACGCCCACGCCCACGCCACGCTCTCGGCTCGCAACCACCAGACCACTCTATATATCGCCAGTGCCAGTGCTTGGCAGAGGACGGAGAGGAGGCCTAGCTAGCACTGGGAGCAATGGCCATGGCGGGGCGTCCTCCGTTCCTGGCCGTGGCGCTGCTGCTGGTGGCCACGGTGATGCTGAGCTGGGGCGGCAATGTGGAGGTGGCGGAGGCGCAGACGCCGGTGTTCGCGTGCGACGCGTCGAACGCGACGCTGGCGTCCTACGGGTTCTGCAACCGGAAGGCGTCGGCGTCGGCGCGCGCCAAGGACCTGGTGTCGCGGCTGACGCTGGCGGAGAAGGTGGGGTTCCTGGTGAACAAGCAGCCGGCGCTGGGGCGGCTGGGCATCCCGGCCTACGAGTGGTGGTCCGAGGCGCTGCACGGGGTGTCCTACGTGGGGCCCGGCACCCGGTTCTCGCCGCTGGTGCCCGGCGCCACCAGCTTCCCGCAGCCCATCCTCACCGCCGCCTCCTTCAACGCCTCCCTCTTCCGCGCCATCGGCGAGGTCAGTCTTTCAGTCACCGACCTCGCGCCCCCTGTTTCGTTTCGTTTAGTTTTGGTTCGATCACCGTTACTTGCACCGGCGGCGAAAAGGAAGCATGCGAATCTGTCCTTCGCCGCCGCCGTCCGCATTGCGGTTGCTTGCCCCGGCGAGCTTTGTGGACTGTGGGTGCGGGTTGGTGGTGGTGGATTGGGGTTGGGGAGCGGAGATTCGATGGGTGCAAGTGTGGATCAGGCGTCAGGGAATGCTGTTCCTTGCTTTTGCGTCTTTCCGTTAGCTCGTGCGATGCCGTTTGGTACTGCATTGGGTACGGGCTCTGGATTACATTATTCCGTCCGGCCGGCCGGCCGGCGACTTTGGCTGCCATTGGCGAGCGACGCGCGGCATGCATTTAACATTTAACGCTGCTGCTGCAGCTGCAGCTGCTAAACCTAGCGTGCTGTGAAAAGCAGCGCCGGCGCCGCAGCATGCGATGCGTTTTTGTTACCGGAAGCAATACTTTTGCTCAGTCTAAATCTAAAGCTAGCGTAGAGAGGGAGGAGTATGCATGCGTTTTCGCTTCTTCCTTGCCATGCCATGGCATGGAGAGAGGCTGGTGTATACGCGCTGAAGGAATCATAATTAGGTCCAGTGTATCACGGAGCAGTAATAATACGCGCTCAAGGAATCATAATTAGGTCCAGTGTATCACGGAGGACTGGCCACACTGCACAGTGCTCCTCCACGACTCTCCATGTGCAGGGACATGGAGGAGTTTTATCTCCACCCCACCCTAGATGATACTGTCTTTCCGTCCGTGGATTTGCATTGATTGGACGCTAGCGGTGAGCACGTAGTCCATGGCAGCCTGTCAGCAAGGAAAATGCCTTTCTCTTGAGATTTTTCTCCGTTCCTGGTTGAGGCGTCGCTGTCTGGGTGGGGATTAGTAATTCAGGAACGAGTGCCCCCAATCATAATACCTGGTAGCAGTACCGGGGGTATCAATTTGAGGTCCCATATGAAGCAGCTTTTTTTTCCAAGTGCAAATCGTCGTAGACTCCACCACCGTCACCAGCTAGCTCTTGTCCTCGTCGAGTTTGGGAAAAGTGCCGTTTCAGCATGCTTGTAGGCAGCAGATGCCTGGATTTTGATGCCATTTTGGAGATTAACAAGTCGATTAATTTAAGCTTAGCTACTACCACTTGAGTGCACCGTGCCGACCCGTGCGTGCATGGGTCGTCGTCGACATTGTTGTCTGAATCATTTCTGAATTCTGACGGTTTTTTCTTCCTCGTGTGGTTTGCCAATGGCGCGTGCAGGTGGTGTCGACGGAGGCGCGGGCGATGCACAACGTGGGGCTGGCGGGGCTCACCTTCTGGAGCCCCAACATCAACATCTTCCGGGACCCGCGGTGGGGCCGCGGCCAGGAGACGCCCGGCGAGGACCCGCTGCTCGCCAGCAAGTACGCCGTCGGATACGTCACCGGCCTCCAGGACGCCGGCGCGGCGGGCGTCGTCGACGGCGCGCTCAAGGTCGCCGCCTGCTGCAAGCACTACACCGCCTACGACGTCGACAACTGGAAGGGCGTCGAGCGCTACACCTTCGACGCCAAGGTACTACCATTGCATTGCGATTGACTCACCAAGAATAATCTTGCTCGCTTCACTTCGTGTAGCTAGGTGAAGTAGCTTATTTTGGGTTACTTTGCCTGGCTGGCTGCCATGATTGGCTTGATGGCCATGAACGCTTACCGTTCTGCGTCTCTGACGTGCGAGTAAATGAGTGTGCTAGCTTGCTGTACCCAGTAGCAGTACACTACTGACTGACAAAAGCGCGTCGGCAAGGCCTACTTCCCTTTGGTTAATTTACTACTTCCTCTGTTCACTTTTATAAGACCTTGAGGACATTTCAGACAATGTGCAAAACAGCCTATTTTAAATTGTCTGAAACGACTTACAAAAGTGAACGGAGGGAGTAGTACTAATCGACCCATCGCCATTCCTTATTGGTAGCTAGCTAGATATAGCTCGAATCAGTGCACTGGCACTCAGAGCTGTGCTACTAAATTGGATCCGTTTCTCGCATGGTTACGATGCTGAGCGACACCGACAAACAGCATCGTTAGTTTCTCTATTCGCCCCGCTCAAGTAAAATTACCGCCTTCTTGGTTGACAGCAACATGCTGGTTTCTACTGCTAGTTGCAACAGTTTGCACCCTCGTCCACCCCACTGCAAATTTAGTAAATTATGCAAGACACTTCTAGCTTAATCATTGTACACTTAACTAAGGAATGAGGGAATGTCTGGACACGTGTAGGTGCATACAGAAAAGCAAGTTGCGAGTTGTTAACACCTCAGATCCTGGTAAAATGGCAGATCCGGGCACTGAAAAATGGCAGATCCGGGCAGACAAACACCCATCGCCCAAAACCTTGTCTAAAACAACGCTGCATTTGCACCTCTCTGGCAGCGTCTCGGAGCCCTTGTCCCAGAATCTAATTCAGTTTCCTATGCATCAAGGGTACGGTAGTGCGTGTTCTATAATTCTCAAAGGACAGAAACAGGAGCAGAGTCATTTGTGTTTTTGTGTGTATTTTAGTAGTATGTGAGCACTAGCAGATAAAGTTATATAATGGCGCGCGCCTAATCATGGGTGTCGTATTAGATAGATACCGTGCATGTGAGCCTGCTGCAATCACTGCTCAAAAGTATTCAAAGCATAGTCACTCACCACTCACTGTACGTGCAACTCCACTCCATCAGATTTTGAGAGAAGCAACATGCCAAGCTTTCTGAAAATCCACACTAGAAGCTGTAAACTAACAAGTAGAAAGAAAAACAGAAAGTAATGGCAGAAAACTGCAATCCTGTAACAGTTTTCCCTTGTGTGTTTTGTGAAATTCAGGTGTCGCAGCAGGACCTGGACGACACGTTCCAGCCGCCGTTCAAGAGCTGCGTGCTGGACGGCAATGTGGCCAGCGTCATGTGCTCCTACAACAAGGTGAACGGGAAGCCCACCTGCGCCGACAAAGACCTCCTCTCCGGAGTCATCAGAGGGGACTGGAAGCTCAACGGGTACCTCATCTTGCCCTACTCATGTCGCAAGATGGTGTACGCTAGCAGTTAGTTTCAGAGAAGACCATGTACATTCTGAATTTCTGATGGCATATGCATCTCTGTTTGGTTCTGGCTGCAGATACATCGTGTCCGACTGCGACTCCGTCGACGTGCTCTACACCCAGCAGCACTACACCAAGACGCCCGAGGAGGCCGCCGCCATCACCATCAAATCAGGTCCGTCCATTCGTCACAATACACATCATCCAACTATACATATCCAGTGCAAATGTAGTACAGACAATGCAGATGTTTGGATGATGATCTATTACTGTTAGTGCGACCCCTAGCAGCAGTTATGCAATCAGTACGAGTCGAGATTAGCGGTAGCCATCGAGTTGTTAGGGCGTCCGGTCCGGTGTAATTGATGGGCTCTTGGCAACAACTTTTTAAAGCTTAAGGGACCTTGACAACTTGCATCCTGACCGACCTCAAGAAATTATCCCCGGTTGTGTCCACGCAATTATACATGCTACTGTTCTTGCAGATCCAGCTTGCAATTAAATCATCCATGGTCCCTAAACATAAGTGCGATCCAGACATGTTCAAGTGTGTACTATGTAGTACTAGTAGCTTTTATTGTTTCTCTGTTTCATGTCTGTCATTTTGCTTCAATTTTCCAAACAACATATAGATGAAGCAGAAACAGAAAGAAAATAGAAATTCTTCTACCTGAGGACGAGACATGTCAAATAATTTGAACATTTCCTCGTGAAACTTCAAAAGTTTTGTGTTGAGCAAATTCGGAATTCTGAAATTTTTGATATCTGACATTGCCTAATTGGGTGCGGCAGGGCTGGACCTCAACTGCGGCAACTTCCTGGCAGAGCACACGGTGGCGGCGGTGCAGGCCGGCGAGCTGTCGGAGGAGGACGTCGACCGGGCCATCACCAACAACTTCATCATGCTCATGCGCCTGGGCTTCTTCGACGGCGACCCCAGGGAGCTTGCCTTCGGCAGCCTCGGCCCCAAAGACGTGTGCACGTCTTCCAACCGGGAGCTGGCGCGCGAGACCGCGCGCCAGGGCATCGTGCTGCTCAAGAACAACGGCGCGCTGCCGCTCTCGGCCAAGTCCATCAAGTCCATGGCCGTCATTGGGCCCAACGCCAATGCCAGCTTCACCATGATCGGCAACTACGAAGGTATCAATCAAATTTCTCACTGCTGTTCACAACTTGATACTATGATCAGCTTCACCAGGTGGACTAAAGTGTTTGTGTACTGACAATGCCACCAGGCACGCCGTGCAAGTACACGACGCCGCTCCAGGGCCTGGGCGCCAACGTCAACACCGTGTACCAGCCGGGGTGCACCAACGTCGGCTGCAGCGGGAACAGCCTCCAGCTCAGCACCGCCGTGGCGGCCGCGGCCAGTGCCGACGTGACCGTGCTCGTCGTCGGCGCCGACCAGTCCATTGAGCGCGAGAGCCTGGACAGGACGAGCCTCCTCTTGCCGGGCCAGCAGACGCAGCTCGTGTCGGCCGTCGCCAACGCCTCCAGGGGCCCTGTCATCCTCGTCGTCATGTCCGGCGGGCCGTTCGACATCTCGTTCGCCAAGGCCAGCGACAAGATCTCCGCCATTCTTTGGGTCGGCTACCCCGGCGAAGCCGGCGGCGCCGCCATTGCCGACATCCTGTTCGGCAGCCACAACCCAAGTAAGTGCCGTTCCGTCTCTGCATCATTTTCTCTCAGGTGCTCGTCAGTGGTCACCACATTATGCCGAGCATTCTCTGACGACCGAGCACTCTGTTTTGGTCATGGACGCGCAGGTGGGAGGCTGCCGGTGACGTGGTACCCGGCGTCGTACGCCGACACGGTCAAGATGACGGACATGCGGATGCGGCCGGACACGTCGACGGGCTACCCGGGGCGGACGTACCGGTTCTACACGGGAGACACGGTGTTCGCCTTCGGTGACGGGCTGAGCTACACGAAGATGTCCCACAGCCTCGTGGCCGCGCCGCCGTCGTACGTGTCCATGCAGCTGGCCGAGGACCACCCGTGCCGCGCCGAGGAGTGCGCGTCGGTGGAGGCCGCGGGCGACCACTGCGAGGACCTGGCCTTCGACGTGAAGCTCCGGGTGCAGAACGCCGGCGAGGTGGCCGGCGCGCACTCGGTGCTGCTGTTCTCGTCGCCGCCGTCGGCGCACAACGCGCCGGCGAAGCACCTGCTCGGGTTCGAGAAGGTGTCGCTGGCGCCCGGGGAGGCCGGCACGGTGGCGTTCAGAGTGGACGTGTGCAGGGACCTGAGCGTGGCGGACGAGCTGGGCGGCCGCAAGGTGGCGCTCGGCGGCCACACGCTGCACGTCGGCGACCTCAAGCACACCGTGGAGCTACGGGTCTGATGGCCGAGGGTGATCAAAGAAAATTCCACGTAGGGAGGATCGGTTTCATTTGATAGGGGAAAAAAATGATGGATTTGGATGGACCGACGGGGGGAATGGGCCGTAGGAATTGATTTAAGGGAGGTGAAATAACCAATGGGCCTCTTGTTGATACAAGAAAGAATTGGATCCACGGGGGGCTTTGGGAGTTGTTTTGTTGCGGTTGTTAAATTCGATTTGATTCGTTTGGAATTGGAGGGACGATTTGCAACTGTAATCTTTGATGGCGTCTCTCAACTGTAATTTATTGGAAGGGGAAATACCTCATTTCATCCACTCAATTCCGTTCGATTCACTTTACAAAAAAAAAACAATTCAACTCACATTTGTTTCATGTGCTAATCTCGGTGTTTTTTATGGGTGCTTGCATCACTGGATGCAGAGGCCAGGATCTTTTCCTCTTTTCGAAAAAAACCACTGCATCGTTATCTCTCCCTTGGTAGGTTGACGTTTGGCTTTCGGGTGCATATATGTAATTATAAAAATATTCAAAAATGCCAAAACTTTTTGGCAACAAACATTATCAAGTGGTATACGTGTATAAAAAGTTCTATACCTGTCAGGATATACTGGAGAAAAAAAAACAAAGTCAACACTACAGAAGTTATTGTTCACACTTTTTATCCTTGGAATTTCTTTTTGCGAAGAATTCAACAGGAGTGTTTTTTGGTCAAATTTTTATATGGGTACAACAAAAGGTCAAGTTTGTCCTAAAAAAGATTGATTTGTTGACCTTTTTGTAATTAATAAAAAAAATCCCTAAGAGCCAAGGGATTTTCCCCCTCTCCCGTACCTCTTTGTGCTCACACCTTCTCCAATAGGACCAACCGGCGCTCACGCGTTGCCCCGCGTGGGCTGGCCACCCAACACTAGGGACGTCAACTGGGTCCCGTTTAATCCCGTTTAAAGTTCACTTATGATATGATAGTTCAAAAAGGTTTTTTGTTTGTTTGAGAAAAATGAACTATCAAGCTAGCAAAAACTAACTAAATAGGATTACGGACGCCATTTATTTGCCACTTACATCCCTACCCAACACGAGCTGGTGGCTTGCTCGGGTCGCGTTGATTAACTTCACCAGATGTCTTGACCTTTAACCTGACACGGTCACTTGACGTTGATCATTGACTTTTTTTAAAAGTTCACGTGTTTTGTAAAGTTCATATACCCCTTGTACTTCGTGTTGTGTTACTTTGTGTGTGTGGGTGAATCTTGTTGTACTGTATGGCTCTGGTGGTTTGCTTTATCTATAAAGCGGGGCGAAAGCCTTTTTTGGTAAAAAAAGTTCCCATTTTTGAAAAATCATGGGTTCCAAGAATTTAAGAAAATTCATTAATTTGAGGGGAAAACTTCAAAAATTTGAGGAAAAAAGTTCAGAAAATTACACGAATTTGAAAAAAATATGTGCTCTGGCTGACGCATGACAACCAACGCTACAACCTCTCCCTCCTCGCGCTACATCAACTGGCAAAGGGGAAAATCTACGACGAGTTGACGAGTGAGGATCCTATGGTGCCCATGGTCATGGAGGTGGGCACTCTACAAGGCCGCACGCAGCGCTCATGCAAGCTGCAATGCGATCACGATGGAGGCGGATGTAGAGGTGGCGCAAGCGACCGCAGACGAGAATATGGGCAGCTCCCCATCATTTGCATCGGCCACGACGACCACGAGGCTGGTCATGCATCCACGTCGATCGTGGACCTCACCTCGACCAGCAACGTCTACAGAGCAGACTTCAGCGAGGAAGAGTAGGAGGTGGGACATAAATATGGCACATCTCTTGTTCCATGTGGGCCATGTTCGTGTCTCATGTCCTACTCTTCCCCTCGCCGTCGACGCACAACTTCACTTCCTAGAGCTCATGGCCATTGAGCACTTCAGACATAGGGAAGACGTGGAACACAGGCGTCGCCACAGCCGACGAAAATGTAGACTAGGTTTTGCTATGTTAAAAAATGTCACGTCTGCTTTTGTTTAATGAAACGTGTCAAAAATGTCATGAATTTAGTCTGGTTTAAATGAAAATCATTTGGTTTGCATAAAATTTGTCTGGTTTGTTCGAATTCCCGTTTGAAATGTGTCCGGGCTTTTGATGGATAGGGTTGGATCGCTGGCTCCCGTATCACTGTACACTTTCACGGAAAATACTATGTCCTTTTTAGGGGATAGTTTTGGAGATGCACTTAATTAATAGAGCTAGTAGTTTTAGGTTGATGTGTAAAGTCTTAATAGAGCATGTTGCTGGGGTTCGCTTTCATGTTTGAATTCTGTACAAACGTCGGTGGTTTTCTAACAGAAATCGACGAGGGGCCCGTTGTTTTTTTTAAACCATTACAGGAGTACAATTTCTTGTATCACACATTACAAAAAATACATTTTTCCAAGAAGTTTGCCATGCTTGCCTATTGTTTTGCCACTACGGAGCATTATTGAGCGCTTTTAAGGTTTTTATATACCTATAGGTCAATGACAGGGATCCGGCTTGCCTGCTCCCTCCTATGCTTCCATTCGTGCTCCCACTTCATCCTACGGCTGTTTTTTTACTAATCTAATCATCTCTCCCATTGATTTTAAGGGGGTGGGATTGGACCTTATTTTTGTTCCAATCAAATCATGCCACGTATGCGGGAGCACGGATGGGCGCACGCGGGGGAGCAGGCAAGTCTCATCCCAATGACAGAGGTGATCCTCTCCCGAAAACACGGTGATACGGCCAGCACGTTGCATTATTCAAGTTTCATCTCATGCAATCATCCAGATATATACTACATCTAGATACATCTATTTTTACGACAAGTAATTCCGAACAAAGGGAGTAGCCGTGACTCGAGATGGATAAGCTTGACCCATGCTACGTGCATACAACCAAAACTGTACGTTCATGTGCGACACCCACCTCCCGGTCGGTCCACGTCTCCTCGAGGAAAGCGTGAGCTATTTGTAAATCAGAATGTATTTGTTTTTCTGCATGCAGATATTTCCCTGTTTTTTTCGGGGAAAATAAATATTTCCCTGTTAATGCAAGGTTACAGAAAGCTGTCACAGTTGCATTTAGCACGCGGAAGTAAAGAATGTTGTATGTCCCTTGAAACCCTTACACTGCGTACGATATATGCTCTTTCTTTCCGGAAAATGAACGTTGGAGACTTATATCACACAAGAAAATCACTGACCAATGTTGTTGAACGCAATATTTTGTAGAAATCTCGTACTCAATGAGTAGGAGTACTACTCAAATTATCCCTTTCATACGCGTGGCACATGTGGTCTAATGTTTAACTTTAACCACTCCATCCGTCCCAAAATAAATGTCCTAAGTTCTTTGCTCATATTCACATACGGTGATATTTTAGTGTCTTGGTTGGGGGTTTGGGGCTTGGATCTGGTCGACCCTCGTATCCATTTGTGTGTCTACACTTCTTACCATCGGTGACGGTTGTTGTTTCGACACGCTTTTTTTGAGGTCTATCTACTACAATAAGGTTTGTTTGACCTCAATGAGGGAGGGGCGACGGCGTCGCGTCTTCGACTCGTTTAAGTGATTGTATATGTAGTCATCGCTAAGTGGTCCACATACCATACCTGATTGTAAATTCTGTTATTTCTGATCACATTTGTATTGCCACTGCATATTACGAACAGGTCGAACGATTATCCTAATTAAAAACCTTTTTCTTGTGGCGCACAACACAATAATTTACATCCTAGTCTCCCGGAAGCATCTGAAAAACCAGTCGAGACGTAACAGAAAACGCAGGGAAAACCGACACATAGACTTCTCCCTGCCAAAAAGGCTCATGGATGAAGCTGGAACCAGCGCAGCGAGGCCGTCACGCTCACCCCACGGCACCTAGTCCGGATCCGATCGAGCCTCCAACACCAAGAGAGGACGACATGACGAGGAGATGGTACAAGCTAGCAAGCCGGAGCACGAAAGCTTTTGGGCGGACGTCTCACCTCCCGCGCGCTGACTCTCGGACACGCGCGCGCGCGTCGCCGTCGGCCACCAACCCTTCTACTCGCCCGGTCGCCCCCACCTCTGTCCCTTCCGACGTGGCGTCGCCGTGCCGCGGCGGTGGTGGTTGGATCCACCCGGCGCGGGGCTGCCCTACTCAACTAACCCGTTTTCCGGCCCACCGGATACGGCCCGTGGTTTTTCCCCGGAGGTGAAACGCCCTCCCCGTGTCGCCAACGGACGCGCGTACGCCGGCCCGGTGGAGGCTGACCTCGGCAGATCATTTTCTTGCGAGAAAGAAAGAGCGCCTTTCGACGCAACGCAAGTTTCACTCATCTATCGGTCGAGAAGTGGCCCGGGAACCAAGCGTCAATTAGTGCGTCTCGTGAGTAAAATTGTCTCTTGGGTCTTGCTTGCCATCGAGTCCCGTCTACGTCTGGGCGTGCAGCTCAATCCAAGTTCAAAGTCCCGCCCGCGGTGGAAGACCTCAGGTTTCAGAGAACTGGCAAGTTCTAGACACACACACATTATGTCATCCATCAGGAATTCTAACCAAATGCAGGATAAATTTTTAAATTGTTCGAAACTTCACATGAGGTGCACAGTGTCTAATTCCTCATATACTACAATAATTGGAAATATCATTCTTCGTGAAACAAAATGCCGCTTGAATAAAAATAGCATGCATCTTTCATATATGTTGCGTCAAATTTATAATCTTTTTTTTTGTTTTGTTTTGAAACTAGAATGCTGCATCTTGATATGTGCAGGAACCAGGAAACCTTTCCATTTCTTGGGATGGGATTTTGTAGCCGATCCTTGAACCGAAAGTCCCGGGCTTCTCGACAAGCAACCAAACCACCCACTCTGCCTCGTGGCATATATATAAAGGCCTCCGCAACGCAACGACAAACCACCGATCTCTTCTGTCTCTTCTTCCCTCCGCCGCGGCGCCGCCCGCCACGCCACCCGCGTATCCATCCACCACCGTTCCCGCGATGGCCGCCGGCATACTCAACACCCAGCCCCGCCTCTGCTAATCACGGATGATTTTCTGTTAACTTCCTGCCACTCGCCTCGTCTGGCCGGAGGGAGAGGAGATGGACGCCGGCGTGGGTCTCCGGCCGAGGCCCCGTGCAGCATGGGCCGGACGACGGAAGCCGCAGGGATTCCCTCCGGCGACAGTGCCGGCGGCGAGGCTTGATCAGAATCCGGCGCGGCGGCCGCTGGTCCTGCGCCCCGATGCCATCCGTGGCGCCAGCCTCAAGGGCCTGTGCTGCCACAAATCGGCAGGTAACCAACCAACCAACTGGTCGTGCTCCTTCTGTTGCATGTCAACTAGCAGTACAATTTCTGCCGCCAACTGGGTGCAACAAAGATTAATTAGTACCGCCACTACACCGGATAAGATGATCTTGCCATGTCAATGACGACTCATTGCAACGCTTTGTTAAACATTCAAGTGGACCATGGTGATCTCATTTGCGTGTCCCGCTCCTGTGATCTTCACATGTCAGCTATCATTTTCTGTTTCTTCTTCAATCAAGTTGCCAACAAAATATGGTTCCATGTTCGAAAGAGCATATGCCTTGAAAATTGCGAGTACAACAAAAAAAATCATCAAACTTTCTTCTGATCTAGTACAAAAAACAGAGTAATAGACTTTTCACAATGTTTTTTATAGCATACTTCATCCATATATATGAATCCATTAACATGCTTTTGATGGCATATAACACATGTTTGATTAATCATCAAAATCAACGACCTGGAAACACACGCACACCATATGCACCCCTCCGATCCGGAGGGAGTGGCATTTTGTTTGCTATTTCTTTAATCAAGTTGCCGACAAATATAGTACCGTGTTCGAAAGAGCATATGGCTTGAAAAAAAATGAGAGGTCAGCTTTAATGGCAAAATGCATCCAACTTTATTCTGGAACTAAACAAACAGAGTAATACACTTGCAAGGTGTTCCTGGCTTCTAGTTGGTAAATTAAGCACGCCAGCCTGAGATTGTACGTACCTTTTTTCTGCTTCAGGAAACACCCGAGTAACTAACGTTTGGTACGGCTGTAATTTTTTCCAGTTTTGGTCTTAAGGGTGAGTTGTGTGGGAAGATAATGTACAAATAATGGCCTTTGTTGCATGGCACGCTTCAGACATGAGAATCGTCGAAGGAGCAGACAGAAAGTTAGGACGATTCCGTGCGGATTTCCTAGAGGATCCGCTATAGTGGTACAATCAGCAATATTAGTTGGGGACCTCGGAAGCTTTTCGTTCCGCATCAGTCACCAGCTGCAAGTAGCCATTGAAATGGACATAAACCTAATCACAGTCACATCAAACAGCCATGAGCTATTTAGATTTTAGTGCCTACATATTTCTGAAAAATTAAGGGATGTATCATGACACTCCAAAGGAATATCATGGATCGCAAATAAGTCCGCAAGATTGAGTAATCTCTGCAGTATGCTACCCAGGACAAACCATAGAAGTCAAAGAGAGTGCTATCGAGGATGCTATCGAATGATTGTGATCTGACGTGCACGTACGATTGCAGGTACTGAGAAAGTCCACTATTCTGCTGATGATGCTCTCCTACTAAAGGTTAGTAGATAACGCAATGGTGTTGGCCTTTGCAAGTTTACATGGAGAAATTCACAGAGTTCATCAACGAACTGCATATTTGTGTTGATATGACTGACCTCTATGTTAACTGCAGCAAAAAGCAGAGGACGTGCTCCCTTACCTGAATGACCGATGTGTTTATCTAGTTGGTTAGTTCTTACCCCCACATCAGCTCTATAATTTGAATGGATCCCTTCATTATGTATTGCCTATCTAATATGTGTATGCATCTATATGTAGGAATGATGGGTTCCGGCAAAACTACAGTTGGGAAGATAATAGCTGAAGTACTAGGCTATTCATTCTTTGACAGGTTTGAATTTCCCTCTGATAACTACATCAACTGATAAAAGCCAACCAAGATGTTGTTTCAACTAACTTTTGAGTGATCACGGTTTAATAACTTTACCGGTGTTCTCCCTTCACAGTGATAAGCTGGTTGAGCAGTCTGTTGGCATACCGTCGGTCGCTGAGATTTTTCAGGTCCACAGTGAAGCATTCTTCAGAGATAACGAGGTGTGCGCTTATTTTTCTTAGTGATAATAGGATATAACTCTATTTCTTTCTATCGAGGATTGGAAAATTACTCAAAAATCCTACAGGCAGTTTTTTTATTTCTCTTGTGCATGATGTAGTTTGCCATCGTCCACCTTAAATATTCATGCTGTGATATAGTAGTGGTCTACAATACTAATCTCGTCTACAACTACCTTTAATCAAGCTTTCTGATATTCTCTTATTTCATTCGACTTCTCAAGAGTGAGGTACTAAGGGATTTGTCGTCAATGCACCGATTAATTGTTGCAACAGGAGGTGGTGCGGTGATACGACCAATCAATTGGTACTGGAAGTGATAAACTAGCTCGAGTTGCTCTTCAAGGCAAAGCTTGCTAAGTTTTTGGCGTGAAATTTGCAGGAGTTATATGAAGAAAGGACTCACTATTTGGTTGGATGTTCCATTGGATGCCCTTGCAAGAAGGATTGCTGCGGTGGGTACTGCATCACGACCCCTCCTGCATCAGGAATCTGGTGATCCTTATGCAAAGGTTGTTTGCTACTGATGCTCTTATTTATTTCTTCAATTTGAGTTTGGCATGCAGACAGAGCTAATGATTTTTTGTTTTCCCACGCAGGCCTATGCCAAACTTACAGCACTTTTTGAACAAAGAATGGACTCATATGCTAATGCTGATGCTCGAGTTTCCCTTGAGAGTATGTTTCCTAACGAGTTAGATAACACCATTATACGCAGTTCTTGTTTCATTCTAGTACTCTGTACTACTACAAAGGTCTACATGGTCCACCAATATGATGCATTTTGCTCGCGTTCAGTTTTTACACCATTGCTAACTGTAAATACAATTATCCATAATGCAGATATTGCATTCAAACAAGGACATAATGATGTGAATGTACTTACACCAAGTGCCATCGCTATTGAGGTATTTGAGCATTTCTAACTTGGTTAAGATGATCTTTTGAACCGTGCCTGACTGGGATTTCTACCTTCCGTTCTTCCAGGCATTGCTAAAGATGGAGAGCTTTCTTACTGAGAAGGCCATGGTCAGAAACTGACCAAATCTCGGTGGTTACAAAGAAAGATGACAACCAATGGTTCTTGGTTGCCGTGATGTACATACCTTTGCATAAGACATTCTTCTGATATAGCCAGAGCTATGACAGAGGATAACTTGGGTTTTTACTTGAGTGAACTATATGTGAATAGCTCTAAATTAAGACAATGTTTGTCTTGTCTTTATCTTGCTGCGATTTGATATATGGGATTTGGGAGTAAATAGCTATATCAATCCCTTGTACATTTTGAAACAACCAGAATTTACATCAATATATTACTTTGAGGCAAAGTGCAGTTCTCGAAAATTTTATAATAGCATAGATCTTAACACAAGTATGTTCGTTACAGCATGATAAGGGTGCCTCTTTTTCTTTCGAGATATGTACATGTTCTCTCAACAAAGATGTACAGGGAAAGTATTATATCCAAAATAATCATGGCTAAGCCAATAGTTGGATCTGACCTATTTGATAATGCTACTGTACGGGAAACAAATCTCCCTATACATCTAGCGTATAGCTAAACAGTTAAAGGAAAACATTGCAGGAAGCTGAGATTGAAAACCTGTACATGTAGGCTTTAACTTCATATGAACATTCTTCTGATGGTTCTTGCAACAGCACGAGATAAAACAAGATTAGTTAAATCCGCAGGCAGGAGGAGAAGCTGCTGTTGGGACTCTGGTGAAAGCTGCATTGGAGAAGAGTATGTGCAAAAATGAGTTCGTGGAGCTCTGGATTTATAAATACACGCCACATGAATTTTTATACATAATCTCATTCAACACGTATGTTCCTTCTTACCTCAGGAATGACGGAAAGAACTGGCAGAAACTCTGGAAAAGACCTCATCTCATTTAACACAAGAGACATATCATCTGCGCCATCATCTCCTTTCTCCCCAGTGCTTTCATGTCCAGGAGCCTGCAAAACTTGAATGATAAATGCAGGCTACACACACGTGTTGCATCTTGCAATGTCAATAGATCAGCTGGATTTACACGAGATGAAGTGCTTTAGCCCATTTTAATATAAAAACCAATGTGTAATCTGAGTATTATTTTCACACCTTGTAGTTAGTTTCGGCTCAAAGAGAACAATTTCACATATAAATCATTGCGCACATCACTTAATGTGATTACCGAATCTAATTAGCACGTCGCAAATATAAGCTCCAGACTTTATCTTTTCAGTTAAGTCTAGAATTCATTTCTTTCTGAAAAGGTTCTTTTATCCTCAGCCGCCTGCTTAGTTATGTAATATACTCTGCTATAAGCTGGAAGCATTTTGTGCATTCCATTGATACATAGTGAGAAGTCACGACATTCGAGAAGGCGTCCAAGACTACTCTACATAGATCATCACGCTCAGTCGCTCATGAATGTTGAAAGTTTTACTTACCCGTGATGAGTTTTCCTTCTGAGGAGTCTTAGCTACAAGTAGGAGAAGGCGGTAGAGGTTTCTCAAGTTAGTGGCCTCCTCGTTGTTCAGTGATGGCGATGGGGATGGTGCAAATGGCAATCTTGAGGCTGCAGCAGACGTTACAGAACTTAATGTGGCCACTCCAAGTGCATCTAGTCCCTGCAAACATTATCATTACAGAACTTAATGTGGCTACTCCAAGTGCATCTAGTCCCTTTACCTTTGAATAAAAGGTGTCACTTCGTTTCCAGCATTTCTCAAAAGAGAAATATCATTTCAAGCAAAAATGCATGACAGCAGAGAGAATTCCTTATCTACTAAGGGCAACCCTAAATAAAACAAAATTAAACATGGAATCACTGGAAGATGACCCACATGAAGTACATCAGAATTTTATATTATATGGAGCCAAATTGCATTTATGCCTTCATTGCAAAGCTACATGACAATTTGCGGAATTTCTTCGCACAAAAATTCAAATTCAAAAGCAAAAAATATATTGTCTGATAGCTATTTCATCAGTTGACACATAAACTCACATGAAGCCAACAGGGCAATGGAAAGTGCACATCTAACAAGCTAACTGACCTTAGCAATCTCCTGAAGAAGTAAATCCTTCACAAAGGCACCCTGGAAAGAGTTCAGACATGGCTAATTATCTGACTGAGTTCGATACTATCAAATAACTACCAATCTATCTCAGTTTTACCTGTTCAGTGAGTGTAAATGACAGCACTTGTTTAATTGCAAATCTTGAACTATCACTTTCATCTTGTTGAGTTCTGACCAAGGTCTGCTCTGTTCTGGCCCGGAGCGACTGTAAGAAGAAAACAAAAACAGTGATGTACCAAGAAGGTAAGAATAAAGTACATAAAATCAGAAAAGACATACTTCCCACGACCCAACAGTTTGACAAAACTGGCGGATTCTACCACTTTACAGAATTTAACAGAAGCAATCATCTAGAATCGTATCAGGTATGGAGTGGTAGATGTTAAGACAAGAGCCTCAAGTATGGAGTGGTAGATGTCAAGAGGCGTGGGGACCAGATTATCCTGGTCAAGCTGGTAGCTGGGGACTTAGTTCTCAATGTTATCAGCGTGTATACCCCGCAAGTAGGCCAGAATGAGAACACCAATAGGGGGTTCTGGGAAGGCCTGAAGGACATGGTTAGGAGTGTGCTTATTGTCGAAAAGCTCTTCATAGGAGGAGAACTCAATGGCCACGTGGGTACATCTAACACAGGTTTTGAAGGGGTGCATGGGGGCTTTGGCTATGGCATCAGGAATCAAGGAGAAGATGTCTTCAGCTTTGCTCTAGCCTACAACATGATCGTAGCTAACACCCTCTTTAAAAACAGAGAATCGCATCTAGTGACTTTTAGTAGAGGTCAACACTCTAGCCAGATCAGACAGCAGAGCTACGGAGACAAACCTTGGAATCGAAAGGTTTTAGGCTTAGTAGAACTAATACCGAGTACATGAGGTGCGGTTCAGTACTACTAGGGATGAGGGGGAGGAGGTTACCCTTGATGGGCAGGTGGTACCTCAGAAGGACGCCTTTCAATATTTGGGGTCAATGCTGCAGAAGGATGGTGATGTCGATGAAGATGTGAGAAAGCCGGATGGATGAAGTGGCGCCAAGCTTCTGGCGTTCTTTGTGACAAGAGTGCCACAAAAGCTAAAAGGCAGGTTCTTTACGACTGCGATTGACCCACAATGTTGTATGACGCTGAGTGTTGGCTGACTAAAAGGTGACATGTGCAACAGTTAGGTGTTGCAGAGGTGCGCATGTTGAGATAGATGTGTGGCCGCACAAGGAAGGATCTGGTCCGGAATGATGATATACGAGATAGAATTGGGGTAGCACCGGTTGAACAGAACCTTGTCCAACATCGTCTCCAGAAGCTCCAATGCATAGCGGACGGCTAAAATGTGCTTGTATAATGTCTAGAGAGGTCGGGGTAGACCAAACTTGACATGGGAGGAGTCCGTAAAGAGAGATCTGAAGGACTGGAATATCACCAAAGAATTAGCCATGGACAAGGGTGCGTGGAAACTAGCTATCCATGTGTCAGGACCATGAGTTGGTTGCGAGACCTTATGAGTTTCAGCTCTAGCCTACCCCAACTTGTTTGGGACTAAAGGCTTTGTTGTTGTTGTAGTCATCTAGAATCGGTGACAAGTCGGCGCGAGTGTATGCTAAATGGTTAACAACTCAATGAAAAGAATTTTGAAATTTAATAAACCACCATTTGACCATAAGCCGGCAAGAACCAACTGGCTGGTTCCCAATATGAATATGCTAGAAAGTTTTGTTGCTTTCACATGTCTCAAAGAGGCCTTACATCAGATTTCAAATAATGAACCGTTATTCATGTGAGGGCAAATAAAACCATCAGCATATGCATATATCTGTGAGGAAATAAACCAACCTCGGTTAACAAAGACTCCAAACGGTCAATCTGGAAAGTGCCATCCTGCAATACATTTTGGTTAAAGAAGACATAAGATGTTCGCTATAACTGGCAGAAGTTGCAGTAGACAAAGAATGAACCTGCAACAAAATGACTTGCTAGCACGATGACACGATCTCATCGCAATTCAAAATGTCTGAAGAGTGAAGACAACAAGGAAAAGCAGACCTTATAAAGTAGCGTGTACAATGTTGACCGAAGATTAGGTGAGTTGTCAGTGAGAACTTTTCTTGCAATCCATGGGTATGAACTGCTCAAGACTTTGTAGTTGGGATTGAAGCTGATTGCAATGCCTTCCAAGACAGCAAGACTGAAAAATCACATGGAAAGCCTCTCAAATGTAACACACGGATCATTTATAAACCAATTAGTGTAAATATATATTAAAAACTGCATTCTGCCTTTTTGGAAGCAGTTTGGCAGTTTCTTGTCCATTATAAAATGTATTGACTAATAGCACTATCGAAGTTACGAGAAAAATTTAATTCATTAGTACCTTCGGATTACAAGAGAGAAGTATGAAGGAATCTGGAACTTGAATTTATACCTGAAACAAGGTTAGCTCTAGTAAATGAAATTAATATATCGAGGGCTTGCACTACATTCCTTTTTGCATAAACTAAGATCAGTACATTGTTTGCCCAAGATTCCCTGACAGATCTCCAAAGCTTATATTTTGAACTCCTTTGTTAACTGCACTTTCAAATACACCTGAAATGGCAAACACAGAATAAAGAGTGATATGCAAGATGGACATGTCTTAAAATTAATTACATTTCTTAATATTAGTGACATTCGTCTGAAGCTGGAGTACCTGTCAATGCCGTTGTCACTTCATCTTTCTGAGCAGTTGCAGGAAGCAAACTACAAGAGATTTAAAGGCAGGTCAGATCTACTTAGTTATGGTGATATCCAGCAGGAAAAAAGGAAGTTATTTCTGATAACTGGCATCCATCTGCATGCACAAAATTTCGTAAGCTTAGTGATATCAGTGTTTTTCTTACCCAAGAGTAACAAAATCTTTTGCTAAACCATCAAAATCCCGATTAACAAGATGTAGACAAGCTTCAATAAATCCATCACGGAGTTCTTGTCGGAATTCTCCCATCATTCCAAAATCTGCATAATGAATAGAGTATTTGAATTAGCTAGACATAGGGCTTCATGTAATTGATTGTGAAGCAAGGAAGCAAATTAGGGACCCAATGGTAACTAAGATTTTAAAGTGGGTAAGCTATGTAGGAATAGTACAGTAAAACAATTACCTAAGTATGCTAGCTTCCCATCAATTGTACGTAGAAGATTTCCAGGATGTGGGTCTGCATGATAAAATCCATATTCCAAAAGCTGGGAAAGTGAACAGTATACTCCAACCTACAATGTAGCAAATCCCAGCAGATCTAACTCGTAAGAGTGTTTACTGAGATCCAATATTTACTTGATTTACTCGAGTCCTGATTTGCGCTGCTTTACCTCAACCAGATATAGATCTCTAACTTCGGACAACCTTACCCCCTACAAGGTCACACTAAGTAAGTCAATAAGTAGTTATTTATGCAATATTGTGCATGTTTGGTTGCTAACAAGTGAATAAAATCATAGACTGCACCTCAACCCATTCCATGATAAGGACTCGTCTTCTCGTCTGTTCCAGATACATTTCTGGAACCATCACATCTCTAAGTTTCCCATATAATTCCCTGATACAGAAAGGAAAGTACAGGGTTGATATTGATGCTATAATACAAATATCAAGCTTGTATATTGTTCTTGCCATAAAAACAAAGAATTTGCAAAACTTCTGAAATATGATAATAGAATCCTCAGTTCTTAATTATCCACCTTCAATACATCTCCATACTCTTAAACATAGTTTCCATGTGCTAAGTTGCAAAAGTAATTCTAAGATCAGTTGTCCTTCACAAATTTGGGTATAACAGAGTACACACATTTATTTTTTATATTTTTTAGTGGAATGGTCAGATTATTTGAACAAAATCCTAGTTAGTGGTGTTTCTGGAGACAACTAGTCGGTTTGGTGATTGCAAGGGCTTAGCTAACAGATGACCATATGTCCGTAAACTAATAAAATGGTTCGAACTGCAACTCCATCCAAATTACTTATGCTCGATTATCTATGTTGATTGTGATAATATTAGATGGAGTCTATGTTTTTAAGGTGTCTGCAAGGCGGCGCCTAGGCGTCGAGGCGCCCCCCCAGCGCTTTGCAAATATGTCCGCTTTAGGCGCCTAGGCGTCCGCTTTAGGCGCCTACGCGTCGAGGCGCCCCCCAGCGCCTTAAAGCGAAGCGTCGCCTTAAAAACATAGGATGGAGTAATTAAACAAGATTTTGGCTTGTAAATGAACAAGTAACTGAAAACATTAACTGAAATAGTGATCATATTGGATGAAGTAATTGAACAAGATTTTGGCCTGTAAATGAAGAATGCAACCTGAACTTAAGTCCATTTCTTGCTTCTTCTCTATAATCCATCTCCTGCATCAAATGTGATTTACCTGTATTCAATGTGAAGCTCTAAGAATATGCTCATAACTTTCTAAAGAAATATCAAGATTTGCTAATATACTTTTGCAAGTGACAGAAGCAGACTTGCTAATATAACTGTCCGGAATGCTTGGAGCTTTAGCTTAAATGTTTTGCTTGCTTCCTCTCTGAAGCCTGATCCACAACCTAATTTGGATGATGCTTCTATAATAATTTTCTAGCTAGCTTTTACCTTCTATAAATAGTCCACTGAAAAAATTCTTAAAAGAATACTTCTGAATGACTCTAACTGACGGTTACTTTCCTACCTCTACCTGACCTAATCTTATGCCAACACCTTCATACACATTATCGCCAAATTGAGTACTTCATATATGACATGAGTAGAAGTAACCAAGTAAAAGAACAAGTACATACATAAATTTACCAAAAGATACTATATGAGCATGCATAGAAAAGTTACCCGAAATAGACTTGACGCCCATTCATCAAGGACAGCCTGCACGTGAGGTAGCAAATATATACGATCACAAATTAAGTAAATATAAATATGACAAAAAAAGCAAGAAAATAGGACAGTAGAAAATTCATTTAAAGAGGAGAATTCTCTCTTCCTTTTCCATTTGATTTGCTTTGTGTCTTTAAAAGAGGAAAACTGGAAAGCATATAGGAGTCTGGCCTTACCTGAAGGTCTGTGTTGAACTTGCCAACCTTCCTGGCAACACCAGCGAGGAACCTCAAGATATAGATATCCAAGGAAATTACGGCTTGGACTCCAGGCCTTTGTACTTTGACGGCAACTAACTTCCCATTGGAACGTAACCTAGCCTGGTAAACCTGCAACAGTAAGAATATAACATGTCATATCATCCAAAATGAGAGCAACTGACAGATGGCCATACACTGAAGGAAGTAGGAAGTGTTGTTTCACCAATAGTTAACAATATCATGGTTAATTAGTACGGATCTGAAACATCGTGAAGTTCTGAGATTCTCATGGTCCCCATCCTACTAGTTTGTTCATTTTCCTATTAGCTGCTTCCAACATGCTAATCTATGAAAGTAGATCCTTGTAATTACTTTAGGGAGGTGTATAGGCATACAGAGCACTAAGTTGCATATCAGATTTCGTGCTTGAAATTTCAAAAATAAACAAGGGGGACAGGTATCGTACAGCTGAACTTAACTATCTAAGCAAAACCGACTGGAAACAGTCACGGGACATTGCTCTGATTCTGTAGCTAAAATGATGAAGGTCTGGTTATTAAATCCTGGGAGAAGGCAATTGAATCCTTGATTCATTACAAAAATGATAGAAAACAGACCTGCCCAAGAGATGCAGCAGCAACAGGCCGTGGTGACATTTCAGAGAAAATCATGTCGAGTGGCATCTGAAGCTCCTTTTCTATGATATCAAAAGCAAGCTCGGTGGAAAATGGTGCTATGCGGTCTTGAAGTAGTGAAAGTTCATCAAGGTATGCAGGAGGAATCACATCCTGCAGCAAATGAAACAAAGGTGGTCACATCCATGTCCCGTCAGCCAACAATGATTTGAAAGGAATAAACTAAGCGCCTTCTCTACGGTTTAAATCAGTGCTGCAGTCTGAAAATGGTGTACAGATAGTCATCATTTCACAGTTCACGATATGCCATTCACCAAACAAGTAAAATTTGTGGTCCACACAACTGATGAAGATGCAACGACTAGTTGGCTGGCGAAGCTCACCGGCCGTGAGGAAACTGCTTGTGCGATCTTCACAAATGCCTGTCATCAAAAGAGCAGCAAGGCGTTAATCGCCATCACCTACACATGGACGAGGGCACGCACAAGCACGCGTTGGAAGAGGAAGCATACCGGGCCAAGTTCCAGTAGAATCCTCCTTAGCTGAGCAGCCCTGACCTGCATTGACACCATCAAAATCATCCCGTGACCCAAACACAACGGGTGGGAATTTAATCAAACAGTAGCCGCGCGTGCTGCGGCGTGCGCGAGACGAATGGCGGCCGTGACGCGAGGCGGGGCGTACCTCGAACATGTCGTCGGCGCGGTCGTTGAGGCTGTCGAGGTAGCGCAGCGCGAACCAGCGGCCGAAGGAGGTCCCGATCTGCAGCGAGCGGCGGAGCACGAGGAGCGGGCGGCGGCCGTACACTCTGGCGATGCCGGGGATGTCGTACGCGGTGGGGAGGTCCCCCTCCGTCGCCAGCCCCTCCTCGAACAGGTACCCCGAGCACCTGGTGAAGGCGTCCTCCTCCGAGACACCACCGGCGCCGTAGCCCGAGGCGGCCCGAGGACGCGGCCCCCGGGCGGCGGGCCTGACCCGCAGCGCCGGGGCAGGGAGCGGGAGCGGGAGCGGGCGGAGGAGAAGCATCTCGGCGCGTCGAACGCTCGCCGGGGATTGCCGAATGCCGAGCCGGATGGGGCAGAGGAAGACGGAGTGGGCCGTGGGGATTGGGCGCCAAGAGGAGCGAGGGGAGTGGTTTGCAACGGCGTGATTTATTGCGGCCCGGGATTTTCGCCGGGCGAGCGAGAGACGGCATTTTCGGACGTGGGTCTCGGATCTTCCGCGGAGGAGATCGGGCGGCGCGGAGCGCGACACCGTGTCGGATCAAACTGAAGCTCGGCAACGTGTCGCGTGCCGGGCTCTGGGATTCTGAAAGCTGTGTTATCCCCTTCGCTTGGCGGTCGGCAGCGGCAGCAGAAGAAAGAAAAGGCATGGCGATCGTGGCGGGTCTCGTCGCGCCGGCCGCGAAACCTCTCGGGCTCTCCGGCGCGCGGCGGCGGCAGCACCGGGGCCGATGGAGAGTTGCGGCGGCGGCGGCGGCCGGGGTGGACCTCAAGGCGCTCGGGTCCGCCATCGACAAGGTGAAACACCGCAGCTACGTTCTCTCCTGCTCGCTTCTGAACGTATAGAAAAGCAAGCTGGGCGGAACTAAGCTGAGGATGAGTTGGCGTGGTACAGAAGGACAGCCAGGAGGCCAGGCAGGCGCTGGACGAACTCAAGGAGCTGGGCTGGGCCAAGCGGTGGAGCTCGCAGCCCTACATGTCGCGCCGCACGGTCAGTCACCGCTACTACTAGTATGCCCTGCATCAAACATTTGGAATTTGCAGTTTTCGAGTGTGGCATAGTGTTCGATCAATGTGGTGTGCTGCTCCAACTGATGAACCTTGCTTGTTTTCTCAACTGCGTTTGAGCAGACGTCTCTGAGGGAGCTCACCAACCTCGGGATCAAGAACGCCGAGAACCTCGCCATCCCGAGCGTCAGGAACGATGTAAGGCATGCCGTGCTATACGAATCGTAGTAGTGTCAGAGCTAGATTATCTTGCATTGTTCATACTCTAATTCTGCATTTCATTTGGTCTGATCATGCATGCAGGCGGCGTTTCTGTTCACGGTCGTCGGCACCACCGGATTCCTGGCCGTCCTTGCAGGCCAGCTCCCCGGGGTACTACTCCCTTTCCATAAGTGCTGAAACAGTCCACTGAACCGTCGAGTGACTTGCAAAACTTTGTCATGTTCCATTTGAGCTTAATAGACTGCAATGCAATAGATCGTCTGAACTTCAGAAAATTGTATATTTCTCAGGATTGGGGCTTCTTCGTTCCCTACTTGACCGGAAGCATTTCCTTGCTAGTACTAGCCATCGGAAGCATATCTCCAGGGTATGTTTGAATGTTTCATCAGAGTACTAATTTGCATACTCAGAGAGAAAAACAAATGTTGCACACTAACAAAAAAACAGCGCTAATGTTGCATCTATCACCGCAGTCTTCTGCAGGTTGCAATTGGTTCTTTTTCTGCAGTTTTCCCTGACTACCAAGAGAGAATTGCTAGGCATGAAGCTGCTCATTTTCTGGGTAGGTGCTCTCTCTCTTTCGCTGCAGCAAGAGTATATCTGCAGCTAGGAACTTACTGACTGTAATGCTCTCCTTGTGAATTAGTTGCCTATTTGACTGGCCTACCTATCCTGGGATATTCTTTGGACATTGGAAAGGAGCATGTTAACCTCGTTGATGACCAGCTACAGAAGCTGCTATACAGCGGTCAGCTCGACCAAAAGGAAGTGGACAGGTGATTCTTGAGTTAAACCTGTCAGTAGCATCCATGTCCAATTTTTGTGTATTTGTATTTATTCTGCATTTGGTTCAGTTGATGCATCCAAGACTTATAACTTCAGAAATTACGCCGTATCCGCGCTTCAGAAATTAGGCCGTATCCGCGCTGCAGTATAACTTGATCGATACACTTACCTGCGCCTAAAAGAACATGAAAGCAAGGGTTTTTGAAAATGCTGAGATGACGCCAAGAGCCTTGGTGAATCTCATTCAAGAAGATTTCAAGATGCTCAACGAGGCCTTCCGTCCTTCCATTCAGGTGGCTGGGTAGGAACAGGGTGTAGGATGGTGTCTTCTTTTTTTATCTCTGTAGCTCTCTGTTTCAAGAGCTAGTTTTGTCTTCGGTTCGTGGGGCACTTTTGCCGCCTCTACCAGTACCATGTAACTTTATATCTCCTACCATCTATAATGCAAAGGCAGAGCTCCTGCTGTTCTCGTCAAAAAAAAAAAAGAACATGAAAGCTATGATCAGAAATATGAGGAGCTACTGAATGAATGAAATATGTAATGTGTCACCAGGTTGGCTGTGATCTCCATGGCCGGACTGGCTGCTGAAGGCCTGGAATACGACAAGGTCGTCGGCCAATCAGCCGACCTATTCACCCTTCAGGTGATCTACTGCTAATCCATCACCTCCTTTCAGCATCAGCATTTCCACTGTTCTTTTCCGATGTCTCCTGAAAATTTCACCTGAAGAATTCATCCCCGCCTGCCTGTCTGCATTGCAGAGGTTCCTGAACCGAACTAAGCCGCCGCTAGGCAAAGCACAGCAGCAGAACCTTACGAGATGGGCGGTGAGTTGTGATACCTATCGTCTCATTCTGAAGCGAAGTAGCAGCAGAAGAGAAAACCTGTTGCATACATGCTAGTGTTGGGCTGATGCAACGGATTGCTTTTGGCTTTTTTGCAGGTCCTGATTGCAGCCTCGCTTCTGAAGAACAACAAGGCGGCGCATGATGCCCTGGTGTCCGCCATGTCGCAGAAGGCCACCGTGCTCGGGTGCATCGAGGCAATAGAGAACGCCTCCTGATTACGGTGTAATTTAACTTGAGTGTCCTAACATGGTTGAGATAGCTATATTGTTGAGAAAAAGATATACAGGAGTATTACTGAAAGGAACGGTGTTCTTTTCTCTCTCTCTCTGTCTCGGTGCCAAACTATTCATCACTAGTTGGTTGAGGCGTCCCTCGACAGTCAACATTTTGACTGCTGAACGCTGACTCAAGTTTGTACATATCTGAAAGACAACAACCAAATGCATGCATGCAGTGGAAGTCGAGGGCACAATTTCGTCTGCACCCTCGCAACATTCAGTTACTTTTCCTAGACACAGATGCTGCACCCCAATGGTTTCGAAAAACAGATGCTGCTGCTGCTCAAATAAAATGACAATGATGACACATCGCATAATAATACTAGTAGATGATTTCTTATACATTTAACATGCTCCCAAGAAGGCAGAGAGAGTACATGATTCTAGTTTTACAGTATCAGTAGCTCTAGGTACTAGGGTAGAGTTAAAACTTAAGGTAGTAGTACTCCATCATACTATGCAGATTACAACGCTGCAATCACAGAAAACCCTCAAAGGCAAAAAGAGACTCCGGATGAACAGAGATCTGTAGTCTGTACCATAGCCATGGCATCCATCTCTGAAGAGACAAGGAACCACTTGCAGTTGCAGCAGCGATGCAACTTGGAAATGCTCTAGTATTAGTTCTATACTATCATCATGCGCACGTAGCGTCTGCGTCTAGTAGCCGTATCGTATCGTATCTACAAGTGTACGTGGTGCATCTGCGTCTGTGCGTGCTCAGACGTCGTCGGACCAGTCCTGCATCTGGTCGTCGGAGAAGAGCACGTCCACGACGTTGTCGATGAGCCCGTCCACGAAGGAGTTGCAGCCGAGGGTGAGCATCTGCCCGATCCGGCCGCGCGCGCTGGACACCCACGCGAACGTGGCCGCCGAGGCCACCACGGCCAGGCACAGCCCCGTCGCCTCCTCGATCTGCACCGTGTCCAGCTTCTTGAACAGCGAGTCCCCCGTCGTCGCCTCCACCGCCACCGCCGCCGCGAACGCCACCTGCACGCGTCGTTTAGTCACCTGTGGTGTCCAAACAGAGCTCGGTCACAGAGCAGAGAGACTGAGAGAGGTATACCATGGCGAGGCGGCCGGAGATGGTCTCGAAGTCCTGGCTCTTGCGGGAGCTCTCGATGTAGTCGGCGAGCGACGCGAAGAACGGCGGCGCGCCCCCGACGCCGCCCTCCTCCAGGGCCTCCCCGGGCAGCCGCTTCCGCGTCACCGCGCCGCTGCCGTCGGCGCCGTACGACCGGAGCGTGGACAGGCGGGGCTGGAGCAGGATCTTGTCCCGCCTCGTCTGCTTCTGCTGCTGCTGCTGCTGCTGCGACGGGGGCGCCACCCTCTGCGGCGCCGCCTCGCACACGATCGCTGTCGCCACGGCCGCCATGCTGGACTCGAACTCGACGGATCGATGGATGTCACCGGAGACTTTGCTTTGACGAGCCGCTGGGTTCTTGGAGTAAACAAACGGGCCGGTGAACGATAATGCGCTGCTCCTCTCCCCTCGTCGTCCTTTTGAAAAGCCCGGCAGCGACAGCGAGGGGTTGGACGACGTGGCCGTTCACCGTCCCGGTGAATCTGTGATGAAGGACACGGTAAAGGATGAGATTCACGGGGGAACGTCGGGTGGCGCATGTGGACGTGGTGGAGCCCCGGCCGAGGTCCCGGGCTCTTCTGCCGTCGACTTCGCGCGCGGCCGTGAATTGTGTCGCCTTCCGGCGAGTTCCGGGAATCCACGTAACCGCGTGCTTACCCGACACGCAAGCTCCGGCGGCCGTGGGCCAACGGATCGAAACGGACGTGGCGGGGTTCCCGGACACAGGTGTCGCTCTCCCGCTATAGGATCACGGGGGGCGCCTGGTCCCTACGATCCTCATCGAACGGCACACAGTTTACTGGTTGTATAATCATTTACAAACTGTAATACTTCTACTTGTTATTGATGAAGTCTGCAGAGTAAACGAATAGAAGAAATGCCTATGTTTTCTCAGAAAAAATGGCATTTACAACCCGATAGCCGTTTTTTTAGGAACCTGGTAGCCGGTTTGATTTTCCGGGAGCCGTTTTGTGAAGAAAGGTTAAAGACTGCAAATTTCATCAATAACAAGTAGAAGTATTACAGTTTGTAATTGTCATTCTTTTTCTAAGAAATCATAGGTATTTTTTGAGAAACTTTCAGTCTATTCATTTTCAATCATGACAGTACAAAA
The DNA here is from genome assembly GCF_018294505.1 of Triticum aestivum. Taxonomy (NCBI): domain Eukaryota; kingdom Viridiplantae; phylum Streptophyta; class Magnoliopsida; order Poales; family Poaceae; genus Triticum; species Triticum aestivum. The sequence continues at coordinate 749,050,498 of NC_057797.1, forward strand.
AACAACAGTGGTAATAAAAATTGCAACCATGTCTATCAACCACCTAGCGACAACTACGAGCATTGGACCGAGCCGAAGGCGCGCTGCCGTCATCGCCGATCATCGAAACCGGGCAAACCTTGTTGTAGTGGACAGTCGAAAAGTTGTTGTGCTAAGGTCCCATAGGACCAATGCACCAGAGTGGCAACCATCGCCGATGAAGAAAGTCGTAGATTAAAAGGATCAAGCCTATAAACACCCGGACAAAGACGAACGAAGACCGGATACAAACAGATCCACTGAAGATCAACACCGACCGAATCCTGCGAGATCCGACGAAGACACACCTCCACTGAAGACCAGCATCGAGTTCTTATATATATGCTGTTTGGATTTTTGGTATCTTCATAGCCCCTTTACAAAATTTTCTGTTTTTTGTGTGAGTGGTAATCGGTAAAAAATGTGAGGCCGCAAGAGCTGTCGTTTCTTGGTGATGGATTGGGCCGTGCCTCTTCTCCAGGAGTGGCTGATCGGACATCCCCATGCCCTGGTTGTCCTCTGATGTTGCGTTTCATGGGCATGGGCAGGGGCAAGCTTTGTCATCAACCTGCGAAAATGCAGCACACAATCCTGAACCGTATGTTTGCGAGGTGATGTCTCATTTTCGAGAAGTTCTTGCGAGGTCGACGGCTCCTGGCTCCCCCATACGGGTGGTAATCTACAACTGTTGGCTAGGAAGGAGAGTTCGTACTGCTACTGCTGGGCTATCACCATCTCTCGAAGCGAACGAAAGAACAAACAGTGCAAGGCTGTCGCTGTTTATCTTACGTATGATCAGATCGCAGCCTCTCGGCAGATCAATTCGATCCAATCGTCTATTGTTCTCTAACTTTCTTTCTCAATGTTAGAGGATCCGGTTCCCTATTCACACCGCTTCACTGAGCACACAATTTGATACGTACTGGAGAGCATTTTGGAGCAGACGATGATCGGAGAACACACGCAGCAGAACAAGGTCATCAAGTTACTCTGCTATATTAGCCTTACAGCATGCAAGCAACGACAGAACAGAGCAAACGAGCTCGATCAGAAATTAATAATTTTACGTGCCTAGGCCTATTCATGCTTGGTCAAGTAAGCAGGGGTGTGCCCGGTATATCTCATGTCCTTATCTGAATTAATAATGTTTGGATTGTGCTACTTAAGTTTAACATAACTGTAAAATTCATGCATATTCCTCCTGTTCATCAATAGAGAAAGCAAAAAAAAAAGACATGTTTATTATTCAACAAAAAAGATTAACTACTTAATAATCTTAATAAAGAACGCCAAGCATTACGAAGATTTAGTCGCACAGAAACAAACTTCATGACACAAAGAACTGAACATGAAATGTTTATTGCTGCCTCGAAGAAGCTTAACAAAAAAAGTACAATCGACAATGGCACCTAATGGAAATAGAATATCTTATTCGCTTAATGTAGCATTCCTATGGAAGCACTAACTAGCATCTAAAGACGTCCTTCAAATCATGCATCAATATCACCATCATTCCCACCAGAAGACTCTGGTGGTGCATTGACCCACTCGTCACGTCCCATGTTATATTGGCCTACATCACTACCATTATACCCCATGTAAGAATCCATCCCTAGGATTTCATTGTAGTGCACCTGGTCCGAAGGAGCATCAGCCGAGTTATCATAGCCAAGTGATGCGCGGACGGCGATATCATTGCCACCGAAGTTAGGGATTGTCTTGTTCTGTGATGACTCTGTCGTCTTGTACGGACTTGCATATTCTTCAAGTTGTGGCTGAGGTTTTGGAGGTAAACCATGTGCCTGGTCAAGATCTGGTTGTAGGAGGGATGCCAAGTGGGGAGTCGAAGGTGGTGGTGTGGACTGAAACATTTGTGGTACCTGCACAGAAAAAAGGTGGTTCCATTTTGTGGTAAGGACTTGCATAATTCTAAAGGCGTGGAAAAGTGGTGGAGAAAAATCTTATACCTGATGAGGAATTGGTTTCATAAGGGACCTCAACTGGAGTGCCAAAGGTGATGGTGGGGACTGGAGTATCTGTGGTACCTGCATATGAAAAGATGGTTCCATAGTGTGTTGTAGTGTTGGTGGTAGTGAAACTGGAGGCAACACTTGAGGTGGAACATGGTGAGATGACGTTGATTGTAGTGATGCCCGATGAGTCTTCGAGTGATCCTGTGATGGACCTCTTGGCAACAACTGGTTTTGTTGCACATTTGGACCACCAGTCCTTGGTGCATGGCCATGATGTAGTGGAGGCATGCGGTGTCTAATATGCTCGTTGACTCGCAAGAGGTCATTGAAGAGCCTCTTGAGATCTTCTAGACATATATCCTTTTCCCTGGAGAAGATATTATTTGCCGCCATCCCTGGGTTTTCAGCTTGCATCTTCTTGATATGCTTGAGGGAGAGGTTTGCTCTCTTCTCTAGCATTGCATTCTCCATGTCCAACCTAGCCACCTTGCTTTGCAGCGATGCAATCCTAGCTTTTCCCGCCTTGTTGGCGAGTGGATCGAGAAGTGGATCTCTTGACAAGAAAGCATCAATAATAGGTTCCACCGATGGCGTCCCAAAGGCATGCATCTTTCCTGATTCACTCTCCAGGACAACAGCAACCTTCACGCCAGTGAGGGCGGAGAGGTTACTGGCACTTTTAAACAAACCAGCACGTCGTTTGGAGAAGGTGACGCTACGCTGTTTGTCGTCATCGATGTGACAAACTCCCACACGGATCTCCCTCCTCGGCATACTCAAAAGGATAACTGGAGGACTTATTACTACAGATGGCAAGCTACAAGGATCTAACAAAAGATAGATGTATATTTACTATTGTTGTTGGCTAACTTTAGGTTAGTGGGAGATAAGTGAGGATGAGCTCCCCTTATATAGAAGGAAAGGCTTGCAAGCATAAACCTCATCTTGAGAAAACATGAAGCTTCTCTATGTTCTATGCAAGTCGTTGATTACATCCCTATCCATACATTCAAATTAACTAGGATCCAAAGTTACATCCCTTTCTGTTGAGTAGACTCAAAATTGGCAAGTCATTAATTAGCACTAAATGTGCATTAACAAATGCCAAACTTATGGCCGCCATTAATTGTTGCTCAAATATATCTTATGTGATTACATTAATTTACTTCCTTATCTAGTGTCAGTATTAATTGTTATGTGAGTTCATCCACATCCAATAAACTTTTTTTAAATGCATGCCATAGTGTCTATCCAATTCTTTTGGTTATTAATTATGACTACATCCATAGTACGAGTTAGGGATTTGGTGTAGGCAATCGTAGCCATCTAATCTAATATGGCGGTTTGAGAATTGGGTTAATATCTTAAAATTATGTCTTAATAGGCACAAATACATTTAGTCTCACAAACATATCAAGCAATTACTAGTTAGGACATGTCTTTCTAGTATGCATAATTACAAAACAATACCTATAATCTTGTGGGAGGCGGTCTTGTTTGTCTGTATCTATATGAAATATTAATATAGAAATTTTGATTTCAACATTTTACCTGTTGTGTCAATTGCATGATAGTTGGTAAAACAAAAATCTTATGTGTGTTTTGACAACCTTAAGAGTATATGTTGTTTTCTTCTAAACAAGATAATGGCTTCTAAATACCATGGGGTCTAAGAGAGGGTGTGCATTCCAGAAATCGAACGACCCAGTGCAACTGGGACAAACTCCACATCCTATACATGTCAGAATATTAACTATGATACATAGTGTAGCATCTTAATTATGTGCACTAGGTGCATTCTAATGCCATCCATCCTCTCCTAGCGAGACCCATATCCCCATTGAAACAACCAAATGAAATGTTGGTATTGGCCATAGGAGCCACTTCACCATGGTCCAGAAAGTTGTCTCTCAACAATAAATTGTGATAAATAGATATTTCATTTTGATTATTAACAAACATAGGATAATAAAGTTTACACTAACAATTTCATTTTTACAATTATTAACAATGTGCTATGTTTGAAGTACAAAATAAAAGGGACTTTGCGATTTGTGATATCTTATTTTAGGAAACACGACGAGTGTACATATAGAGAAGATGAGCACTTCACATGTAGTCATTCCTTAAAAGAGAGTACACAACCTACCGAAGCTTTTTCTTAGGGTTTGGCAAAATAGGAGGTGACCAACACTTCCCCTCTACCAGCTGATACATTTTCAATGTATCTATAATTTTTTATTGTTCCATTCTATTATATTATCAATCTTGGATGATTTATATGCATTTTTATACTATTTTATATCATTTTTGGGAACTAACCTATTAACCCGGTGCCTAGTGCCCGTTGTTGTTTTCTGCTTGTTTTTTGTTTTCCCGAAATCGGTACCAAACGGAGTTCAAACGCTATGAAACTTTTTGACGATTTTTTTTCTGGACAAGAGAGACCCTAGAAGCTTCGGGAGGAGACTAGAGGACGAACAAGGAGACGGCAAGGCAACAAGGCGCGCCCTAGGGGGTGGCGTCCTATTGCCTTATGAGCCCCTTGAGGCTCCGTCTGACCTAATTCCGCTTCTATAAATTCTCAAATATTTAGAAATAAATAGAGAGCCACCCAAAACACTTTTCCGCTACCGCAAGCTCCTGTTCCTCCACGATCCCATCTAGAGGCCTTTTCCAATACTCTGCCGGAGGGGAAATCGATCACGGAGGCCTTCTACATCATCCTTGGTGCCTTCCGATGATGCGTGAGTAGTTGACCATAGACGTACGGTTCTATATATAGTAGCTATTGATATCTACTACGCAACTTTATTCTTGTAGACACGTGTTGGGCCTCCAAGCGCAGAGTTTTGTAGGACAATAGCAATTTTCCCTCAAGTGGATGACCTAAGGTTTATCAATTCGTGGGAGGCGTAGGATGAAGATGGTCTCTCTCAAACAACCCTACAACCAAATAATAAAAAGTCTTTTGTGTCCCTAACACACCTAATACAATGGCAAGTTGTATAGGTGCACTAGTTCGGCGAAGAGATGGTGATAAAAGTGTAATATGGATGGTAGAAATGTATTTTTATAATCTGAATAAATAAAAATAGCAAGGTAGCAAATAATAAACGAGTACAAAAACGGTATTGCAATGCTTGAAAATGAGGCCTAGGGTCCGTACTTTCGCTAGTGCAATCTCTCATCAGTGCTAATATAATTGGATCATATTAACTTCCCTCAACGTGCAACGAAGAATCACTCCAAACTTCCTATCTAGCGAAGAACATAAGACGGAATTGTTTGTAGGGTACGAAACCACCTCAAAGCTATTCTTTCCGATCAATCTATCCTAGAGTTCGTACTAAATTAACACGAAGTTATTCTTTCCGATCGATCTAACCAAGAGTTCGTAAGAAAATAACACCAAAGCAAATTTAGATTCATAATATTCAATCCAACACAAAGAACTTCAAATAGTGCCCCAAGATTTCTACCGGAGAACAAAGACAAGAACGTGCATCAACCGCTATGCATAGATTACCCCAATGTCATCTCAGGAATCCGTGAATTGAGTGCCAAAATATATATCAAGTGAATCAATATGATACCCCATTGTCACCACGAGTATTTGATGACCCACAAGTATAGGGGATCTATCGTAGTCCTTTCGATAAGTAAGAGTGTCGAACCCAACGAGGAGCAGAAGGAAATGATAAGAGGTTTTCAGTAAGGTATTCTCTGCAAGTACTGAAATAAGTGATAACATATAGTTTTGTGATGAGATAATTTGTAACGAGCAACAAGTAACAAAAGTAAATAAAGTGCAGCAAGGTGGCCCAATCCTTTTTGTAGCAAAGGACAAGCCTGGACAAACTCTTATATAAGGAAAAGCGCTCCCGAGGACACATGGGAATATCGTCAAGCTAGTTTTCATCACGTTCATATGATTCGCGTTCGGTACTTTGATAATTTGACATGTGGGTGGACCGGTGCTTGGGTGTTGTTTTTAATTGAACAAGCATCCCACTTATGATTAACCTCTATTGCAAGCATCCGCAACTACAACAAAAGTATTAAGGTAAACCTAACCATAGCATGAAACATATGGATCCAAATCAGCCCCTTACGAAGCACGCATAAACTAGGGTTGAAGCTTCTGTCACTCTAGCAACCCATCATCTACTTATTACTTCCCAATGCCTTCCTCTAGGCCCAAATAATGGTGAAGTGCTATGTAGTCGACGTTCACATAACACCACTAGAGGCTAGATAACATACATCTCATCGAAATATCGAACGAATACCAAATTCACATGACTACTAATAGCAAGACTTCTCCCTTGTCCTCAGGAACAAATGTAACTACTCACAAAGCATATTCATGTTCATAATCAAAGGGGTAGTAATATGCATAAAGGATCTGAACATATGATCTTCCACCAATTAAACCAGCTAGCATCAACTACAAGGAGTAATTAACACTACTAGCAACCTACTAGCACCAATCCCGGACTTGGAGACAATAATTGGATACAAGAAATGAACTAGGGTTTTGAGATGAGATGGTGCTGATGAAGATGTTGATGGAGATTGCCCTCTCCCGATGAGAGGAGCGTTGGTGATGACGATGGCGATGATTTCCCCCTCCGGGAGGGAAGTTTCCCCGGCAGAACAGCTCTGCCGGAGCCCTAGATTGGTTCCGCCAAGGTTCCGCCTCGTGGCGGCGGAGTTTCGTCCCGAAAGGTTGCTTCTCGTTTTTTTCTCGATGAAAGACTTCATATAGCAGAAGATGGTCATCGGAGAGCCACCAGGGGGCCCACGAGGTAGGGGGGCGCCCTAGGGGGGGGGTGCCCCACCCTCGTGGACAGGGTGTGGGCCCCCTGGTCTTCATCTTTGGCGAGGATTTTTCATTATTTATTATAAGGTATTCCGTGGAGTTTCATGACTTTTGGAGTTGTGCAGAATAGGTCTCTAATATTTGCTCCTTTTCCAGCCCAGAATTCGAGCTGTCGGCATTCTCCCTCCTTATGTAAACCTTATAAAATAAGAGAGAATAGCCATAAGTATTGTGACATAATGTGAAATAACAGCCCATAATGCAATAAATATCGATATAAAAGCATGATGCAAAATGGACATATCACTATTCAATTGCAAGACATATACCAAGTGATCTCAAATCCATAAAAGGTTTCAATCTGATAACAACGAAATCTCAAAGGGAAAAACTCAATTCATCACAAGAAGACAGAGAGGGGAAAACACCATATGATCCAACTATATTAACAAAGCCTGCGATACATCAAGATCGTGACATCTCAAGAACACGAGAGAGAGAGAGAGATTAAACACATAGCTACTAGTATAAACCCTCAGCCCGGAGGGTGGACTACTCCCTCCTCATCGTGGTGGCCGCCGGGATGATGAACATGGCCATCGGTGATGATTCCCCCCTCCGACAGGGTGCCGGAACGGGATCTAGATTAGTTTTTGGTGGCTACAGAGCCTTGCGGTGGCGGAACTTCTAATCTAGGTTAACCCCGAGGGTTTCTGAAATTTTTGGGAATTTATAGGTAAAGAGGGGGTGCGGGAGGCCATCGAGGTGGGCACAACCCACCTGGGCGCGCCTGGGCCCCTAGGCGCGCCCTGGTGGGTTGTTCCCCCCTCGGGGCACCACCCAGGTGCTGCTCTGGCCCATTGGTGGTCTTCTGGTCCATAAAAAATTCACAAAAAGTTTCGCGGTGTTCGGACTCCGTTTGATATTGATTTCTTGCGATGTAAGAAACAAGCAAAAAACAACAACTGACACTGAGCACTGAGTCAATAGGTTAGTCCCAAAAATGATATAAAGTTGCTATAAAATGATTGTAAAACATTCAAGAATGATAAATAACAGCATGGATACTTCATAAATTATAGATACGTTGGAGGCGTATCAGCTATATAGTAGCTAGATGACTTCTTCTCTTTCTTTTATCTTTAATACAATGTTCTCCTCGGTGTTCTTGAAGTTCCATTCGATGTAATCTTCTTTTGTGGTGTGTTTGTTGGGATTACATGAATTGTGGGTTTATAATATGAATATTCATGAGAAGTAATTAAGTTTTTTGAATTTTATTATGTGTTATTGTTATAGCTTTGTATTTCTCTCTGATCTATCCGTTTAGTTTGGCCAACTAGATTGATTTATCTTCAGTGGGAGAGGTGCTTTGTGATGGGTTCAATCTTACGGTGCTTTATATCCCAGTGATAGATAGGGACAAGACACATATTTATACTGTTGTCATTAAGGCTAAAACAATGGGGTTTATTCATATTGATTGAGTTTACTTTGTCTACATCATGTCATCTTGTTTAAGGTGTTACTCTATTTTTATGAACTTACTACCATATATGCATGCTGGATAGCGGTCGATTGGTGGCGTAATAGTAGTAAATGCAAGCAGGAGTCGGTTTACTTGTCTCGGACGTGATGCCTATATATATGATCATTGCCTTGAATATCGTCATAACTATGCGCTTTTCTATTAATTGACCAACAATAATTTGTTCACCCATCGTATGCTATGTGCTCGAGAGAGAAGCCTTTAGTGAAAACTATGACCCCCGGGTCTACTTATTTATATAAAAAATCCAAAATACCTTTGCTGTAATTTTATTTTATTTTATTTATTTTACAATTTATGTATCTACCACTCTGAGATTTGGTCCTTGCAATTAACGAATTCAAGGGGATTAACAACCCTCTTGCCCGCGTTGGGTGCAAGTATTTGCTTTTGTGTATGCATGTGTTGTTCGTGAGGCTTTACGTGATTCTCCTATTGGTTCGATAAACCTTAGTTCTCACTGAGAGAAATATTTATGTCTATAGTACTGCATCTCCTTTTCTTTTCGAGAAAAATCCCAACACAACTCATAAGTAGCTTGAAGAATCCCATCACCAGGTGACTGATGTCGGGCTAGGAGTGGAAGGAGGTACCTTCCACTCCTCCTACCGTGGCTGGGTGCTCGCGACGTGGATGGTTGGTGGTTTCTAGGGGCGTGGATGTCGGGGTTGCGGGCTCCAGCTTGGCTTTCAGGCAGGCTCCATGTGTGGTGGTGGCTCTACCTCTTGGTCGTGTGGGCGGCAAAGGGTGTACTGGCGGGAGGCTCTGCTATCCTTTGGCAGTGCCTAAGATCTGGTATGGATGGCTTAGCCCTCATTGCGGTGGTGATCGGGATTCCTCCTCGTAGTGTTGCTGAGTTTTCGAGCAAAAACTTTGTGCTATCCGGCGCCGACAGTGACGGCACCCATTGGTGCCGCTTGCTTTCTAAAGATGTTGTCTTGGGTCTCGTTTGTGTGTCGGGCTTCAGGTGAAAACCTCTGTCTGTTTGCTCGAGCTCGGCTCCGACGGCATCATGGAACTTAGGTGTTGTCGACGGATCTTGGCGGGGTGTTAAACTTGTTCTAGGCTCATGTTTTTATAGTTTGATCTGTTAAAAAACATTATCACCACATTAGTGTTGTTTGGTTGCTTTACATATAAAGCAGAGCAAAAAATCTATTTCGAGTAAAACTAGCGCTTAAGGCATCTACAGACGAACTTGTCGAATCCGTCCCCTTAAACGCCCGCTGACGCACTCGGGCGCGTCCGCGGGCAGTGACCGGGCATGCTTGAAATTTCAACAGTTGCATTTGGACATTTCATACTAGATTCTCAAATCCACACAAAGATATGCAAACTAAAATAAACCTATGTACTACGTCGATCACCTAGCTACTCGTCGTTGGAGATGTTGACGATCTCCGTGCCCGGCTCCGACAGGATGGGCGGCAGCTGTAGCTCCGGCTCCTCCGGCTGCTCCGCTCCGGCCTCCTCCACCTCTATCTCCGCGTCGAGTTCGGTGAAGAGCGTGCCGGACTACGCATGCCCCTGCCGGAGAACACCCGGTTGGCCTCCATATAGGCCTCATACTGGATGGACTCCAGGATGGCCTGCTGCTTCGCCATCTTGTCGGACTGGGCGACGGCGAACTCCACCTTCGCCTCCTTCGTTTCCGCGTGGACCCCGCCATCAGACCTACGTGGCGGGCATGCCCGCACGTCCTCATATCCGTCCTATATTTGGGCTGGATACGAGGGGTGCTGGTCAATCCAGACGTTTGAGACCCGTTTAAGATGCTCGTCTGAGTCGAAAAACATGACCGATTAGTAACCAGACGGACCGTTCGGATACGTATGATGCGGGTTTGAGACGCGCCGATGCAAATGCTCTAATAGCGGACAGTCGACCGGCAAGCGTTCAAGCCGAGGCGTGCAGGTGCAGAACACAACTGCTCAGATTGCCCTCTTGCGTTATCCGATCGAGAGCAAAACAGAATTTCTCGGGCGCCCTGGATGCGTGTCATAGGGTGGGTGAACGCCGCTCACATTCCCAATGGCATTCTTTAGTGGCAGATACCACTGCCAACCCCAAGAGCAGGCGATGCTACAATGGAGTCGATTATTCAACAACCAAATTTCAGTGTCAACTTGGACACTTGGTGCATATAAATTGTACCCGCGGTGACCTGTGCATGGCCGGAGCGTTGTCCTGAATGGTTGGGATCACACGAGCGATCTCGCCGCCTTTCAAATTGCGCCTTCATTCAACGTGACGTGCCCTGGATAAGCTCAGGCACCGGGTGCCAGGAGGCAGTAGCGTTGGCCATTCCAGCATGCGTGCCACGCTAGGCCAGGGTTGCAGTTGCAAAGGAGATGTATCTGGTCGGTGTGCGTGTGTGTACTGTTCGGTGGACCTGAGGAAGACGAGTCAGCTTCATAGTCATGCGGTCGCCGTGGAAGGATGCATGTGAATGTACTACAAGTTTGACCATTCTTCCTGCCCTCTGTCATCTCGATTACTCTGTTTTCTCCGCTCTTCTTATTCGAGTTATTCTTTTTTTCTTTTTGCGTCAAGTAAGCAAGTTTGTACTTCCTTCGTTTCTAAATATTTGTTTTTTTAAAGATTTCAACAAATGACTACTCCCTCCGTCCGAAAATACTTGTCATCAAAATGGATGTTCATCCATTTTGATGACAAGTATTTTCGGACGGAGGAAGTACACATGAAGCAAAATGAGTGAATCTACACTCTAAAATATGTCTATATACATCCGTACGTGGTAGTTCATTTAAATTCTCTAAAAAATAAATATTTAGCAACAAAGGGAATATGATTTTTGTCGTGGGTGTTGAACATGAGTGGCGGATGTGAGGTTACCGGGATGAGCAGTCATGTGAGCGGTGGCGCCCGAGTCCATGTACCAGTCACCGCCGCCACCGTAGGAGCTTGGTGACGGGGCGGAGTGCAGAGCAGCGAGAAGGGCCGGGTCCCACGACGGCGGCACCTGGGGAGGGAGAAACCCTCCGTAGGCCGGCGCGGGAGCGGCGCCGTAGGCGGGAGCGGGTGCGGGCACGGCGCAATAGCCGCTGTAGGGGGCGGCGTTCTGCGCGGTGAAGAGCGCCTGGTGGCTCGCCGGCCGAGGCCCAAGGATGCCCAGAGCGGGAGCCCGAGGAACCGGCATCGAGTACGCGTGTACGACGCCCGTCCATGGGTTGGTGCCGTAAGTCCAGAGCGGGGTGGCCTGCTGCTGCTGCTAACGAGGAGCCCCCCCCCCCCCCGTGCGCCTGTTTGTGACCGCCCCCGTGGCGGTTGCCGCGGCGCCCGCCACCTTGCTACGGCTGCTGGGGGGGGGGGGGCAGCGGGTGGGGCAGGGGGCACTGGCGGGAGGGGGTAAAACCTCGGAGGCGCTGGGGGCGCCGGCTGGTGACGGGGCGCAGGCATGGTACGGCTCCAACGTATCTATAATTTTTGATTGCTCCATCCTATATTATCTACTGTTTTGAATGTTTATGGGCTTTATTATATATTTTTATATCATTTTTTGAGATTAACCTATTAACCCAGAGCCCAGTGACAGTTTCTGTTTTTACCCTGTTTTAGAGTTTCAAAGAAAAGTAAAATCAAACGGAGTCCAATTGATCTGAAACTTCACGAAACTCATTTTTGGAAGGAAAAAAGCCCAGAAGACTTGGAGTGCACGTCGGGGGATCTGCGAGGAGGTCATGAGGCAGGGGGCGCGCCCACCCCCTGGGCGCGCCCTCCACCCTCGTGAGCCCCTCGTGGCCCCCCTGATGTACTTCTTCCACCTATATATATCTCCATATACCCTAAAAACATCCGAGATCATAATAGATCGGGAGTTCCGCCGCCAGAAGCCTCCGTAGCCACCGAAAGTCAATCTAGACCCGTTCCGGCACCCTACCGGAGGAGCAATCCTTCTCCGGTGGTCATCTTCATCATCCCGGTGCTCTCCATGACGAGGAAGTAGTTCTCCCTCAGGGCTGAGGGTATGTACCAGTAGCTATGTGTTTGATCTCTCTCTCTCTCTCTCTCTCTCTCTCTCTCTCTCTCGTGTTCTTGAGATGGTACGATCTTGATGTATCGCGAGCTTTACTATTATATTTGGATCCTATGATTTTTCTCCTCCCCCTCTACTCTCTTGTAATGAATTGAGTTTTCCCTTTGAAGTTATCTTATCGGATTGAGTCTTTAGAGATTTGAGAACACTTGATGTATGTCTTGCCGTGCGTATCTGTGGTGACAATGGGATACCACGTGATTCACTTGATGTATGTTTTGGTGATCAACTTGCGGGTTCCGCCCATGAACCTATACATAGGGGTTGGCACACGTTTTCGTCGTGATTCTCCGGTAGAACTTTGGGGCACTCTTTGAGGTCCTTTGTGTTGGTTGAATAGATGAATCTGAGATTGTGTGATGCATATCGTATAATCATATCCACGGATACTTGAGGTGACATTGGAGTATCTAGGTGACATTAGGGTTTTGGTTGATTTGTGTCTTAAGGTGTTATTCTAGTATGAACTCTAGGGCTGTTTGTGACACTTATTGGAATAGCACAACGGATTGATTGGAAAGAATAACTTTGAGGTGGTTTCGTACCCTACCATAATCTCTTCGTTTGTTCTCCGCTATTAGTAACTTTGGAGTGACTCTTTGTTGCATGTTGAGGGATAGTTATGTGATCCAATTATGTTATTATTGTTGAGAGGACTTGCACTAGCGAAAGTATGAACCCTAGGCCTTATTTCCACACATTGCAATATCGTTTACGCTCACTTTTATCACTTGCTACCTTGCTGTTTTTATAATTTCAGTTTACAAATACCTTTATCTACTATCCATATACCACTTGTTTCACCATGTCTTCGCCGAACTAGTGCACCTATACAATTTACCGTTGTATTGGGTGTGTTGGGGACACAAGAGACTCTTTGTTATTTGGTTGCAGGGTTGCTTGAGAAAGACCATCTTCATCCTACGCTTCCTACGGATTGATAAACCTTAGGTCATCCACTTGAGGGAAATTTGCTACTGTCCTACAAACCTCTGCACTTGGAGGCCCAACAATGTCTACAAGAAGAAGGTTGTGTAGTAGACATCAAGCTTTTTTCTGGCGCCATTGCCGGGGAGGTTAGCGCTTGAAGGTATAACTTTAGATCTTGCAATCGAGTCTTTTAGTTTCTTGTTTTATCACTAGTTTAGTTTATAAAAGAAAACTATAAAAAATGGAATTGAGTTTGTCTCATACGCTTCACCTTTTTAATATTTTTCGTGAGTATGATAGGAAGGATAATTGTGCTCAAGTGCTAGAAGAAGAAATCTATAAAATGTTTGGCACTAAATCTTTGAATGATGAGCATGATTGCAATGTTGTTAGTACAAATTCTTTGAATATCCATGATACTAATGATGATTGTACTAGTTATGATGAAAATGTCTCCTATAAACATGTCAATTTTTGTGGTGTGCATTGGGTTTGTAAGTATACACCAAATAGGGAAGATAGATATTGCATGAGGCATAAGTACTTAGAAACTAAATTGTTGCAAGAATGGCTAGATGATTGTGCTGAAACTTTAAATTTTCTTGGCCATACTTGTGAGCTTTGTATTGAACGTGGTCATTTAATTATCCGATGCAAATTGTTTCATGATCTAACCGTGTCCAAAAATTGTGATGACTTGATTTCCCTTGCACATTATAATGAACTTAGTTTGCTTATGGGCTACGAAGAAATGAAACGTATAACTAAGGATATTCCAAAATTTGCCCTTGATAGAGTTCTTCATTTTGACTTAGAGGAAATTTATATGTATTGTGCGGTGAATTGCATTGAAAATCCTTATATTGCCAATTACATAAAGAAAAGAAAATAAACAGAAGATGAAGAGAATACTAATGAATGGGAAGAGACCTCCCAATATTCTCCTATTATTTCTTATGATGAATCAGGTAACGAGGAGGAGCCTCCTATTCAACCAATCTCATTAATAAGGAGCTCCAAAAAGAGGATTGAACCCACACATGATGTGGTGAAGAAAAAGAAAATAAAAAGGAAGAGAGGTAAAAAGATATCACTCCCAAATAATGTTGCTCCTATTACTATTGTGCCTCATGAAAATATAGTTGTGGAAGATAATGATGCTTCTTATGATCTTGAAAATCTTTTTGGCACTTGCTTGGAAGAATATGATAATTGCTATACTATTGGTGCTATATATACTATTAATGATGAGAGTGATTATGCTTATGATATGAAAAGGCCCAAGCTTGGGGATGCTATGTTTGATGAATATGATGTTTTTGAGAATATATTTGCTGCAATTATGTCTGTCCCAAGCTTGGGGATGCTACGCTCAATGAAGATGATATTTTTTGTCCCCCAAGTTTTGATGAGCAAATTTATTATGATGAAAGCATGCCTCCTATCTATGATGATTATTGTGATGAAACGTATGCTTTAAAGAATAATAATAACAATGAACCTTGTCATCTTGATCTTAATTTTCAATCACATGATAGTTATTTTGTTGAGTTTGCTCCCACTATTATTCATGAGAAAATTTTTGCTTATGTGAAGAGTAGTAAATTTTCTACGCTTGTAGATCATGAAAACAATGCTTTAAGTGCTGGTTATATTGTTGAATTCATTCATGATGCTACTGAAAATTATTATGAGGGAGGAATATATGCTTGTAGGAATTGCAATAATATCAAGTTTCATCTCTATGTGCTTAAAATTTTGAAGTTATGCTTGTTTTACCTTCCTATGCAAGTTGATTATTGTTCCCATAAGTTGTTTGATCACAAAACCCCTATGCATAGGAAGTATGTTAGACTTAAATGTGCTAGTCATATTCTTCATGATTCTCTCTTTATGTTTCAATTCTTATCTTTTATGTGAGCATCGTTGAAATCATCATGCCTAGCTAAGGGCGTTAAACGATAGCGCTTGTTGGGAGGCAACCCAATTTTATTTTGGTCCCTTGATTTTTTATCCTGTTTAGTAATAAATAATTTATCTATCCTCTGTTATGATTGAGTTTTTATGTTTTAATTAGTGTTTGTGCCAAGTAGAACCGTTGGAAAGACTCGGGGAAAGTCTTGTTGATCATGCTGTCAAAAACAGAAACTTTAGCGCTCACGAGAATTGATGCCATTTTTATTTGGAGAGTGATATTTAGTTAATTCTTTTTGGAGATGATTAATAGATAAATTCCTCAGGTCCAGAAATTTATTTGAGAGTTTTATGATTTCCATAAGTATACATTTGATTCAGATTACTACAGACTGCTCTGTTTTTGACAGATTCTGTTTTTCGTGTGTTATTTGCTTATTTTGATGAATTTATGAGTAGTATCGGAGGGTATGAACCATAGATAAGTTGGAATACAGTAGGTTTAACACAAATATAAATTAAGAATGAGTTCATTACAGTACCTTGAAGTGGTGATTTATTTTCTTATACTAACGGAGCTTACGAGTTTTATGTTAAGTTTTGTGTTGTGAAGTTTTCAAGTTTTGGGTAAGGATTCGATGGACTATGGAATAAGGAGTGGCAAGAGTCTAAGATTGGGGATGCCCAAGGCACCCCAAGGTAATATTCAAGGATAGCCAAGAGCCTAAGCTTGGGGATGCCCCGGAAGGCATCCCCTCTTTCGTCTTCGTTCATCGGTAACTTTACTTGAAGCTATATTTTTATTCACCACATGATATGTGTTTTGCTTGAAGCGTCATTTTATTTTATTTTGTTTTGCTTGCTGTTTGAATAAAATATCAAGATCTGAAATTTTTAAATTTTAGAGAGTCTTCACATAGTTGCATAATTATTCGACTACTCACTGATCTTCACTTATATCTTTCGGAGTAGTTTGTCATTTGCTCTAGTGCTTCACTTATATCTTTTAGAGCATGGTGGTAGTTTTATTTTGAAGAAATAGATGAACTCTCATGCTTCACTTGGATTATTTTGAGAGTCTTAATAGCATGGTAATTTTCTTAAAATCCTAATATGCTAGGTATACAAGATTAGTAAAAACTTTCATATAGAGTATTGAATACTAAGAGAAGTTTGATGCTTGATGATTGTTTTGAGATATGGAGGTAATAATATCAAAGTCGTGCTAGTTGATTAGTTGTGAATTTGAGGAATAATTGTGTTGAAGTTTGCAAGTCCCGTAGCATGCACGTTTGATAAACGTTGTGTAACAAATTTGAAACATGAGGTGTTATTTGATTGTCTTCCTTATGACTGGCGGTCGGGGACGAGCGATGGTCTTTTCCTACCAATCTACCCCCCTAGGAGCATGCGCGTAGTGCCGAGGTTTTTGATGACTTGTAGATTTTTGCAATAAGTATGTGAGTTCTTTATGACTAATGTTGAGTCCATGGATTATACACACTCTCACCCTTCCATCCTTGCTAGCCTCTTTGGTACCGTGCATTGCCCTTTCTCACATTGAGAGTTGGTGCAAACTTCGCCGGTGCATCCAAACCCCGTGATATGATACGCTCTTTCGCACATAAACCTCCTTATATCTTTCTCAAAACAGCCACCACACCTACCTATTATGGCATTTCCATAGCCATTCCGAGATATATTGCCATGCAACTTTCCATCATTTCGTTCATCATGACACATTCATCATTGTCATATTGCTTAGTATGATCATGTAGTTGATATAGTATTTGTGGCAAAGCCACCGTTCATAATTCTTTCATACATGTCACTCTTGATTCATTGCATATCCCGATACACCGCCGGAGGCATTCATATAGAGTCATCTTTGTTCTAGTATCGAGTTGTAATCATTGAGTTGTAAATAAATAGAAGTGTGATGATCATCATTATTAGAGCATTGTCCCAAGTGAGGAATAAAAAAAGGCCATTAAAAAAAGATAAGGCCCCCCAAAAAAGAGAAAGGCCATAAAAAGGCCCAAAAAATGAGAGAAAAAGAGAGAAGGGACAATGTTACTATCCTTTTACCACACTTGTGCTTCAAAATAGCACCATGATCTTCATAGTAGAGAGTCTCTCATGTTATCACTTTTATATACTTGTGGGAATTTTTCATTATAGAACTTGGCTTGTATATTCCAACAATGGGCCTCCTCAAGTGCCCTAGGTCTTCGTGAGCAAGCAAGTTGGATGCGCACCCACTAGTTTCTTTTGTTGAGCTTTCATACATTTATAGCTCTAGTGCATCCGTTAAATGGTAATCCCTACTCCTTGCATTAACATCAATCGGTGGGCATCTCCATAGCCCATTGATTATCCTCGTTGATGTGAGACTTTCTCCTTTTTGTCTTCTCCAGATAACCCCCTCATTATTCTATTCCACCCATAGTGCTATATCCATGGCTCGCGCTCATGTATTGCGTGAAAGTGTATGAGTTTGAGATTACTAAAGTATGAAACAATTGCTTGGCTTGTCATCGGGGTTGTGCATGATGAGAGTATTCTTGTGTGACGAAAATAAACATGACTAAACTATATGATTTTGTAAGGATGAACTTTCTTCAGCCATGTTATTTTGAGAAGACATAATTGCTTAGTTAGTATGCTTGAAGTATTATCATTTTTATGTCAATATGAACTTTTGTCTTGAATCTTTCGGATCTGAATGTTCATACCACAATTAAGAAGAATTACATTGAAATTATGCCAAGTAGCACTCCGCATCAAAAATTCTGTTTTTATCATTTACCTACTCGAGGACGAGCATGAATTAAGCTTGGGGATGTTGATACGTCTCCAACGTATCTATAATTTTTGATTGCTCCATGCTATATTATCTACTGTTTTGAATGTTTATGGGCTTTATTATACACTTTTAGATTATTTTTTGGGACTAACCTATTAACCCAGAGCCCAGTGCCAGTTTCTGTTTTTACCCTGTTTTAGGGTTTCGAAGAAAAGGAAAATCAAATGGAGTCCAATTGACCTGAAACTTCAGGGAACTCATTTTTGGAAGGAAAGAAGCCCAAAAGACTTGGAGTGCACGTCGGGGGATCTGCGAGGAGGTCACGAGGCAGGGGGGGCGCCCACCCCCTGGGCGTGCCTTCCACCCTCGTGAGCCCCTCGTGGCCCCCTTGACGTATTTCTTCCGCCTATATATCTCCATATACCCTAAAAACATCCGAGATCATAATAGATCGGGAGTTCCGCCGCCAGAAGCCTCCGTAGCCACCGAAAGCCAATCTAGACCTGTTCCGGCACCCTGCCGGAGGGGCAATCCTTCTCCGATGGCCATCTTCATCATCCCGGTGCTCTCCATGACGAGGAGGGAGTAGTTCTCCCTCAGGGCTGAGGGTATGTACCAGTAGCTATGTGTTTGATCTCTCTCTCTCGTGTTCTTGAGGTGGTACGATCTTGATGTATCACGAGCTTTGCTATTATATTTCGATCCTATGATGTTTCTCCTCCCCCTCTACTCTCTTGTAATGAATTAAGTTTTCCCTTTGAAGTTATCTTATTGGATTGAGTCTTTAGAGATTTGAGAACACTTGATGTATGTCTTGCCGTGCGTATCTGTGGTGACAATGGGATACCACATGATTCACTTGATGTATGTTTTGGTGATCAACTTGCGGGTTCCGCCCATGAACCTATGCATAGGGGTTGACACACGTTTTCGTCGTGATTCTCCGGTAGAACTTTGGGCCACTCTTTGAGGTCCTTTGTGTTGGTTGAATAGATGAATCTGAGATTGTGTGATGCATATCGTATAATCATACCCACGGATACTTGAGGTGACATTGGAGTATCTAGGTGACATTAGGGTTTTGGTTGATTTGTGTCTTAAGGTGTTATTCTAGTACGAACTCTAGGGCTGTCTGTGACACTTATAGGAATAGCCCAACGGATTGATTGGAAAGAATAACTTTGAGGTGGTTTCGTACCCTACCATAATCTTTTTGTTTGTTCTCAGCTATTAGTGACTTTGGAGTGACTCTTTGTTGCATGTTGAGGGATAGTTATGTGATCCAATTATGTTATTATTGTTGAGATGACTTGCACTAGCGAAAGTATGAACCCTAGGTCTTATTTCCACACATTGCAATACCGTTTACGCTCACTTTTATCACTTTCTACCTGAAGGAAATATGCCCTAGAGGCAATAATAAAGTTATTATTTATTTCCTTATAATCATGATAAATGATTATTATTCGTGCTAGAATTGTATTAACCGGAAACATAATACATGTGTGAATACATAGACAAACAAAGTGTCACTAGTATGCCTCTACTTGACTAGCTCGTTAATCAAAGATGGTTATGTTTCCTAACCATAGACAAAGGAGTTGTTATTTGATTAACGGGATCACATCATTAGTTGAATGATCTGATTGACATGACCCATTCCATTAGCTTAGCACCTGATCGTTTAGTATGTTGCTATTGCTTTCTTCATGACTTATACATGTTCCTATGACTATGAGATTATGCAACTCCCGTTTGCCGGAGGAACACTTTGGGTGCTACCAAACGTCACAACGTAACTGGGTGATTATAAAGGAGCATTACAGGTGTCTCCAAAGGTAGATGTTGGGTTGGCGTATTTCGAGATTAGGATTTGTCGCTCCGATTGTCGGAGAGGTATCTCTGGGCCCTCTCGGTAATGCACATCACTTAAGCCTTGCAAGCATTGCAACTAAATGAGTTAGTTGCGGGATGATGCATTACAGAACGAGTAAAGAGACTTGCCGGTAACGAGATTGAACTAGGTATTGGAATACCGACGATCGAATCTCGGGCAAGTAACATACCGATGACAAAGGGAACGACGTATGTTGTTATGCGGTCTGACCGATAAAGATCTTCGTAGAATATGTAGGAGCCAATATGGGCATCCAGGTCCCGCTATTGGTTATTGACCGGAGACGTGTCTCGGTCATGTCTACATTGTTCTCGAACCCGTAGGGTCCGCACGCTTAAGGTTACGATGACAGTTATATTATGAGTTTATGCATTTTGATGTACCGAAGGTTGTTCGGAGTCCCGGATGTGATCACGGACATGACGAGGAGTCTCGAAATGGTCGAGACACAAAGATTGATATATTGGAAGCCTATGTTTGGATATCGGAAGTGTTCCGGGTGAAATCGGGATTTTACCGGAGTACCGGGAAGGTTACCGGAACCCCCCGGGAGCTAAATGGGACATGATGGGCCTTAGTGGAAAAGAGAAGAGGCAGCCCTACATGGGCTGCGCGCCTCCTCCTTCCCCTAGTCCTATTAGGACTAGGAGAGGTGGCCGGCCCCCTCTCTTTCTTTTCGCCCTCCGCGAATCCTATTCCAACTAGGATTGGGCGGGGGGGGGGGGGAATCCTACTCCCAGAGGGAGTAGGACTCTCCTGGCGCGCCACACCTTGGCCGGCCAGCCTCCCCCCCTCTAGTCCTTTATATACTGAGGTAGAGGCACCCTAGAACACAAAAGTTGATCCACGTGATCTATTCCTTAGCCGTGTGCGGTGCCCCCTGCCACCATAGTCCTCGATAATACTATAGCGGAGTTTAGGCGAAGCCCTGCTGCTGTAGTACATCAAGATCGTCACCACGCCGTCGTGCTGACGGAACTCTTCCCCGACACTTTGCTGGATCGGAGTCCGGGGATCGTCATCGAGCTGAACGTGTGCTCGAACTCGGAGGTGCCGTAGTTTCGGTGCTTGATCGGTTGGATCGTGAAGACGTACGACTACTTCCTCTACGTTGTGTTATCGCTTCCGCAGTCGGTCTGTTTGGGTACGTAGACATCACTCTCCCCTCTCGTTGCTATGCATCACATGATCTTGCGTGTGCGTAGGAATTTTTTTGAAATTACTACGAAACCCAACACTACCTTGCTGTTTTTATAATTTCAGTTTACAAATACCTTTATCTACTATCCATATACCACTTGTTTCACCATCTCTTCGCCGAACTAGTGCACCTATACAATTTACCGTTGTATTGGGTGTGTTGGGGACCAAGAGACTCTTTGTTATTTGGTTGCAGGGTTGCTTGAGAGAGACCATCTTCATCCTACGCCTCCTACGGATTGATAAACCTTAGGTCATCCACTTGAGGGAAATTTGCTACTTTTCTACAAACCTCTGCACTTGGAGGCCCAACAACGTCTACAAGAAGAAGGTTGTGTAGTAGACATCAAGGCACGGGCGGAGCGGCCAGTGCAGGGGCACCACGCGAGGTGCCGGCGGTGAGGGCGTGGTGCTGCACACGCTTCTTGACCCCCTTCATCCGGCGCTCCTCCAACCGCAAGTATGCCACAAACTTGGGGAAGGAGGGCTCCAGCATGAGGGAGAGGTTGGAGGCGGCGTTACCGAAGTCCTCGTTGAGGCCGGCCGTGAGCGTGCTGAGGAGGAGGTCGTCATCAACCTTGGCGCCAATGTCACAGAGCTCATCCATCAACGTCTTCAGACGGCGGTAGTAGTCATCGATTGACTGATCATCCTGATGACAGTCAAAAAATTCCTGCTGCAAAAACACACGACGCTGAAGCTTGTTGTCGGTGAAGAGGCCGTTGAGCTTGACCCACACAGCGCGGGCGTCATCACCATCGCTCACGACCGTGTGAAACAGGTCCTTCGAGATGGTGGTGAAGAACCACCGGATGAGCGTGGCGTCGATCGCGGTCCACTCGGAGTCGCCCACCATGGCGCGGGAGTCGACGGAGCCGTCAACGTGATCCACGAGGTTGTTCTCGCGGAAGAGCAGCGAGAAGTACGTCTTCCACGCGAAGTACGTGGCGTCGGTGGCATCAAGGACGACGGGGACGCGGTCGTGGATGTTGATGTCGCGGATGTCAGCGGGGTCTGGCTCGGCAAAGGGGTTGTAGGAGGAAGAGCCGGTGGAAGTCATAGTGATGCGGGGAAGGGAGCGGAGCGGCGGCTCGGGCGATCTACACGCGGGCAAGCAACGCCGTAGCGAGCGCTGCTGCGGGCGGCTGCTCGGGCGATCTACGCGCGGGCAAGCGGCGCGGTAGCGAGCAATGCAGCGGGTGGCGGCTGGCTCGGGCGATCTACACGCGGGCGTAGCGTAGCGTGCGGGCTGGCGACGTGGAGGGATCGGGATCGGGAG
The DNA here is from genome assembly GCF_018294505.1 of Triticum aestivum. Lineage (NCBI taxonomy): Eukaryota > Viridiplantae > Streptophyta > Magnoliopsida > Poales > Poaceae > Triticum > Triticum aestivum. The sequence continues at coordinate 749,072,946 of NC_057797.1, forward strand.
GCTAGCTAGCGGCACGGCGTGGCATGAAGCGAGCGAGCGGCGCATCGTCCAAGTGGGATCGGGGTTGGCGGCTAGCGGGATGGATACGGCACGGCGCGACGCGGAACAGGCAGGAGCGGCGCAGGAGAGTGGGTGGGGAGGCGGCGGCGACGGCTAGAGTTAGGCGGAAGCGGAAGATGATCGACTTGCAATAGATACCATGTGAAGAATGATTTGGTGCATCGATAATAATTGATCGTGCATTGGGCACATATATATAGGTACAAGGGGTGCGACCGGTGTCTTATCTCCCAAGATACAAGTACATATAGGGAGAGAGAGACACTACAGTTGCGGCATACAAAACCTAGACCTACGTACATGTATACATGTTCAACAGTGGGAAAGTAGATTTTGGATGACAAGTCGTAATATGGAACTACGAAGCCTTTGATCGGTACTCCCTTGAGTTTCGTTTGTTGTAAGATTTAGATCACTGATCTCTTCATAACTACTTTCTTCGTCTGAAAAAATTTGTCTCTTAAATAAATGTATCTAGTATTAATCTGATGCTAGATACATCCATTTAGGAGACAAATTTAAGACAAATTTTTTCAGATGGAGTGAGTACATCCTAGTAAGTAGGCACTGGCCCTTTATAACTAGTCCCTCCGTCCTATCATGTAAATGTTTTTACAAGTTATGTTAGCTCGTAAAAATATCTTATATTGTGAGATTGAGGGAGTAATCTTTTTAATTTGCACTTTAAACTAGTAAGTATATACTTACTGCCTTTTTCTTCTCAATGTCAGTCTGAATATTGTGACGTCTGCCCGTATTTATCATAGCTACAACCCATTCGGATAATCTGAAAAATTGTGATTTCTAAATATGGTGGTTGTTTCGACTTTCTAACTATAAAGCCATGTTCGGTTAATCCCCTCACCACAGGGATTGAAGGGGATTGGAGAGGTTTGAGGGAGATTTTGACTTGCAAGGGATTTAATCCCTTTCAAACCCCTCCAATCCATGCCTAACCGAACAAGGCCTAAATGAGTAAGCGTTCTCCCCTGTGGCGGCTGCATTTCAAGACGACTGTTAGTACTTGTGCCGCGAGTTTGTGCATTTCTCCATTGAGCAGGACGACTGTTAGTAATTATGCCATGAGTTTGTGCATTTCTCCATTGAACACTGCCCTGGTGAAGACAAATAATGTTTTTTTTTGAAACAAGGCAAAAGACTTGCCATTTTATTGATTAAGAAGAAGATTTAGACATAATCCGTAAAACGACAGAAACAAAGGAAAGACTACTCTCATGACATAAGATTACTCAGGTGGCTCGCTCCAGCCAACGACCAAAGTCGGGCCTCCTCTTTGATCTTCGCGACAATGACAGTGGTCGGGGTGGCCGTGTTGCGGAAGACTCTCGCATTTCGCTCCTTCCAAATTTCCCACGAGACAAGTATCATAACGGAGGCAATCGCCCTCTTGATGTGTCCTCCAGAGTTGATCGTCTTGAGCCACCAATCCTTGACGGAGATCTCATGACGCCAAGCCGTCGTCGATTGGCCATGAATGCCAAGCCAAGCGATGATTTCGTTCCAAACTCGGGCACTATATCTGCATTGGAAGAGAATGTGAGGAGCTGACTCCTGAACCTGCTTGCAAAGGGGGCAGAAGCCGCAATTCGGCCATCCCCGCCGTTGCAACCGATCGGCCCGTCCACACACGATTTTGGATGATCAACCAAGAAAAAAATTTGCATTTCGGCGGAGCTCAAGTCTTCCATATCGTGGTAGAGGTCGGGCTGAGAACTTGTCCTGCAAACTGCACCATGTAAGCAGTGGCCGCTGAATATTCATTGGTGGAGGTGAATTTAATTTCAATGTATGGTGTCCTCCCTATCCAGGCTGAGAGTAACATCCTGAAGCATTCCCCAAAGGTTGGCGAACTCCTGGATATGGGCCAAGGAGAGGTCCTGAGTAGCGTCGATCTGACTGACCCAGAAGTTGTTATCAAGCGCTTTGCTGACTGAACACGCCTTCCTCTTAGATATCTCAAAGATCTTGGGCGCGGCATCTTTTGGTCTGAGGCCATTCAGCCATGACGATTCCCAGAATCTTGCCTTTTTACCATCACCAATGGTCACACTCGTGAACGTCGCAAAGAGATCTCTGTCAGCATTGCTACAGGGTGTCTCCATTCCAGCCCAAGTTTTGGGGAGGTCAACCCACTCGAACCAAAGCCAACGTAGTCGAAGGGCGGCGGCAAAATTTTGGAGGTTTAGCACACCCAAGCCGCCGAAAATCTTGGGTTTGCAGACAAGGTTCCAGCTAACCTTACATTTGCCTCCAGACACCTTGTCGCAGCCTGCCCATAGATAGGCACGTCTCAGGCTATCGATTTTCTTTCGCACCTCAACCGGGATATCAAGGGGTGTTAGATGATAGATTGCTATGGCCGTGAAGACAAACAATGTTAGCTCATGAACTTGCTAGTTTGCCTAGAAGTTCCACTCTGTCGAACCGCCCGACAGTACCATGCCTCTTCTTATAGATGATGCAACTACTACTGAAAGCTAATAAAGAGGTTTGATGTCAAAAATCCAAAAGAAAGATGGACGCCACATGTCGAGTCGATCCAACCATTGTTTCTCAGTCCTTTAGGTTTTTAAAGCATCCGTGTTTCTTCACCGAGTAATTAGTTAAACAGAAAAGGAACCAATCCGACAGTACTCGGAAAAGCGAACACTTGATCGGTAGAAACTTAACAAACATGCTCATCAAGTTACTGCTTTATTAGCCTTACAGCTTACACCCAACAGACTCGCAAAAAATAATAAAGGAAAAAAGAGAGGGAAAGTCACACAACAGAACAACACCCACACAACTCGATCATGGAGTTCAGAACAACACATGCAGTACAAAAGGACGTGACAAACTGAAACATTACAGGAACACGCACGCACACACACACGAGTTTATTATCTGAAGTTTTGAAAACGCCAGCAGGCGGCACACCATCTTAAGGCTACGGGAACCACACGGCCATGCCCACGTCTCAAAACTGTTAGCAGCAGAGGCCAGCTTGCTCTACATACCGTCCAGGTTGACCTGGGCGCCTGAGCCCCCCGACACCGGGAGATTCCTGGACCTGATCTCAACTACTTCCTCGGCCTGGAATTTCTCCACAAATGCCAACTTGCTGGGCTTCTGTGCATCTGCAGAACGGAAAGAAGCGCACACACGTAGCAAATCATGAGCAACTAGGAGTACAAGATAACGCTGACTGCAACATGAACAATACTGTTTCCAGAGCGGGGGCGCGTACGTACCCTTGTCGTCGTCGGGGCGGACGGTGTAGCCGGTGACGCGCTGGACGAGGTCGTAGAACACGTCCAGGAGCTGGGAGGCGAAGCTGGCCATGGGAGCTGGAGCTGGGTAGTTCAGTGAGCTACTCGGACAGTCTAGTTGCTAACGTCTTACTGCTTTCTCTGCTTACTTGCTTTGAGCTGTCTGTGAGTGGTGAGTGAGTCCTATCGCCATCGCCGGGGCGAGGTATTTATGCACGGCGACGGCGCGGTGTCACCAACCGACCGCGCGCACGCGTTCTTCAGACGAGCGCGTGCGAGCTGGGACGTAGTACGTGCATTCAGAGCGCAAAGTATAGTTCAGATTCCTTTAAGTTATCGGATGCAGAGAATCAGAATTTTTCGGTTTCTGGCCCGGCCAGCACGTGTAACGATGTGTATAATACGGTTTGTGACTACACAGATCTCTGGTGCACATGTGCCCTATTACTAGCAAGTAGCAACAATGCCCAGCGTTGCATCCAAAAAAAAAAAACCATAACATATCTCTATTCCAAGAAGCAGCTTGTCAATGGAGGAGGCCAAGGTGGCCGACCGCACAGGACCTCCCAAAAATTTGGGAACCCCACCAGATGACCAAGTATCACTATATATTGTATTTAATGTACGTATGAAAAAAACATGTACTCCCTTCATCGGCGAGTAAGCGTATTTCTATGTTTTGTCATAAGTCAAAGTTATAAAATTTTGACCAACTATATACAAAAGAGTCGTACCATATATGATATCAAATTAGTATATTATGAACGAGAAATCTAACGACCAGTCGACTGGTCGTTTGCAACATGCAAGAACGACTGAATCGCTCCCAATTCTTCTTTTTTCTTCCGCAAAACTGCCATCATAGGCGAGAAAAAAATTGCTGCGTTTTGGAATCGAACTGAGGTCTCCAAGAAAAGACCTACAGCAGCCTGCAACCACACCACTACGCATATTTTTCTTAGGCAAACGATAGTCGTCATACTTAACCCTACAGAGCCACGTCAGCATAATTAAGACACCATTATTTTGCTCGTTCATGTGCGTTGATTCAGGAAATTAATTTCAAGCCATTCGCTTCTTCCATTTGATTGTCCGTGCAGCCATCCCATTTAATGCCAACCATTTTTTTCAACGTCATCTTTTGATTCACTCATCAAGTGCCAATGTTAGTACTTTTTTTCTCTGTGCATTTTTAGTGCTACAGTTTCCTTTTCTTTTCTCTGTTGCATGCACGCACGATCCGCTCCAGATCCGATTTTCTTGCTCTCCTCCCGATCCATTTTTTTCCCTCTTCAGATCTTTTTTCGTTCGAGATTTTTTCACGCAAAAATTGGTGTGAACAAGAGAGGATTCGGTCCTTGCACCACTAGTGAGCCAACTCAACTAGCCTACCACCTGACCTACGATCCCTTTCTTGAACAAAAGAAAGTAAATGGGCTATTTAACATGTCTCCTGTACTACGTATGCATAAAAATGTGTTAATTTACTGTTTGATTTTTTCCGCGCTTAGGTACCCCGTTCCTGCTAACTTTACTGACCCGGGGGGTGGGGGGTGATGAAATATCCTCCTTAACTTTCGTGTGAATAACATGGTAACTCAAATTTTATAGACCTGATAACTTATGTACCCCTGTCCTAAAAACTTTGTCGGCGAGGGTGGGGGTGGGGGAGTTGTTGAAACATACCACGGTAACTTCTGTGCAAATAACATGATAACTCAAACATGGCGGACCTGATAACTTATGTACCCCGGTCCTGATAGCTTGGTCGACGAGGGTGGGGGTGGGGCAAGTCGCTGAAACATGCCATGGTCACTTCTGTGCAAATAACGTGATAACTCAAACATGGCGGACCTGATAGCTTGATCGGCGAGGGTGGGGGTGGGGCAAGTCGCTGAAACATGCCATGGTCACTTCTGTGCAAATAAGATGATAACTCAAACATGGCGGACCTGATAACTTATGTACCCCGGTCCTGATAGCTTGGTCGGCGAGGGTGGGGGTGGGGCAAGTCGCTGAAACATGCCATGGTCACTTCTGTGCAAATAACATGATAACTCAAACATGGCGGACCTGATAACTTATGTACCCCGGTCCTGATAACTTGGTCGGCGAGGGTGGGGGTGGGGCAAGTCGCTGAAACATGCCATGGTCACTTCTGTGCAAATAACATGATAACTCAAACATGGCGGACCTGATAACTTATGTACCCCGATCCTGATAGCTTGGTCGGCGAAGGTGGGGGTGGGGCAAGTCGCTGAAACATGCCATGGTCACTTCTATGCAAATAACATGATAACTCAAACATGGTGGACCTGATAACTTATGTACCCCGATCCTGATAGCTTGGTCGGCGAGGGTGGGGGTGGGGCAAGTCGCTGAAACATGCCATGGTCACTTCTGTGCAAATAACATGATAACTCAAACATGGTAGACCTGATAACTTATGTACCCCGTTCCTGATAGCTTGGTCGGCGAGGGTGAGGGTAGGGCAAGTCGCTGACACATGCCATGGTCACTTCTGTGCAAATAACATGATAACTCAAACATGGCGGACCTGATAACTTATGTACCCCGGTCCTGCGAGGATGGGGGTGGGGCAAGTCGCTGAAACATGCCATGGTCACTTCTGTGCAAATAACATGATAACTCAAACATGGCGGACCTGATAACTTATGTACCCCGGTCCTGCGAGGATGGGGGTGGGGCAAGTCGCTGAAACATGCCACGGTAACTTATGTGCAAATTACATGATAACTCATACATGGTAAACCTGATAACTTTGTAGGAGGGGTCGGGGTGGGGGTGTCGTTGAAACGTACGACAGTAACTTCTATGCAAATAACATGATAACTCACACATCGTAAACATGATAAATTATGTACCAGTCCTGGTAACTTTGTCGGAGGGGCCGGAGTGGGGGAGTCGTTGAAACATATCACGATAACTTCTATGCAAATAATATGATAACTCACAAATCATAGACATTAAATTATGTACCCAGTCCTGATAACTTTGTCGGTGGGGTTGGGGTTGGGGGGAGTCATTGAAACATACCACGGTAACTTCTATGCAAATAACATGATAAGTCGCACATTGTAGAAATGATAAATTATGTACCAAATCCTGATAACTTTATCAGCGGGGGTAGGGTGGGAGGAGTTGTTGAATCATACCACGATAACTCTTATGCAAATAACATGATAACTCACACATCGCAGACTTGATAATTTATGTACCCGACCGTGATAAATGTGACGATTGTGGCGAGGGGTGGCGGGGGGGGGGGGCAACCCCGGTAATTTATATGTAAATAGCTTATTAATAGACACATACTAAGCTGATAACTCACATATAAACGCCATTATAATTTTTGATTTTTCTGTTGAAAAATATACAACCGGTAATTTCTATGTAAAAAGCATGATAATGTATACATCACAGATTTGATAACTAATATCTTACGTTTTAAACACCATGGTATCCTTCATCCAAAGGGAAAAAAGTTTTTTAAACATTTTCATCGGTAATTTATACTTCCTCATGCCTTAACCTTCTCGTACTGTAGTTATCAGCCTTATCATGGTATAGTTATCATGTTGCTCATATCATAGTTATCATGCTGGTCATGCCAAAGTTACCAAGACAAACTTTATTTTTTCTGATATGGCAGAAATAAGAAATGTTCAAATAATATTGTTTATCTACAATAGACAATGACAAAAGGTGGCTTAGTTGGTTATTAGGCTCAATAGGTATTGCATAGACGTAGGTTCGAATCCTCTTTCAAGCATTTTTATTTTATTTTCATATTATGTGATGAAAAACCAGAAAAAATCACTAGCGATTTACCATGGTTTTTGAGAGAAGGAAAAAAATTGGTAGAAAGCAAGCGTGGGAAGATAGCATGGGAACTAGTTGTGCGGATCTGTCGCTAACGACCAGTCGACTGGTTGTTAGCACAGTCCTATTATGAAACTACATTTCAAAATGAATCTAGTGATACTAATTTAGTGCCATAAATGCTGCAATTTTTTCTTATAAAATTGGCTGAAATTTTAAAAGTTTAATTTAGAAAAAAAAAACTAGATGTACACTTATTTGCGGACGGAGAGAGTACGTACATACATAGCTAGCTTATCCAGCCGACGCCTATTTGGGGCCTTAAGCGCTAGTTAAAGGCTATTGTTTTAGAAAGCGCACACTCCCTCCTTCCCCCTTCGCTACTAAATGGGCCGGCCCATCGAGCACATGAGAGGAAGATTCTTCCCCGGTTTTGGGAAGCTTCCTAGCCGGTATTTTCTTCTGGTATTTTTTGTTTTCAAGTTTTCCTCTTCTTTTTTCAATTTTTTTCAAATTAAAGAACTTTTATCTAAATTTCATGAACTTTTTCCAAATCATTGATCTTTTTTGAGATTTTTGCAAACTTTTAAGTGAACGTTTTCAGTTTTTTAGCAATTTTTTAGTGAATATTTTCTCAAAATCAGTGAACTATGTCCAAACTTGCGATTTTTCTTTCAATACGCGACATTTTTTTCAAATATGAGAAATTTCAAAACCGATGAACTTTTTTTTTCAAATTCATGATTTTTTCTCTTCAAAATCTGTGAACTTTTCTCACTTTGTCATGCTTTTTTAAAATTAATTAATTTTTTTGAATCCTCAAACTTTTTTCAAAATTGAGGATTTTTTTCAAATTCATTATGTTTTTCTTTAAAATCTATAAACTATTTATTTTGAACTTTTTTAAAACTCATTACCTTCTTCAAATCCTTGAATTTTTTTCATTCCATGAGCTTTTGCAAATCTGTGAATTATTTCTTCATGAATCTTTTATTTAAAATCCGTAAAATTGTTGTAGATTTATATTTTTTTAAATCAAAACATAAGACAAAGGGAGGGGAAAATCGAGTAAAAGAAAAACTGGTGCGATCGACCTACGTACGCATGATAGAAAAGGCAAACGATGGAAGGGAGCACTAAATGGGATGAGGCTCAGGACAATTCCTCGTGCAACAGGCGCCGAAGAGGAGCTCTCGCTTACCCAGCAACGCACGCCTAAGCAAAACGAAAAATGAACAGCGGCTGCAGCCCACAAGCAAAGCCACAACCCACGATGTCCGTACACGTACGGATTATATTTCCTATTCCATAGATCGCTTCTACCATTCGTTCGCCTCAACTATACCCGGCCATGGGAAGTTTGGCCCGGCCAGCCCGGCCCGAAAAAGCTCAACCCGGCCCAGCCCGACGCTGCTCCCGGGCCAGGCTTGGGCCTAGATTTTGAGCCCGAGCCCGGCCTGTCGTTTTTGCACTTTTCTGAAGATCGGGCCGGGTCGGCCCGAAGCCCGACGGGCTTTTACATGTTCGGGCCGAACTCGGGCCCAGAAAACAGGCCCGATGGCCGGGCCAGGCCCGGCCCGGGCCTGGGTTTTTTGCGTCGGGCTTGGCTAGGCCCGGCCCGAGGTATGGCCAGGTATAGCCTTAACCAACATCGCTTAAAGATAACCCCACGGGTAACCCCCCGGAGAATGTGTTGCTCCATGCCTAAGGCATGGTGCTAGAAGATCTGGTGGTTGACGATGGTGTGGTTCACGAGCTCAAGGCTCTGTTCGACTCCCCCCTTTGTGAGCAACACATATGGATCATTGCCGCGCTCTTTAGCAAGACGATCTCGTCGACGGATGAAATGGAGGCTTGCAACTCAGTGGCGTACATGGAGAACCTTTGCCGCCACTACCCCGAGATCATGGAGGCGGAGAGGGCGATATTCGTCGATAATGAGGGGGAGGTCATCTTCATCTCCGACGACGAGGTGCAAGGCGGCGAGGAGGGGGAGTTCGACGTCGAGGAGTGGCGGAGCATCTTCCCCAACTACGACGACGACGGCACCGGCCCGGACCCATGTCTCACCGGCAATGGCTTGTCGAGAAAAGATTGGCTCGACCTCCACTATGGCCAATGAAGATGAGTAGTCTAGTGCAGTTTAAGGTTGAATTTATGTTTAATGTTCGGTTGTCAAGACTATGTAGAACTCATGTTTAAATGTATGCAAAATTAGGTTGAATTTATGCAAATTTATATTTTACTTCGCTAAGTTTAGAGGCATCGGCTAGAACCGACCAAAACTTAGTGGAGTATAAATACTCCACTAGAATTTACTCGGCCGGATACTCCTCTATTTTATAGGGGATCGGTTAGAAATGCCCTTATTTGCATCCTTATACATATCTCCAAAGGACATGAAGTGTTATGATATATAGTATCATCACATACATCTGTGAATGCGTACAGACCCAAATATAGATTGACATATGTAAAGAGACTTTATCTCTCACCGATCCTCTATATGCTTGCTATCGGCTCGATACAAAGGTTAAACCTCCATAAAAACAAAAATACCATTCGATTTGTGTGTAGTGATACATAGACTGTTGAATATGCTCGAAACGGCAATAAAAAACAAGACATTTCCATTTCCCCTCTAATTTGTTTCCAGACTCATCTTTACACCTAATAAAAAATAGTGGTCAACTTTGCCTTCTTCCATCTGGTGCCCTTATGAAAACACTCCCCCGTGTTGTTTCCGTTCGGTCAAAGGCATTTGACCATCTACAGGACATTTTGTGGACAATTTTGCGCTTGTGTGCATATGCCATTGACATGTGAGACCTTTTTGACAAAGGGAATATATTAATATCAAGGAGATACCAATTACAACCAACCTCTACAATAACGAAATGTCGTAAAGACATCACAGATGCACACAGCTAAAAGACAAAAAAATAAAAAATAAATAAATGAAAAATCCTGCTATAGTGATCAAGTCCTTGTAGCTGCAGCACGAGCCACAACCAAGACAACACCAAAAGTCCAAATTCTTCAAAAGCGACACCTCCAAGAAGAAAACAGTGCACAAGCGCCGTCATCGCTTGATCATAGATCTTAGGTTTTCACCCTGAAGAAAATCCGCACTCTCAAAACAATGCCTTCAACAAGAACACTGCCAGACACAACCAATTAAGGCCAGACCTTAGGTTTTCACCCTGAAAATTAAGACTTTGTACTTCGTGTGTGTTGCCGCCCCCACTTGCTGATGCCACTGCTACAAGTCATGAATCCCCAAGCGAAGTCATCATCGCCTCAAAGTCTCGATCCACCATTATTAGGCCTCGGATGTCAGCCACCATGACATTCTCCGCCACTGTCTTCACCATAAAATTTGAAATACCGACATGTCCTATAATGTCAACAGACAACGAAGCTTCACATCACACCCTCCTGAAGCCACACGGGCTGAAATTGGGGCATACGCGACCGAATCCATTTTGACCAGTAATCTACAAGCATCAAGCATCCAATGAAGATCTCTGACGAAGTATTCCGAAACTCGTCAATGGTCCGATCAAAGAGGGTCGACATCTCGCAGAACACCATTTTGGAGCAAGAAGAACCCTATGAGCGGCAGATGGCGGCCACGGCAACCCATCCGGATCCACAACCTCCACCCTGCCCAGATCTAGGCAGAAGCGAAGCACCTCGGGCAACCAACCCTCAACCCATGGCTAGGCTAAGTGGTCGCCGACCCCCTGGCTGCAACCACCACCACCGGTTTGAAATCCCCGTCCCGATCCAGATCCGGGCCAGGACGGGTCACCGGTGCGGACGCACCCCCAGGAGATGGGGCATGGCACCCCCCCTTCATGCATCGACGGCCACTCCGGGGCGTCAGCACCACGAGGACGTAAGTGGGGAGTTCCACCGGCGGCGAGCAACGCATGTTGCATGACGGAGAGCGATGGGGAGGAGAGGAGGCTGTGGGGCGCCCCGCCGCCGCCTACCCACGCCACGACTTTGCCCGACGGGGCTAACATGCAGCGGCGAGGTGGGGAAGGTGGGAGCAGGCGGCGGCGATTTGGGGCTCCGCCCGTGTCGCCCCGATGGGACGACGCGGGGGCTGTTTCGAGTCTCCGGCTAGGCCAACCGGTTCGTATGGACCTCGACATGTGAGACCTAACCTTGGGAAAAAGGAAAAAAGCTCTCACTATTTCACCTTGAGGGAGTCCTGGATTAGGGGGTCTCCGAACAGCCGGACTATATCCTTTGGCCGGACTATTGGACTATGAAGATACAAGATTGAAGACTTCGTCCCGTGTCCGGATGGGACTCTCCTTGGCGTGGAAGGCAAGCTAGGCAATACAGATATGAAGGTCTCCTCCCTTGTAACCGACTATGTGTAACCCTAGCCCCCTCTGGTGTCTATATAAACCGGAAGGTTTAGTTCGTAGGACAATAGAAAATCATATCATAGGCTAGCTTCTAGGGTTTAGCCTCTACGATCTCGTGGTAGATCAACTCTTGTAATACTCGTATCATCAAGAACAATCCAGCAGGACGTAGGGTATTACCTCCATCAAGAGGGCCCGAACCTGGGTAAACATCGTGTCCCTTGCTTCCTGTTACCATCCGCCTTAGACGCATAGTTCGGGACCCCTACCCGAGATCCGCCGGTTTTGACACCGACATTGGTGCTTTCATTGAGAGTTCCACTGTGTCGTCACCATAAGGCTTGATGGCTCCTTCGATCATCGATAGCGATGCGGTCCAGGGTGAGGTTTTCCTCCCCGGACAGATCTTTGTATTCGGCGGCTTCGCACTGCGGGCCAATTCGCTTGGCCATCTGGAGCAGATCGAGAGCTACGCCCCTGGCCATCAGGTCAGATTCGGAAACTTAAACTACACTGCCGACATCCGCGGAGACTTGATCTTCGACGGATTCGAGCCCATGTCAGGTGCGCCACACAGTCACGACGAACACGACGTAACTCTGTCGTCGGACAGTGTTCGGGAGATCGCATCTGCAACTACTCTGGCCTTCAATCCGGAGCAAATTGCGCCATCCAAGGACGGAGGGATAGACCCCGCCATGGAGGCCACACTCTCAGTGGCGATAGAGCCGGATACTGACTTCACCCCTTACGAGAGCCGTGTCGCCGAACCACTGATTCACCTCCGGCCACGGACTCCGAGCCGCTTACATCCGTGCCCGTCGAATCCGACTGGGCGCCGATCATGGAGTTCACCTGCGCGGATATCTTTCAGCACTCGCCCTTCGGTGATGTGCTAAATTCATTGAGGTCCCTCTCCCTGTCAGGAGAATCTTGACCGAACTATGTCTGGCTAGAATGGGATGCGGACGATGAAGAAATTCGCTGCCCACCCACCACCCACTTAGTAGCCACTGTTGACGATTTAACCGACATGCTCGACTTCGACTCCGAAGACATCGACGGTATGGACGATGATGCAGGAGACAAGCAGGAACCACCGCCCACAGGGCGCTGGACCGCTACATCATCCTACGACATATATATGGTGGACACCCCTAAAGAAGGCAATGGCAACGAGACAGCGGAGGATGACCCCTCCAAGAAGCAACCCAAGCGCCGACGTCAGCGGCTCCGCTCTAAGTCCCGCCACAGCAAAAGTAGTGATACCGGCACAGGAGATAATAACACTCCGGATAGTGCCGAAGGCAATCACAATCCCCTCCAGCATGATGTAGAGCCAGAGGATGAACAAGCCAGCCCTCTAGAGCAGGCAGCAGATGGAGAACCAGAGGAGGACAATTACATGCCTCTCTCCGAAGACGAGGCGAGCCTCAGCGACGAAGAATTTATCGTGCCTGAGGACCCCGTCGAACAGGAGCGCTTCAAGCGCCGGCTTATGGCCACAACAAATAGCCTGAAGAAAAAGCAACAACAACTTCAAGCTGATCAAGACTTGCTATCAGACAGATGGACCGAAGTCCTTGCGGCTGAGGAATACGAACTCGAGCGCCCCTCCAAGAGTTATCCAAAAAGCAGGTTGCTACCTCACCTCGAGGAGCAAGCACTGAAGCCTCATGAACCAGTGTACGATGCGGCTGAATGGCCACTGCGTGGCCAAGCCAAAGAGGCGTTTCAGCCTGAAGTTCAGCCTGCACCTCGCCGCCACTCAGTCCAAAATACCAAGGCTCGGGGCAACACACGGGACCTGCGAGACGTATTGGACAGTAAGGCAAAACTTGCAAGGTCAATATACGGGTCACGGGCACGCGCCCCAACATGGGACGATGATCGTCGCGCCCGATATGCCAAAAGCAAATCCGACCGGGCCGAATACAATAGACAAGACTCATATGAACTGCGTCGGGATATAGCCCGACACAGAGGCGCCGCACACCCCCTATGCTTCACTGATGAAGTTATGGATCACGAATTCCCGGAGGGTTTCAAACCCGTAAATATTGAATCATATGATGGTACAACAGATCCCGCCGTATGGATTGAGGATTTCCTCCTTCACATCCACATGGCTCGCGGTGATGATCTACACGCCATCAAGTACCTCCCACTAAAACTCAAAGGACCAGCTCGACATTGGCTGAATAGCTTGCCAGCAGACTCCGTCGGCAGTTGGGAGGATCTGGAAGACGCATTCCTTGACAACTTCCAGGGCACTTATGTGCGACCACTGGATGCCAATGACTTGAGCCATATAACCCAGCAGCCAGGGGAATCGGCCAGACAATTCTGGACTCGGTTCCTGACTAAGAAAAACCAAATTGTCGAATGTCCGGACGCAGAGGCCCTCGCGGCATTCAAGCACAACATCCGTGACGAGTGGCTTGCCCGCCACCTTGGCCAGGAGAAGCCGAAGTCTATGGCAGCCCTCACGACACTCATGACCCGCTTTTGTGCGGGCGAGGATAGCTGGTTGGCTCATAGCAATAACACATCGAGGAATCCGGGTGCTTCGGATACCAAAGATGCCAACGGCAGACAACGTCATAACAGACCAAAGCGCCACAATAACGACGATAACACCGAGGATACGACAGTCAATGCTGGATTCAGAGGCTCTAGATCCGGTCAGCAGAAAAAGCCATTTAAAAGAAGTACTCCGGCTCCGTCCAGTTTGGATCGCATATTGGATCATTTGTGTCAAATCCACGGCACCCCCGACAAGCCAGCCAATCACACCAACAGAGAATGCTGGGTGTTCAAGCAGACCGGCAAGTTAAATGCCGAAAACAAGGACAAGGGGCTGCATAGTGATGACGAGGAGGAGCCCTGGCTGCCGAACACGGGAGGATAAAAGGGGTTCCCCCCACAAGTGAAGACGGTGAACATGATATACACAACCCACATTCCCAAGAGGGAGCGGAAGCGTGCACTAAGAGACGTCTATGTGATGGAGCCCGTCGCCCCAAAGTTCAACCCATGGTCTGCTTGCCCGATCACCTTTGATCGCAGGGATCACCCCACTAGTATCCGTCATGGCGGATCCGCCGCACTGGTCCTAGACCCCATCATCGACGGATTTCATCTCACTCGAGTCCTTATGGACGGCGGCAGCAGCCTGAACCTGCTCTACCAGGATACAGTGCGAAAAATGGGTATCGATCCCTTGAGGATCAAATCCACCAAAACCACCTTTAAGGGCGTCATCCCAGGTGTAGAGGCCCATTGCACGGGCTCAATCACACTGGAAGTAGTCTTCGGATCATCGGACAACTTCGGAAGCGAGGAGTTAATCTTCGACATCGTCCCGTTTCGCAGTGGCTATCATGCACTGCTGGGACGAACTGCATTTGCAAAATTTAATGCAGTACCGCATTACGCATACTTCAAGCTCAAGATGCCAGGACCTCAGGGGGTCATAACAGTTAATGGAAACACAGAACGCTCGCTCCGCACGAAAGAGCACACTGCGGCCCTCGCAGCAGAAGCACAAAGTAGCCTTTCAAGGCAAACCACTAATTCGGCGATACAACCCCTGAACACCTTCAAGCGTGTCCGGAGTAAACTGCAACAGGATTGCCTGGCACGTTCAGAGCTCGCCTAGCAATTCGGCCCCGTCCCAATCCCAGTCAAGCGACAAAATCCGTGCCGCACGTACATAATTACGCACTGAAAATACCATGGACATAGGCAGGGGCACGATCAGGGCACGTCACGCAATGCGGCTTAACCGCCCTCGGGGCTGTATATCTTTATCATTTCTTTTCTCTTTCAGGGCCTAACTCTCTGGAAACCCTTTCCGGCAGTATGATTGCCGGACACATTACGGGAAGGAACAACCAAGGCGGCAAGAAGCTAAGATGTACACGGGAATCCTGAGGTGGTCTCTAATAATAATACCCGCTTTCTATACGCAGCTTGCCCTTGGATAGGACATTTCGAATAGTCCTACTTTCTGCTAATTGCACTACCTGTACCAGTATGTTTCGACGTATTATTTAAATAACAATGCATAGAATTAGTCTATTATTGTGTTATTCGTTCTCTTTTTTTCTTCCTTTATGTCCATTTACGACAATCCGCACCCGTCAATTCGGGTACGGTCAGTACGCCAGGGGCTTTCGTTTACCCCATAATACAGCGCGAGAAGTCCGAACACTTTTGACAGTGCGGCACCCCGAACTTATATCATCATATGCATCAGCTCCGAATCATGTCTTGGGTCAATAGTTGGGTTTGCCCGGCTCCCATGCTTTGGTACCTTACATTCCGCTATATCGGATAAGGTAGCGGTGGGAGAACTACTGCGATTGTGTCCCGGCTCTTCCGGACGAGCACCTCAGTAGAGAAAGCCGAAAGCTGATTGTCATGATAAGGCAAGAGACTGGTCGCTGTTCGAGAGGTCTCAAGTCCTTAAAGACTTTTTCTGCTTCGGGCGAGGAGTCGGCCTTGTCCGGCTTAGGCGTGTATAGTGCCCCAAATTTGGCCTTCCGAATACCAAGGGCTTCGCCAAAATTTAAAATTATAGACTTCTATGGCTAAGTGAGAGTGATAAAGCATTATAGTCCGATTGCCTAGTTCGTTGCGTTGAACACCTCCCTTGAAGGACCCAAAATTGGGGGTAAAGAGTGCTCAGGTTTATCCCGAACACCCCAGTACTAGTTACATGGGGGCAGAATCCAACGACTGGCCAACTCTCAAATTTTATAAACGGCCGCACAGAAGGTAATATTTTAAATTAAAAAAGCGTCGCATGGCGCAAATGAACTCGTTTCATATTACAGGATCACATGAGTATGTTCATTCAAAAATTACATCCTTGGCACACTCATCCGCCACAAGGCGGGAACCCTTCAGGACACTCTCATAGTACATCTCGGGGCAGCGATGCTCCTTGCCCTCTGGCGACCCCTCCTTCACCAGCTTCACGGCGTCCAGCTTCGCCCAGTGCACCTTTGTCTGGGCAAAAGCCCTGCGCGCACCCTCGATGTAGATGGACCGCTTTATGACTTCAAGCCGTGGGCAGGCGTCGACGAGCCGCCTTACCAGACCGAAGTAGTTGCCGGACAGGGGCTCGCCAGGCCACATCCGGACTATAAGGCCCCTCATGACTTGTTCGACCGCCTTGTGAAGCTCGACCAACTGCTTCAGCTGGTCGCTCAAGGGCACGGGGTGTTCGGTCCCAGTATACTGAGACCAGAACAACTTCTCCGTCGAGCTCCCCTCCTCAGCTTGGTAAAACTCCGTGGCATCCAGTACACTGCGGGGAAGATCTGCAAACGCTCCTGGAGAGCTCCGAACTCGGGTAAGAAAAAGGAAAGTCTCCTTCACGTTCTTGCTTTGCATAATGAATGCCTTACCCGCTGCTATCTTCTTCACCACATCAATCTCCTGGAGGGCCTTGGCGCTCCGGATGCTTTCAAGCGCCTGCGGGAGCTCGGACTCTCGCGTCTTAGAGTCAAGCTCCAAGGACTCGTGCTTTTTGGCGAGAGCCTCGAGCTCTTGCTGCACCTCACCTACTCGGCCTTCTTGCTTCTCCCGTTCAATGCGCTCCTTGGCCGCTTTGTTTTCTGCCTCGGACAGCGCCTTCCTCAGGGTTGCCACTTCGGTCGTGGCCCCTGGCAAATCCATGATGATCCTATTACTTTACACCCAAATTTCTTTTTAAATATATAGACAAGGGTATTGCTTACCTTTGCTCTCCTCGAGCTGCCTCTTGGTAAGGCCGAGCTCATCCTCAGACCGCTCCAGGTCCTGCTTCAGCACATAGACCTTCGTAGTACGTGCGGCAGCGGCCAGCAATGAAGCCTGCACATACACATAGACATTTTTCTGATTAGACTCCTGAGTTATCATTTGATCCTCTATCCGACCTTTCTTTCCGAACGCCGAAGAGAGCATCAAGGGCTAGTATCCATGTGGGCATCTTTTCCTATATCTTCATTGCTTACCTCAAAGCCTGTTAGGAGGCTGGCACAAGCTTCAGTCAGTGCGTTTTTGGCGGACTGAACTTTCTCGATCACCACACTCATGATAGTATGGTGCTCTTCATTGATGGAAGCGTCGTGAAGCGTTTCCAGCAAGTTGTCTGGTGCCTCTGGATAGATAGAGGACACTGGCACGGGCGGCTTGCCCCCCTTAACGGGGGGTCGCCGGCCGGAGTTCGGAACCACCAAAGATTCCGGTGCAGTGTTCGGCTGGGGGCCGAACCTAGAGCCCATGGGAGTCCGGATCCCTTTGCGCCCAGGGTCCGGAAGGTTGCCTCGAGGCGCTCCCAGGACTGCCTCCCCTTGGCCCGGTGTTTGTTGAGACAACACCTCGACGTTGTCCGCAGGGCAAGGAGTGGAGGCGGTCGGAAGAGAACCGCTGTTCATATCCGATGAGTCCAACGAACCGCTCGACGAAGTTACATCGAGATGAGCTCGGGACGAACTGCATAATCATGTTTGGCATGAGAAGAAGCAGTGCAGTAAAACATACCATGAATTACTATGGTGTCCGGATACTTAAGACTTCGCCACGGGCTTGACCCTGGGTAGCCACTCGTCGCCGCTGTAGGCGACCGTCATGGAGTAGTCCGGAGGGAGGGTCTTGCCCTTCTTGGACCCTTCGGCCTCCCCGGTTGGGTCGGCCTTCCTTTTCTTGTCTCCCCCGGCTGGGGGGGGGGATAGAACTTTCCTCTTCCTCCTCCTCGTCTTCGTGGGAGGAGTGCGCGTCGGAGTCATCGGACGATGAGTCAGATACAACCTTGCGCTGGAGACCCTTTCGGGTCCCCGCGGCCTTCTTTTTGGTCTTCCTCACCGGCACCTCATAAGGTGCCGGAGTCAGCATCTCTGTTAGGAGAGCGCCTGCAGGATCTTCGGGCAGGAGGGCTGGGCAATCAAGCTGCTCCGCTGTTTTTATCCAGTCCTGTTTATGACATAGAAGTTTAGATCCTGCATATGACTAAACCGGGGCAAATAAATACCCTAAGAGAAATAAAAACTTACCAGATTGGCGCGACGCTTTGCGCTGAGTCCGCGGTCCTCGGTGAGGGAAGGAGGTACCTCAGCGCCCTTGAACAGCACCCTCCAGACGTCCTCGTGCGTTGTGTCATAGAGCTCTCGCAGCGTCTGGTGCTTGTCCGAGTCGAACTCCCACAAATCGAATGCCCGTCGTTGACACGGGAGGATCCAGCGGAAGAGCATGACCTGGACCACGTTGACGAGCTTGATTTTCTTACTCGTCATGTTTCGGATGCAGGTCTGGAGTCCGGTCAACTCTACCGAAGAACCCCATGACAGGCCCTTCTCTTTCCAGGAGGTGAGCCGCATGGGGATTCCAGATCGAAATTTGGGGGCCGCCACCCAGTTGGAGTTGCGCGGCTCGGTGATGTAGAACCACCCCGATTGCCACCCCTTTATGGTATCCACATAGGTGCCCTCGAGCCAGGTGACGTTAGGCATCTTGCCCATCATGGCGCCTCCGCACTCTGCTTGCTGGCGACCCACCACCTTCGGTTTAACATTGAAGGTTTTCAGCCATATGCCGAAGTGGGGCCTGATGCGGAGGAAGGCCTCACACACGACGATAAACGCCATGATGTTGAGGATGAAATTGGGGGCCAGATCATGAAAATCCAGCCCGTAGTAAAACATGAGCCCGCGGACAAATGGGTGGAGGGGAAATCCCAGTCCGCGGACAAGATGGGTAAGAAAAACTACCCTCTCATGGGGTTCGGGCGTAGGGACGATCCGTCCTACGTCTGGCAGCCGATGCGCGATATCCGCGGCCAGATATCCGGCTTCCCATAACTTTTTGATGTTCTCCTCCGTGACGGAGGAGACCATCCACTTGCCTCCTACTCCGGACATGCTTGGAGTGGTTTGAGAAGAAGAACGCGAGCTTGGGCGCTAGAGCTCGAGTGCGGGAATGGGTAAGCAAGGAGGAAGAAGGCGTGGGTGAAAAGAGTAAATCCTTGTCCCTTTATAAGGGCGAATAGGCGATGCGTCTCCCCACTTGTCTGGTAAAACCGCTTATTCCCCAGCCGCTGTAATTGATGGCGCGGTTGGGTTACCCACGTCCGTATTGATGAGAATCCCGTAATAAGGGGGACACAATCTCTGCTTTGACAAGACGTGTTGAGAAAATCGCCCCATGTTATGTGTGGTGCTGGTTGAGAAAAACGGTCCGAATAATGACCGAGCCATGACATGACATCATGCTGTCAGAACGCGTTAGCAGATTAGATTTGTGCGAATATTATTCTCTCTGCGGTAGTATGTGGAACTTGTTTTGCAGAGCCGGACACTATTCTGGTGTTCAAAATCTTCTATGGAGTATTCGGAGGAGGAACCCGCCTTGCAATGCCGAATACAATACCGCGCGCCGGACTCATCATCATTGAAGCCTAGTTTAGGGGCTACTGAGGGAGTCCTGGATTAGGGGGTCTCCGGACAGCTGGACTATATCCTTTGGCCGGACTATTGGACTATGAAGATACAAGATTGAAGACTTCGTCCCGTGTTCGGATGGGACTCTCCTTGGCATGGAAGGAAAGCTACGCAATACGGATATGAAGATATCTTCCCTTGTAACCGACTCTGTGTAACCCTAGCCCCCTCTGGTGTCTATATAAACCGGAGGGTTTAGTCCGTAGGACAACAGACAATCATACCATAGGCTAGCTTCTAGGGTTTAGCCTCTACGATCTCGTGGTAGAACAACTCTTGTAATACTCGTATCATCAAGAACAATCCAGCAGGACGTAGGGTATTACCTCCATCAAGAGGGCCCGAACCTAGGTAAACATCATGTCCCCTGCTTCCTGTTACCATCCGCCTTATACGCACAGTTCGGGACCCCCTACCCGAGATCCACCGGTTTTGACACCAACACACCTCCTCTCTATCATTACATGTGGGGCCTAAACACAAATTTAAAAAGGCCATGGAAAAAACTTATTCTCTCGCCTACCTCACAGTCTCTCTCTCACCTCCGACGACACCATGTCAAGCCCAATCCCTGTGTTGCTGCTAGCTCGGCACGCCTGACTCTCTCTCTCTCTCTCCGATATCCCTTCGTCCTCCCTCTTTCTCTCTCGCTAGAGAATGCAGAAGCGCCCGGTCATGCTGTCGCCGAAAACGCATGGCCAACGACAGCCCCAAGCCTTGAAATGATGTCTGGGCCTTTCTTGATTGGGCTGGCTTGCTAAAGACTATTAAATTTCTCCCCCATACTCTAGTATGGGTGAACCTTTCTGAGGCACATCTTCACTTGTCCATTATCACCAGAATGGATGGCAAGCTTCAACCATGTGATATCTTCGTGATGCTCCACTTGAACTTGCACAACTCAACCTTGATGACGATCACCACTTGTCATCTTCCATGGGTTATATAAGATTTTTCTTTTGATGCAAGCCCATGGAAAAATACCTATCCACACAGAGAAACACCAACCAATGAAACATGGGTTAGTTCACAAATTGTAATGGACAATGCTTAACATACCATGAGATCACTTGATCCAACTTGGTACATCTTCTATGCTTTGTGTGTTGATCAACTTGAATCCACTCTTTGTACTTTGACTTGATGAATCTTGTATCTTATCTTCTATATTCATTAAGATGATGCCTTGAAGGTAAACACGAATGTTCACACAATCTTGTTCTTCAGGACATGCCTGCAATAGGCTCAACACCTCATAAGACCAACTTTGCATAACTCTTTGAATAACACCATGGTCAACCCATAATCTCCCTCTCCTAACATCGAAACCAACATATGGTCTTCAAGTAGTGCTTATGGACAAACCCTTCAAGTACAACTCAAGGCAATCATTAGTCCATAGGGATTGTCATCAATTACCAAAACCAAACATGGGGGCACCATGCTCTGTCAATAAGTAACACAATTGGCTCGTCCTTAGCATTACTAAGGATTGGTCCCCTTGCAACACTCTTTTACTTTTTATTGTTAATCACGTTTCATTGCTCCATTACAATCACCAAACAGAACACCATTACAACTTTAAGCATTTACAATGAATTCTTGATACTTTGCACCTACCAATTCATTTGGCTCCTCGTGGGCACGATACTCTTACTTATTGAAAACATCTAAACTTGACCCCCTAAACTAGTGGGACATAATCCTGAAAAATAACTTAAGGGAAAGATTAATCATGCATTGAGTAGATTCCTCAATTAAGTAGAAGGACTTGAAAAATAGTTGTGTTGCTAAGTATCAGGCACTAATATGAGTGGCACATTAGAAAGTTTAGTAACCATGGTCAACCATGACACATGAAAAGAAGGGCATTTACCTCCCTTTCTGGAGTGTGGTCGCGGCTTGGCTGGAAACTATGGAGGAGTTGTTAGGGATGACACAAACTTCTACATGTTAGAATTTTTATAAGACCGATAGAGGAGCCTTGTGAGAGGAATCACTTTAAGGCTTTGAGATGTTGGTGACAAGACAAAGTTTATGTTATGGACAATTCCATTCGATTGTGTAGACGAGTCTTGCTCAAACCTTTGGAGGAACCTTAGGCCATAGGGATCACCTAAAGCTTTAGTAAACACATTGAGAGGCAATATCTCTTTCTCCAAATAAGGGGGGAGAGGTCCAAGTGACACATGGGGTAGCTTTAGCCGTGTAAGATTGATGAGTGTTTTGAATTAAGGTTTGTAGTGTGTGTGTGTGTGTGTGTGTTGTGTTAACGATCTATGTATTTGGGGCACACATTGCATCTTCAAAACAATATTGACTATTCTCATTTTAGGTAACGACTAAATACCATACTACCATTAAGTGGAATTGGGTATACCAGATGTTTTGTGAGAGCCCATGATTCAAATTGTTGTTGTATGTTGGTAGTTGTGTGCTTGTACGGAATTATTGCTTCTTTGGATGTTTGTTTGTATTATAATTAATGAACAAACATGGTGCATTAAGAATAAATCAGTTTACACTAACTTGAAGGAGACATGTGTCCACATGCGGATGCGTATTTTATGTTGGTAGCTGTGGGTACATGCTATATAGTAATGTTGCGGTCGCATATCCATGCGTGGGTGCATATTCACGTGTGGTTGCGTATTCGCACACACTTTTGTTCTCACATGCACATGTGCATTTTCAACTTACCATTGTCCCACATGAATATTACATTGGTTGTTATCATTTGTGGCTAGTCATGTCTAAGTTGTGGTATTGACTTATTCTAGATTTTAGTTGTTTCACAAGCATACCTCATGGCTTTATTGGAAATTAGAAGTTTTAAATGTGTTACTTAAGCGTAACATAATTGTGAAACATAATGTATTCCTCTTGTTCATCAATAGAGAAAGCAAAAATGACATATTGTTCCTCAATAAAAAACATTAACTACTCATTCAACAAGAAGAACTCCAAACATTATAGAGATTTTGTCATATTGGAATAAACTTCATGACATAATGCCCTAAACATGAAATGTGTATTATTGCCTCCAAGAAGCTTAATAAAGAAGTACAATCGACAATGACAACTAATAGTACAATCGACAATCAACAATGACACCTAATAGAAATATAATATCCCTTGATGTAATTCAAATGAAAGCACCAACCGACATCTAAAGTAGTCCTCCAAATTATGCATCAATATCATCATCATTCCCACCGGAAAATTCTGGTGGTGCATTATTGACCCACTAATCACATTCCATGTTATATTGCTCTAGATCACTAATATTATAGTCCAAGTAAGAATCCATCCCTAGAACTTCATGCGCCTGGTCCAAAGGAGCATTAGCCAAGTTATCATAGCCGAATGATTCATGGATGAAAGTGTCATTACCACCGGAGTAGAACAACTGTGGGGATTTGTCCATAGTGTTCTCAACAATTGAGTTAGGGCTCATGTTGTTCTGCAATGGCCTTGTCGGACTTGCATAGTCTTGAAGTTGTGGTTGAAGTGGTGGAGGTAAATCCTTTGCATGGTCAACAACTGATTGTAGGACGGAGGTAAACTGGGGAGCTAAAGGTGGTGATGTAGACTGTAACATTTGTGGCACTTGCATGGTAAAAAGGTGGTTCTATTTTGTGTTAAGGACTTGCATAGTTCTAAAGGTGTGGATAAAGAGGTGGATGGAAATCTTATACGTGACCAGGAACTGCTTGTCGGAGGGACGCCAAATCGGGTGCTAAAGGTGATGGTACGGACTAGAACATATGTGGTAAATGCATAGGAAAATGTGGTTCCATAGTGCGTTGTGGTGTTAATGGTACTAGAACTGGAGGCATCACCTGAGGTGGAAGATTGTGGGATGAAGATGGTTTTTGTGAAGTCTGATGAATCTGTGGGTGATCTTGTGAAGGACCACTTGGTAGCAACCAGTTTTGCCGCACGTTTGGACCACCAGTTGTTGGTTCATGGCCATGTTGTAGTGGAGGCAGACGTCGTCTAATTACCTCCTTGACTCGCAAGAGGGCATTGAAGAGGTTGGTTAGGTCTTCAAGACTAAGATCTTCTCCCTTGGAGAAGATATTATTTGCTGGCAACCTTGGGTTCTGAGCTTGGATCTTCTTGATGTGTTGCAGCGAGAGGTTTGCTCTCGTATCTAGCTTTGCATTCTCCATGTCCAACCTAGTCACCTCTCTCTGCAGCAATACAATCCTATCTTTCGCTTGTTCATCGACAAGCGGTTCGATAAGTGGATCTCCTGACAGGAAAGAATCAACAATGGGTTCCACTAACGGCATCCCAAAACCATGCATCTTTCCCGATTCCTTCTCTAGGATGACAGCAACCCTCACGCCCGTGAGAGCGGAGAGGTTACTGGCACTTTTGAAAAAATTAGCATGCCGCTTGGTGAACGTGTCATTGCGTTTTTTGTCGTTTTCAATGCGACAGACCCCCAAGAGGACCTCCTGCCTCAGCATACTCAAATGGATAACTGAAGGACTTACAACTACAGATGGCAAGCTACAAGTATCTACCAAAAGATATCTTTCCGGTTGTTGTTGGCTAACATCAGTTTACTTGGAGATACGAGGAGGTGAACCCCCCTTATATAGAAGGAAAATAAAAACACAAACACCATCTCCAGAAACATGAAGCTTGTCTATGTTCTATACAATTCACGGTTTACATCAGAAGTTAGTGTACATCCTTATCCACACATTCAAATTAATTAGGATCCAAAGTTACATTCCTTTCTATTTAAGTATATCCAAACCGTCAAGTCTTTAATCAGCAATCAATGTATAATTAACAAATGCCTAACTTATGCCTACCATTAATTGTTGGCCAAATATATCATACACGTGTACATTATCCAAATATATCGTACGCGTGCATCATTATGTCAGTTCATCCACATCCAGCAATCTTTTTCTAAATGCATGTCATAGTTGCTATCCAATTCTTTTTGTTATTAAGTGCAACCACATCCATAGTATGAGTTAGAATTTGGTGCGCTTAATCGTAGCCATCCAATCTTATATGTCTGATTTGACAATTGAGTTACTACTTGAAAACTATGTCTTAATAGGTAAGAATACATTTAGTCTCATAGACAAGTCAAACAATTACTGATTAGAACATCTCTTTTCAATATGTAGTATTGCCGACATACCTATGATCTCATGGTTATTAGTAGACTTGTTTCTCTCACTCTCTATGTGAAATTTTAATTTAGAAATTTCAAATTAAACATTTTAATTATTGTGTAAATTGCATGATATTTGGTAGAACAAAATTAAACATGTCATGTGTTCCGACAATCTTAAGAGTGTTATTTCTTCCTAACATGATCATGGCTTCTAAATACTTTGGCATCTAAGAGAGGGTATATATTGTAGAAGGAATAGAGGGGGGATTGATGGAAACGATGTTTATTGCTTGAGCCTCCTGGTCATATATACAGGAGTACATGACCATCTTGGATTACAATGCAACCTAGAACAAATCATAGTCTATCCTATGTTTCCTAAATAATCATCATACTCAACATTCCCTCGTGGTCACAACAGTATCGACATAGAGGGTGAGTCTGAAGAAGAATCTGAAGGTAATCCGAAGATACATATCGCACAATGCGTGTACCTCATGTGCTCTGCTGGCTTTCTCGTGAACTTCGTGTCCGTAAACCCCTGTATTACCCCATGTGTTTGGAATTTTTGGCAAGAACATTAGACGAGTAATGCTACACATACATATATTTACGGGGGTTTACAAGCAGGTGGATTTTGATTGGAGATTAGGGGGGGGGGGGGGGGGGGGAGGGCCCTCCCCCGTGAAAATCAGGAGGAGATTAGTTAGAAAGAAAGAATTCTAGTCAGCGTGTAATTGCGTGTAACTCTTTGTACATTTAGCATTACACCCTCCAGGTTCCAGTACGGTTCGAGGTAGTAAACTACTAGCACGAAATGCCACCGGCGTCGCTGCAACACGTGATCGTCCAGGACTGGTGCGAGGTTCTGCCACCGCCACTGCAGCCTCGCGTGCTCCCGCTCACGTCTTCAACCTCGTCTTCTGGGGCTTCCCTCGCATGCAACACGTCCTCTTCTACCACGTCACCAACCATGACGTCCCGCGCTTCCTCTGCCGCGAGCTGCCACTCTTGAAGGCGTCCCTCGCTGCCGCATTGCACCACTTCTACCCGCCGGCCGGGAGGTTGCCGTGCGAGTTGCCGGCCAAGCCCGAGGTCGCGTGCTTAGATGGTGACTCTATTCGTCTCAAGGTGGCTGTCGGCGCCGACGACTGACTTGGGCGACCTTGCGGGACACCACCCACACTCTGTTAAGGATGACATTCGAGGAGACCACAAAGGGAGGAGGTTGAGCAAGGACCCCGGGTAATCGACGAGGAGCTCCTGCGAGAACGCCGAAAACATGGCTCCGAACGGGGTGAGGAAGAGAGATCGTGCGACGTTTTTGTTTTGTTTTGATAATGGCTTCGTTGGGAACTGAACGAGCCACTTGTTTTGAACTAAAAGTTACAGAGGGACTAAACTACACCTAGCTCGAGTTGGCTGGTGGATAAAGAGCATAATTGGTTTGTTGCCAAAAATTGACATGCCAATGTTTGGCATTATACCAAATAGTGACTACTAATTGGTTGGTTACCGAGTTGCGTTGCCTATCTCACATAAAGTTACCAATATTTGGCAAGTCTTGATATTGCCAACATTTGGCTAGCCAAATATTGGCTGCAAACCAATTATGCTCAAACACCTCTAATCATAGCCATTGATTTGCTTTAATTTTCATGCAAAAAAACTTCCCGAAAAGCATAGGAGCCGTCACAGTGCCGTTCTACCCCGTTGCCAGGTCATACGCATACACACACAGTACACGAACTGTTATCACCTGGTATCTTCGACCGTATTTCCATCAGCACTAAATGCAACACCCACGCCTCGCTGTTCCATTGGTCCACCAAGCGGGAGCGTGCGAGCTCGTTCGCTATATTGCCACTCTCACCAAAGGCGATATTGTAGAACAAATTTTCTTAGTCGCGCACACGTGTTTTTTTTGCGGATGATGCGCACATGTGTTAAATTCATAGATTGTAATGGTGTTATTGTTGCCGCCTATGTTTTATACTTAATTTGTTGATGACTTTGGTAATTGCCTAGCATCAACTTCTATAAAAAATAGTTTTGTGCATCGCAATGATGTAGAAGCCGGAGATTTCAATCTCCTTTTCAAGGAATAAAACATAAATGATAGCCTGGTCACAGGCTCATCAGATGCAATCATCTTTTCAATTACTTTTCTTGTCTTCACGGGCATTCATGTCTTCCCTCTCACCATGCATTTAAATAGAAAAACAATTCATGGAAAGTAAGCTTGGAGAAAAAACAAACACTTGATCGGTAGAAATTAACAAGCAAATTTATCAAGTTACAAGAACAACACAAATAAATCCTGATCAGGAAGTTAATTAACATAGCAAGACACGATAGAACATTGTAGCAAACTGAAACATTACTAGGACACACACACACACATACACACCAGCAGGCCGCACACCATTTTGAGGCTATGACCTATCAGACACCACACGGATGTCTCTGCCGTACGTAGAGGCTGGCTCTACATACCATCCAGGTTAATTGACTCGTCCGGGGCTTGCTCTAGGTGATTCCTTATGTTGGTGACCACTTTGGGGCATGGCGAAGCTTGCAGACAAGGCCACCAGCGACGCGGTACGGCGAGCTCCGCGTCCTTGACGGCGCACCCATGCTCCGTTTCACCACGCGGGCATGAATACTAGGTGTCCGTTGAAATGCCTAAGAGAGAAAGAGGATGAGGAAGAAGAAGATATATGCGGACATGTGGGACCCACATGTGATAACGGTTAACTTAACTGTCAAAATAAACAGAGTTGACTTTGCCGCCACGTCAGCCCTGACACATGGGTCCCGCATGTCATATACTGGTTTAAAATCATAAAAGCGGCCATCAACTCGAGTTGGTAGTTTTAGTCAGAAAATTTCAAAATTTTGATAGTTTTCGGTCACTTTTAAAATTGTGTTAGTTTTGTGGGACGCATGCATGTAATGTGGTAGTTTTTTGTAAAACACTCTAGTCGTGTGTTTTAAATTCATAGATTGTGATGGTTATATCATTGTCACCTATGTTTTACACTCCACATGTTGATGACTTTGGTCGTTGCCTAGCATGAACTTCAATAAAAATGGCTTTGTCCATCTCAATGATGTAGATGCCCAATATTTTAATCTCCATTTCAAGGAACAAAACATAAAACATAGCCTCACCACAGGCTCATTAGATGCAATCATATTTTCAATTACTTTTCTTGTCTTCACGAGCATTCATGTCTTTCAATTCACCATGCAATTTAATAGAAAAATATTTTGCAGAAAGTAAGCTTGGAGAAAACAAACACTTGATCAGTAGAAAATTAACAAGCATGCTCATGAAGTTACCGCTTTATTAGCCTTACAACTTACAAGCGCACGAGACAACACCCATAAAACTCTATCAGGTAGAGTTAATTAACATAGCAAGACACGATAGCAAGAACATTGTAACAAACTGAAACATCAGCAGGCCGCACAACATCTTGAGGCCATGTGACACCACACGGCCGTTATGTATGGCTTTACCGTACGTAGAGGCTAGCAACCTCTACTACATACCATCCATGTTGACCTGCCCGCCTGACCCTCCTGATACAACCGGGTGATTTCTGGACCTGATCTCGACAACTTCCTCCGTCCGAAAAACCTCCGTAGTTGCCAACTTGCTGTGCTTCTGTAGGTCTGCACAGGTAGACACACACGTAGCGAATCATTAGCAACTAGTGCAATACTTCAGCTGTGGCGTTTTCAGAGCGTTTACGTACCCTTGTCGTCCTCGGCGCGGGCGCTGTAACCGGTGACGCGCTGGACGAGGTCGTAGAACACGTCCAGGAGCTGGGACGCGAAGCTGGCCATGGGATCGGAGCTGGTGCTGCCGTGCTGGGTAATACAAGCTGCTGTGTTACCGCCACTAGCTTAGCTAATCGAACAGTCTAGCTGCTTGCTGCCTTGCTCTTCTTGGCCAGCTGCTGACTGCTTGCTTTGAGCTGTGAGTGGCGGCTGTTGAGTGAGTCATGTTGCCCTCGCCGGGGGACGGTATTTATACACGGCGCGGCGCCACCAACCGACCACGCGCACCGGCGTTCTTCATATACAAGGCCCACGCGCGTGCGGGCGCTAGGACGTAGTGCCACACTCGTACTGAGAGCGCGACAGGTCAGTACGTACTCCACTACCAGCGTTATTGGATGGAGGGAGTCGTAATTTCTCGATCGGCATGCATGTGAATCATGCATATGTCCATAGTCCACCCGCGTCTTCTGGTCGATCACATTCGCATATGGATGGACCGTCTTCTTTTTAGTGCAACTTGCTCCAAAGAGACGCCACCAGCTACAGGAAAATGCACCGGGCATGGAGAGTTGTCGATTGTCCACTATTAACAGCAAGACCGATGCAAGGCGACTATTGAACGACCAAATTGCACCATCAACTTGCTTGATGATCCGATATAATATGCACATATGTTATTATAGCGAATTTGCATCGTCAGCTTGGGGTTCGTAATTTGCCGTGGCTCTGTTTTGCGCATGCACGACGAGAGCATCCTATCTCCCAAAATCGTCGGGTTGTCCCCTACCCGTATGCCACCCGGAACAGCAGCCAAGAACGTTCACATTCCACATGGTGTGACACGTTTGCATGCCTGGTGGGGCATGCCGGCATGGGGGTGCCTACTGGGATGGGTCAGCGTAGCCCACACTATGATGATGCGTGATCACGACGCATGATCATATTCGCGTGCTTTGTCGTTATGATCGGAGCTCTCGATGGTACACATACGGAAAGCCTCTCCGGTCTAGATTTACATAATGAAGTGGTTCGCAAATGGTGAAAATCAGAGGAGCTTACACGAAAATCAAGGGGATCATTCTTTTTGTTTTTTCTTCACATTTTTGTTTCTGTTTTTCTCCATTTTTTAAAATGTTATCAAAAATATATTTTGAAAATATTTTAATTTTACTAATTTTTGAAAGACTGTTTGATGTGTACCTACAAAATTGTTAATTGTGCATTCTAGAAAAATGTTCATTGTATATTTAAAATATATATCGTGTGTTACAAAATGTTTATCATGTGTATAGTGTGTTATAAAAAAAGTTTCATGTTATTAAGAAAAAAGTGCTACATATTTATAAAAATGTCCTTGTAATTTTCTTGTGTATTTGCCAAAAATTCTAATGTATAATTTTAATGTTATTGAAAAGGTGTTCACTAGTTTTTGTTATTCTGTAACTTTTACATGTGTGTGGAGAAAACTCAACCATTATTTAAAAATCTTCATGTATTTATAAAAAAATGTTCAAGTAGTATTTTTCAAGGTTTTTAAAAAGAGTTCAATATGTATTTTTTATTTAATTGACAAAAAATAAAAATATATGGAAAAATACAGAAGAAACAAAGAAGGAAAAACCTTAAAGCAAACCAAAACTATCTCGCATAGAACTGGGGGAAACCGCAATGAAATCATAGAGGAGGAACCCCCCCCCCCCCCCCCCAATTATTAATAAACTACAATGTCTTTAGCGGCGCGCTTGGGCAGGCAATAGTCTATTGCCCGGTACGAGGGACATATAGCATTTCCTATTGGTGATTTTTGGATTATCATTTGGGTCTCAATAAATAGTCTCGAATAAGGGTTGAATTATCTAACGGATTGCTTGGAAAGCACAATCAAATAATAACATTTAAAGTCTGGAACTATAAATATTTGTTTTAATTATTTTAGGGTTTTTATAAATGAAGCCAAAACATACTTATATTTTATATATCTTTTGGTATTTAGAAATTAGCAAACAGGTAGTTGTATAGTACTACATTTGTCCCTAATATAAGTTTTAGCTTGCAAAACGATCTTATATTATGGGACGGAGGGAGTACTATTTTAAGGCATAACCGTATGTATTTAATTATCCAAAATTTGTTCTAAATTAATATCCAAATTTTCTTTAGACGAGCCCCCCCCCCCCTACCTAACTGATTCTAATGGGAGAAATCGGTCAGCGGTTTTTGCATAATGCGGTGGATGTATTATTGAGCCTCGAGGGCGAGTGTATATTGAGTACAGGACCTGGAGGGTAAGACGTCGCCTCCCCACCTCCTAGAGATAAGATGGAAACAATTCCTATCTAATCTCGGACTATCTCTAACTACCAAATGTATCTCTAACACAGTTACTACACTGGTTTAGGAAAAGATCATAGTTTTATATACTTTCAGGTGTCTGGTTTCATAAATTGTGGTATGTCCAGTCCCAAGTAAGAGTATTGAAAAAACTCTCCACCTTAAACTCACAAGTTTTTAGAAATCAAAGAACCAAACTGGTGAGGAATCACAACAAATCTTACATTGCTTGACTGTTATGAAAGAAATTAGAAATGGTTGATAGAATCTCCATCTACGACAATTTAACTAATATCTTAGAATTCTCCCTCACTCGTAACTTCCCAAATTGAGATTGTTCCACAATGCCCGAAGTTCTTAGAGAGCCGACGACGATCTCATGTGGATATAAATAAAATCTCCAATAATTTTGTGACATCCAATTTCACAAGATGCTTTGTCCTCGCACCATAGACAAGATTGTTAATATCTTAACACACACCTCATTTTTTAACTAATAGAGAAACACAATATTTCTCCTGCTCTCCTTGTCTTATTCTCGACTTTCAGAGATACTTGTGGAAGAGACTAAACTCACCACGTTTTCAGTTCCCTAGCACTCACCGATGAGTGCTATTTGGAAGAAATGATGATGGCCTTGACTAAAATTGGACGGAACTACCCTTTTAGAAAATGGCTAGCCCCACC
Organism: Triticum aestivum; assembly: GCF_018294505.1. Lineage (NCBI taxonomy): Eukaryota > Viridiplantae > Streptophyta > Magnoliopsida > Poales > Poaceae > Triticum > Triticum aestivum. Next base: position 749,104,954 of record NC_057797.1, read on the forward strand.
CTAGTTTTGTAATGGTCCCACCATTATTCGTAATTTCATGTAATTTTAGTCTTGTAATTCCTCGTAACTCTACTTTCTCCACCGTTTGATCGCAGTGGATGGACGACCCGTAGAATCACCAATCACGGTAACAGTTGTATAAGAAAAATGAAACTAACTTCTTTTAGTAATTTCGTTCGTCCTTCATGTTGAAATAATGATGATGCATTAAAGAAAATGAGTACATTTAGACTTCACCATTTGTTTTAGAAAAATTTCTAACATACTATTTCTTCTCCATAATTTTTTGTACTTGAGTGGGTGCACGGTGTTTGCGCATAACAATCTGAATATGGGAGGTTTAACATTTATTTCGATGTTGTTATTGCAGAAAAGGAATCACAATATTGAATCGACCATTGCTGACGATTTTGATAACCGGCATTTAAAATCAGCAACATTTTCTGAATAGAGTGTTTTGGAATCGGATAAAAAATGAGTATCCATTGCTATCATTTCCATCACCAATCATCTGAACATTATGTTGGGCTTCTGTTCTGAATTGAGTATTTTGGAGTCAGATAATTAGATAAAAAGTGATCTATTTTCATCATCTCCACCATCAACCATCTTAATGTTATATTCGGTTTCTGAATTAAAGAATGAAGAAAAAATAATCCTTTGGAGGGTTTTCTCCTGTTGCAATGCACGGACATGTTCGATTTATGTCATTACATAAATGATAGCCTCACAACAGGATCATTAGATGCAATCATCTTTTCAATTACTTTTCTTGTCTTCACGAGCATTCATGTCTTTCCTTTCACCATGCATTTAAATAGAAAACCATTTCGTAGAAAGTAAGCTTGGAGAGAAAACAAACACTTGATCGGTAGAAATTAACAAGCAAGTTCATCAAGTTACAAGCACACGAGAACAACACACATAAACCCCGATCAGGAAGTTAATTAACATAGCAAGACACGATAGAACATTGTAACAAACTGAAACATTCCGCAACCCATTTCGAGGCTATGATCTATCAGAAACCACACGGATGTCTCTGCCGTAAGTAGAGGCTGGCTCTACATGCCATCCAGGTTAATTGACCTGGCCCTCTGAGCCTCCTGAGACAACCGGGAGATTCCTGGACCTGATCTCGACAACTTCCTCCGTCCGGAAAGCCTCCGTAGTTGCCAACTTGTTATGCTTCTGTAGATCTGCATGCGCAAGAAGCCACACACGTCGCGAATCATTAGCAATTATAGATAGAAATAGGTACAACTTCAGCAATGCCGTTGTCATAGGAGTGTCGCGCGTGTGTGTTTACGTACCCTTGTCGTCTTGGGCGCGGGCGCTGTAGCCGGTGACGCGCTCGACGAGGTCGTAGAACACGTCCAGGAGCTGGGCGGCGTAGCTGGCCATGGGAGTTGGTGCTGTTAAATCCAAGCTGCCGAGCTAGCTGCTTGATGCTATTGCTTTCAGCTCAGCTGTGATTGGTGACACTGGCGTGAGTGAGGCTATTGCTTTCAGCTCAACTGTGAGTGGTGACACTGGTGAGTGAGTCATGTTGGCATCGCCGGGGGGACGGTATTTATACACGGCGCGGCGCCACCAACCGACCAGTCACACCAGGTAGCTAGGACGTCGTACCATACTCAGAGCGCGACAGTTGAGTGCTACTACCGCACTACCCGCATGCATGTGAATCATGCGTGTGGATCGTGGGAATCGGAATTTCTCGATCGGCATGCATGTGAATCATGCGTAGTTCAGCACTCCACTACTACACGGTCTTCTTCTGGTCGATCACATTCCCAAATGGATGGCCGCCCTCTTCTTATTGCAACTTGCTCCAAAGAGACGCCACGGCTACTGGAAAATGCACCGGGCTACAGAGAGTTGTTGATTGTCCACTATTAACAGCAAGACTGCGGCAAGCATACTAATATCAAGGCGACTGTTGAAACGACCAAATTGCACCATCAACTTGCTTGATGATATGATACACTCCCTCGGTTACTAAATATAAGTCTTTCAATAAATTTTAACATGGACTACATACAAAGCAAAATGAGTAATCTACACTCTAAACTATGTCTATATACATCCGTATGTAATTCATATTGAAATCTCTGAAAAAACTTATATTTAGGAACTGGAGGGAGCAATGTGCACAGATGTCAGCGTAGCGACTTGCATCATCAGCTTGGGTTGTCTGTGACTCTCTTTTGTGCATGCATGCTTATAGTGCCCGATCTCCCAAATCGTAGGGAGGGTCATTACATGAGTATATGAGCTCACGCGGAACAGCAGCCAGGAATGTTCACATTCCACATGTGTGAGCGTGTGACACGTTTGCATGCGTGGTGGTGCATGGGGGTGCCTACTGGGATGGATCAGCGTGGCCAACCCACACTCTGGTGATGTGTGATCATGACGCCTTATCATATTCGCGTGCTTTCTCGTTATGATTGGAGCCCTTGATGATACACGCGTACGGAAATTTATTCACAGACTAGATTTACATAATAAAGTGGTTGATTCAAGGTGAAAATCAAGGGCGCTGAGCTTACGATGAAAACCAACGGAGCATTAAATTCCTTCCAATTTTTTTTCTCATTTTTTCTTTTTCTCATTTTTTGAAACGTTGTGAAAAAAAATATTTGGAAAATATTTTTGTTTTACCAATTTTATAAAAACTGTTTGCCATGTACCTGAAAAAATTCAAGAAAAATGCTCATCATATGTTTTGTGAGTGTTCACCATGTGTTACAAAATGCTTATCATGTATAAATAAATGTTCAATATGTGTTTAAAAAGTACCGAGTTATTAAGAAAATAGTGTTACATATTTATAGAAATATTTATGTAATTTTCAAGTGTACTTGCACAAATTTCAATATGTAATCTAGAAAAATGACCATGTTCTTAAAAACAGTGTTCACTTAAATCTATTTTTTTGTAATTCGAGCATGTGTATGGAAAATTTCAACTACTCCCTCCTTCCCATAATATAAGAGCGTGATACTAGTGTCAAAACGCTCTTATATGATGGGATGGAGGGAATATTATTTTAAAATGTTCATGTGTTTATAAAAATGTTTGAGTAAGTTTTCAATGTGTTTAAAAAAATCTCATATATAATTTGATTTTTGAAAAGATTGGAACAAATAAAAAAAGGAAATGTAAAAAAGAAATACAAAAGAAACAAATGACAAAAGGATAAAAATAATCTTAAACTAGACAAGAACCAACTTGTGGAAAACTGAGAAAAACAACAATGGAAAACCATGAATTACCGCCAGGAAATCACAAAGGAAAAATGCCCGGTCTCCTTCCAATTGGGCCGACTCAAATAAAACCACAATGTTTTCAGCGGTGCGCTTAGACGGGCAATACCTATTGCTTGGTATGAAAGACATATATCATTTCCATTTGGTGATTTCGGATTCTCCTTTGGGTCTCCACAAATGGTTTAGAATAAGGGGTTGAATTATCTAACTTTGCTAGAAAATGCACAATACGATATTTTGCACAATTAAAGTGTGAAACTATACATAATTATTTTGCCTACTTTACATTTTCACAAATGAACCCAAAACATACTTATATTTTCCTATATTTTTTATTCAAAATTAACAATTAGGTAGTTGTATACTTTTAAAGCATCAAATTGCACACTAAAGAAGTGTTTTTGGATTTCTTCCCAGTCATTTGTATACAATGAGTGTTTTTGCTTTGCAGCTGCACTTTATTCTACACCATTGTAATATTCAATATTTATATTACTTGTACTTTTGTGTTCTCAAAAGAAAAACTTGGTCCGTCACACTTCAAATAAACAGTAGATGCACACTTTAAAAATGTGCAACGTGCTTACCTATTTTGCAGGGAGTTCAACATGTTTACTTGGATGTACAATTTTTTTTGTTTGTACTATTAAATATGTTTTGATAATTATTTTGGTCTCAAAACTTCATTTGGTGCAATTTGTTTATGAGTGTCATGTTTTTGTAATGTGGAAATGATTTTTTTGTGTACCCAACGTTTTTATATATTTTTTGCTTGCATTTTTTATTGTTGTTCTACTAAAACTATGTTTTTTAATGCACCATTGAATTTCTTATGTTACAAAAAAATTGTTTTTTCATGTTTCTTGCCAGTGGTGTATACATTATCCAAGCGTATGCAATGTTAAAATAATCAAATAGACTTGTGAGCAGATGAACTCTAGCACCATGGACCAAAACAAATATCTATTTTAGTGAACGAAAAAGAAGTGCATGTGTTCTAGCAAGTTGTGTCCTTTGGTCAATACATTCTTTGTTTCATTGGGGGCTGAAATTGTTTGATATCTCACAACAAGATAGCAGCCATTTAGGGAATCTCCCACATCTGCCCTATTTAGGGCAAAATAGCTGGAGTAAAATTTGGGACATGAAAAAGGTAATTTTTAGGGTGCGACAAAATGAGCATCTCAAATAGCAGCCCTAAAACAAGGAACTACATGTCCATCAACTCCCCTAAAATAGGGCATCCACACCACATATTTCTTCTCTACAATTGCATACAAAACACAAACTACATGTAGAATTTAAACTTTGCAAGATCACCACACGCACAATCAACAACATATAAAATTGAACTTCAAATCCACATATCAAATTCAAATCCAATCCACAAGTATAGTGCCTGACCAACACAAACAAAAGTGCATATAGCATAGAAGTACATAGCAGATAGCCTCTCAACTATTTTTTTTTAATAATAGCTTCTCAACTTTCATCGCTTCCATTGCCATCATCGACCTCATAGCCACCATTGGCCTCTTTGTCTTCATGGCCATGCATGGTACCATTCATGCCTCCTCCCAAGACAACACCCATAGCTCCAACATAGCCAACTCCCATGGCACCCATCGCACCACCCATGCCACCTCCATATCACTCATCAAACCTCTCATTCCACCTCCTGTGGCACCCATGGATATTCTCATGCCTCCACTCATGCCGAAACCCATGAATCCTCACATGCCGCCACTCATGACACCCATAGCGGCACCCAAGGAACACATGCCGCCACCCATGGCACCCATGCATCCTCCTATCATGTTCATCAACTTCATCACCAACACGTTCACCGTGACAAAGCCTAATGTATGTTTTTTGCTTCGCATCAAGACCACTTGTGTCCATTAATATAAGATTTTTATCTTTCTCCTCAGCTGCCTTCCTCTCCTAATCCGCCACCTTCTGCTCCTCGGCCACAACCTTCTGTACCTCGGCCACCGCTAGCCTTTCCTTGGCCGCCACCTTCCATAGCTCGGTCATCGTCCTCTCCTCTGTTTCCTTCATCTTCATAATCCTTCTTTCATTCGCATACACTTTTCTTGCATTGACTATGGCTTCAAATGATTCCCTCATATAATTGTGTCCGACCTTCATTCGCTTTTCAATAGGGCTTTCCCGTACGAGCAACCGAGTTGAGAGTGGGGATCATTTTTCTTCCTCGCCACTTGATGCATCGTCATCATCATCATGATCAACAATTGTGCCATCTCCAACCGAGCTCTTGGTGTTCTTTCTATTCGGAATTTCACACAACTCCCGGTTCTTCCACTTCTCCTCATGTTCAAGCTCCTTCCAACAAGGATGCAAAGTGAATGATTTCCCTTTCTTCTTCTTCACATTCTTCCTTGTCCCCGGAACAAACTTTGAGCAAGCACCATCCACATACCACAACTATAAAAAATAAGTTAGGTACCTATACACACTTAAAGAGCTAGCATGATCCACATACCACAGTTGACAAAACAATTGATGAAGTTCAGCAAATAGTCACCTTATCATCATGGTTGCATCCACTTGGGTCCACGCGTTTGATATTTTCAAGAATTTTGACAATCCGTTGAGTGGGCCATCGGTAGAGTAGAGAAGCGATCGGTCAGTCATAGCCACTAGTGTTGTGTGCATCAAAGAACTCTTCGATCCGCATCCAATACGTGCTCATTGGTGACTAACATACACATCAAGACCAATTTTCTTCCAAGCCAAACATAGCAACGTGTCTTCATTGTTTTGGTAGTTTGCCATTCTTCCCTAGGTGGTGTATGCCTCAATAAAACCCACCTCCACCATGTCAAGATCATCATATTGTGTTTCATATTCTTGAGAGACAAAATCTTGATTTGCAACATTTGTATATTGCAAAAAAAGTGTCATCATCCAGACTACATGCACACAAAATTGAATATAGGCACACATCACCTTGCAATTGCATTTAACGTGAAAAAGAACAATACAAAACACAATGATTTTTTAGCTTTGCGACATTTTGTCGAACATGTTGTGGACGCGCATGGGTGGTTATGATGGATGACAGTGGTGGGACGAAAGTGGGAAGGGGAGGCACCGCAGCAGCAGTAGCCGCCAACACAACAGTATCAGCCCACATCCTTCGTCTTCTGCGACCGCGACACAGCCGACGCTAGGTCACGCGGCAGCCTCTTCATGCCACCGCCTCATGGCTTCATCATGGCGACATTGTACTTCCAAGGCAGAGGTGGCACATCCCCTGTAGCTATGGCGGCGGTACGTGGGGCTGCAAAACAGCCATGGCGAGCACGGACAACCATGATGGCGGCGGCAACGGCCGGACGAGGAACTAAGGAGTAGCCGACGAGGAGCGCGAGAGCGGTGGAGAGAATGGCGGGGTAGGCACCGGCGTTGGAGGAGCCGGTAATGGTCGTGCTGTGGTTAGTGGTGGTGGCAGGCCGTGGGGAGGTGTGGCGACGGCCGTGCACGAAAATGTTTGGGTGGTGGTTGGGGCTGCGCCCGTGGCTGTGTTCGTTTTGTGGCAATAACGAGATGCTGCCATATATTTGCAACACAAGTGGTTGTATTTTTGGGCTGCCCAAAATTTTTTGAAGCAAATTTTACAATAGGGTAGTTGTTGGAACAATGTTTTTGGGTAAAAATGCCCTATTATTGGACAACTGTTGGAGATGCTCTTACCAGGGCATGACATAACCCACGTATAACTTTTGATCAGCGTGTGAATTTTTTATCAAAGTAATGACTGCTTCATGGAATATACATGTCGCAATAAAATTATTAAGCTTGATACTTCAGCTACGAAGCATGAAAATAAATCTTGTTGAGTACTGAAAGCACACCCAATCACAAAACGGGACACACACATACACACAGTTCACACAATCAGAACACCAGCAATCAATGCATCTGTTTCAACTTTCAGAACAAGGGAAGCCACATGCATCAATCTGGAGAGAAGCAATAACCTCCGGACATTTTTTTGTTTGCGAGAAATAATCTCGGGACTTTAGCAGATAGTAATTGACAAGTAGCACCAACGTTGTCTAATTGACTCCCGCCTCCGATCCTCCTGACACATCGGGGCCTCTCGATCGAATCTCGATGTGCTGCAAGAGTAGTGAGCAGTACCGTAAGTCCGTAAGTTTTCTAGCTACAACATTGTAAGTAAGCATTGTACAGTAGAAAACAATTCTATTTTCCTGGTAAAATGTAAACATACCTCCTGCACGGCCGGCGCCAGCGCACCGACGCGGCCACGGCCAATGATGCGGTCGACGAGGCCGAAAAAACTATCCTTGAGCTGGGCGGCGAAGTTGGCCATGATGGTGGAGGAGAAGCTCACTAGAATCTGAATTACGTAGGTAGCTTACTACTCCCTTCATCCCATAATATAAGACGTTTTTTAATACTAGTTTGATGTTAAAAAAACATCTTACATTATGGTATGGGACGGAGGGAACACTTGATTTTGGTGGTGTGTGAGCGGTGTGAGTTCTGAGAGCGTTACGGAGGTCCCATTTATACACGACGACGGACATCAAACGTGTTTGCTTGAGTATTGCAGCTCCATCAATCATCATGCTTCAGGCATGCATGCAGGGGAGGCCGCATGCCTTACGTGCAGGGATATTCAGATCCATGGAGTTATCACGCAAATCTTGTGCAGAGTTGTTAAGTGCTAACCCGCCGTTGTATAGTTGTGTCCATTATGTGATATGATCACTAGTCCTACTAGATGCAAATGTCATGGCTGACATGATTCAGTGGGGCCGGTTGGGGCATCATATACTCCATATATGTCCCGGGAACTTTTCATCAGATCTCGAACCAGGGCAACGAATCCCCCCTGAGCAATTAGGAATGCTCGTTTGTAGGATAACCTACCCGCGTCTGTGATATGCATGTGCAATCCTGACCAGCACAATCCTCTACAACCACAGATCGATTCAGGAGGAAGTCGGCCAGGAACATCCTAGCCGTTGGTCACACTGTAGCGTGACAGGTATCAACCTATCGAACTTTATTATGCCCCATTTGGACATTAGAGTTTTTAGTTAGTACACTGGCTTATGAAAAGATCATAGTTTTATATACTTTGGGGTGTCTAATTTCATAAATTGTGGTATGTCCAGCACCGCACAATAAGAGTATTGAAAAATCTCACCGCCTTAAACTCACAAGTTTTAAGAAATCGTTCGTACCTCCCGTGAGAGGCTACATTTGTTTATATTAATATAAGGACCAAACTGGTCAGGGATCACTGTTAAATGATAGGCTTGTAGAAATTGTATAGGCTAGTATTTTGTGACATGTTATCACGTATTGTGTATACGTACATGTAATCTTGGGCGGCAGGTTGTTTATCTTTGTATAGCTTGGAGTAGAGGCCAAGCCTAGTAACAACCTGCGCGCCTCATCTTGTAATCTGGTATCTCTATATAACATGTACGCATCCCTGCCAAATAGCATGCACTTCCACAATTCTCTTTCTTTCATGGTAATCAGAGGAATCCTCAAGCTCATCCATGGCGACGTCGTCAAGTTCTTTCCTCTCCTTGCCATTCGCTCACGCTGCCACAGAGAAGCTTACCAAGGGCAACCAAGCCCTGTGGCGAGCGACCGTGCTCTCCACCATCCGGGGAGCCCAGATGGCGAAGTACCTCGACGTTGAACAGCCGTCACCACCCATGCAGATCGATGTGGCCTCCGCCGACGGCAAGACCACGGCGAAAGCGCCGAACCCTGACTTTCAAACCTGGTATGCGCAAGACCAACAAGTCTTCTCCTATCTCCTGACGACTCTTCCTCGTGAGATAGCCATCCAGGTTGCATCCTGTGACACCTCGGCGGAGCTCTGGAACACGGTCGAAGGGATGCTTACATCTCGCACTCGATCGCCGACCACCAACATTCGCATCGCCCTCACCGACCTGCAGAAGGGCAACCTTTCCATCACCGACTACGTCGGGAAGGCCAGAACCCTCTGCGACGAGCTGATCGCCGCAAGGAAGAGTGTGGACGAGGAAGACATTATCTCCCACATCCTGGCCGGACTTGATGAAGATTTCGATCCGGTGGTTTTTGTTATGTGCTCCAGGGTGGGGCCGGTCACTGTAGCTGAGCTTTTCTCGCAGCTTCTCAGCTTCGAGATGAGGCTGAATCTTCATGGTGGTGGGTCGCAGTCCTCCGCCAACAGTGGCACCCGAGGCCGCAAGCAAGGCGGCGGAGGTGGTGACCGCGACCGCAGACAAGCTGGCAATGGCGGTGACCGTGGCGGTCGTGGCTATTCCAAGCCAGGAGGCCGTGGCAGCGGTGGTCACAGCGGCAACAATGGAGGCGGCAGTGGAGGCAACTACAACAACCATGCCTCTACTCCTCGGGTGCAATGTCGGATCTGCGGGAAGATGGGCCATCCGGCATGGAAGTGCTGGAAAAGGTATGACGAGTCCTACCAAGGTATGGAGGAGAAATCGGCCGATCTTGCAGCCCCGCAGTATGGCGTAGACACCAACTGGTACCTTGACAGTGGTGCTACTGATCATATCACGGGCGACCTGAAGAAGCTAATCGTGCGTGATCGCTACAACGGCAATGAACAGATACATACTGCAAGTGGATCAGGTATGGATATTAAATATATTGGTCATTCAGTAATTCATACCCTAGATCGTGATCTCTACTTAAACAATATTCTTCATGTACCCGAAGCCAGTAAAAGTCTTATCTCTGCTAGTCGTCTTGCCATTGACAATAATTCCTTTGTTGAAATTCATCCTTATTCTTTCTACGTTAAGGATCAGGGAATGAGGAAGGTACTACTTCAAGGCAAGGGTAGGAGAGGTCTCTACCCGATTAGGCACACGAGCACCGACGTCAAGAAGCAAGCACTAAGTGCTACTAAGCTATCTCTGGATAGGTGGCACCGACGTCTAGGGCATCCTTCTTCTGTTATTGTTAGCAAAGTCATTAGTCAAAATAATCTGCTGCGTGCCAGTTATTTCAATAAAGAGTCTGTATGTGACGCCTGCCAAAAAGGCAAAATCACCAACTTCCTTATCCAAATTCAATAAGTGAATCAAAGTTTCCTTTAGAGCTTGTGTTCTCTGATGTTTGGGGTCCTGCTGTGGAAACAGTGGGAAGAAAGCAATATTATGTGAGTTTCATAGATGATTTCAGTAAATTTACATGGATCTATCTTATCAAACACAAGTCCGAGGTGTTTCAAAAGTTATATGATTTTCAGAAGCTTGTAGAGCGACAATTTGATAGCAAAATTCTTGCTCTCCAAACAGATTGGGGAGGGGAGTATGTTAAACTCAACTCCTTCTTTACCAAAATAGGTATATCTCACCATGTCTCCTGTCCTCATGTGCACCAATAGAATGGTTCAGCTGAGAGGAAACATCGTCATATCGTTGAAGTAGGTTTGTCTCTTCTTGCTCAAGCTTCTATGCCACTGAAGTTTTGGCTTCTATGCCCCTGAAGTTTTGGGATGAAGCTTTCATTGCCGCAACCTACTTGATAAATCGGATTCCTAGCAAAGTAATCAACTTTGAAACACCTCTTGAGCGTCTTTTCCATGAAAAACCCAACTACTCTATCTTAAGAATCTTTGGGTGTGCCTGCTCGCCCAACCTCCAACCTTACAACAATCACAAGCTTCAATTTCGCTCCAAGCAGTGTGCTTTTCTTGGATACAGCAACCTTCACAAAGGCTTCAAGTGCCTTGATATTTCCACCGGGCGTGTTTATATTTCAAGGGATGTTGTGTTTCATGAAAACGTGTTTCCTTTCTCTACACTCCATCCTAATGCCGGTGCTCGTCTTCGTGCTGAGATCCTTTTGCTTTCACCAGATCTATTAAGTCCTACTGATCAAGGGGGTGAACAAATTATTGATGATCATTTGTTTAATAATCCTAACCCTAACGGAGACAGCAGTGAAAAAAACAGCACTTCAAATCGTCATGATTTTATGCAGTAACAGGAGCAACAGGAAATGCCTGGTGCGGAACATGAAGCATATCTGCCCGCGGGCGCTGATCCCGCGAGATTTGGCGTCAGGGGGCCAACTGACGCGCCTGTGGATCCCCAGGCAGGTCCCCTGGCGTCCCCTGATCTCCGGTCGGGCGGGACCGGTGGTGATTGGTCGGGCGGACCTGATCCCCCTCGCCTTCGTCTGGCGCGCGCCACGCATCAGGCTCCCGCACGAGCGGACCCGGCACGCCTTCGTCGTCACATGGGGCGGGGGATGCGTCGCCTGGCCCATGCTCACAGAACCTGAGCCCAGGCAGTGCACCCGCGTGGGATACTAGCTCGGTCAGGAGCACGGCGGCCGAGGGAGATTCGCCCACCTCTGCTCGATCGGATTGGGTACTAGGTGATGGGCTTGGATCTTTTGCGGCTGATAACTCAGTACATGATCATCTGTGGCTCGGGTACATGATCGGATACGAGGTGATGGGCTCGGATCTTCTGCGGCTCGGATCTACACGTGCACAAAAAGTTATTTTGAAGCCATCAAAGTTTAAAGATGGGACAGTCAGGTATGAGAAAAATTTCAAGTTTGCAAATTTTGCTTCCACCGGTGAACCTCAAAGTCTATTAGAGGCACCAAGTAATGATAATTGGAAAAAGGCTATGAATATAGAATATGAAGCTCTCATGAACAATCAGACTTGGCACTTGGTCTCTCCTAAGCAAGGGAGGAATGTAATAGATTGTAAGTGGGTATACAAGATTAAAAAAAGGTCTGATGGCACAATAGACAGATATAAGGCTAGACTAGTGGCTAAAGGCTTTAAGCAGCGTTATGGTATTGATTATGAGGACACATTTAGTCCAGTTGTTAAAGCTACTACTATTAGACTTGTTCTGTTTATTGCTCTTTCCAGGGGTTGGAGTCTTCGTCAATTGGATGTACAGAATGCGTTTTTACATGGCGTTCTCGAGGAAGAGGTTTATATGAGGCAACCACCTGGATTTGAGGATGGCTTGAAACCACATCATGTATGTAAGTTGGACAAGGCCTTGTATGGTCTAAAACAGGCCCCCAGAGCCTGGTATTCAAGATTGAGTATGAAACTGCAGCAACTGGGCTTTCGAGCTTCAAAGGGAGATACTTCTTTATTCTTCTTCAAGAAAGGGAAGGTGATCATCTTTATGTTAATTTATGTTGATGATATAATCGTTGCTAGTTCATCACAAGATGCTACCTCAGCTCTGCTAAAGAATTTGAGAAGTGAGTTTGCACTCAAAGACTTGGGAGAGTTACATTATTTCCTAAGCACTAAAGTTAAAAAAAATGCATGATGGCATTATGTTAACTCAAGAAAGGTATGCCAGAGACATAATTAAACGGGTAGGCATGAGGGATTGTAAGCCTTCCAATACACCTATGTCTACCACTGATAAGCTATAATTGCATGAAGGAAAGGTATTGAGTGCCGAAGAGGGAACTAAGTACAGAAGCATAGTTGGTGCACTTCAGTACTTAACTTTGACTAGACCTGATATATCATTTGCAGTAAATAAGGTCTGCCAATTTTTGCATGCTCCTACCTCCTTACATTGGACACCTGTAAAAAGGATACTAAGGTATATTCAAGGAAGTACTGGAATAGGACTTAAGCTATGTAGGTCTCCATCAACTGGAATAAGTGCATTCTCTGATGCAGATTGGGCTGGGTGTCCAGATGATAGGAGATCCACTGGAGGTTTTGCTATTTTTCTTGGGTCTAATCTTATATCTTGGAATGCTAGTAAACAAGCAACAGTTTCACGTTCTAGTACTGAAGCAGAATATAAGTCTCTGGCAAATGCAACTGCTGAGGTAATGTGGATTGAAACTCTACTTAATGAACTAGGGATTGGAAGATCACATGTGTCACAACCGTGGTGTGACAACTTGGGTGCAACATATCTCTCTGCAAATCCTGTATTTCATGCCAGAACAAAGCATATATAAATTGATTATCACTTTGTTCGTGAAGGAGTAGCACAAAAGCTATTAGAAATACAGTTCATTCCAATAGGAGATCAAGTTGCTGATGGTTTCACTAAGCCTCTACAAGTTCGACAGTTTCAAGCCTTCAAGAACAATCTAAACCTTGATGAGTTAAGATTGAGGGAGGATTTTAAATGATAGGCTTGTAGAAATTGTATATGCTAGTATTTTGTGAAATGTTGTCACGTATTGTGTATACATACATGTAATCTTGGGCAGCAGGTTGTTAGCTAGGATAGTTTTATCTTTGTATAGCTTGGAGTAGAGGCCAAGTCTAGTAACAACCTGCGCGCCTCATCTTGTAATCTGGTATCTCTATATAACATGTACGCGTCCCTGCCGAACAACATACGCTTCCACAGTTCTCTTTCTTTCAATCACAACAGATCGTGCATTCCTTGACTGCTATGGAAGAAATAAGAAATGGTTGATACAATCCCCTTATACGACAATTTATCTAAGATCTTAAAATTCTCCCTCACTCATAACTTGTCCAAATTGAGATTGTTCCAGAATGCCCGAAGTTGTCAGAGAGCCGAAGGCGATCTCCTGTGGGCATAAATCAAATCTCCAATAATTTTGTGACATACAATTTCACAAGATTCTTGGTCCTCACGCGAAAGAAAAGATTGTTAATATTAACACACATCTCCTTTTTTTAACTAATGTGGAAACACAATATTTCTCCTACTCTCCTTGTCTTATTCTCGACTTCTAGAGATACTTCGTGGAAGAGAATAAACTCACCACATTTTCAGTTAACTCAGCACTTGCTGGTGAGTGGTATTAAATGGAAGAAATGATTATTCAACTTTAAGAAAAATGAAACTATATTTTTTAGTAAGTTCTTTTGTCCTTCATGTGGAAATAATCATGATGAATAAAAGAAAATGAGTACATTTAGAGTTCATCATGTGTCTTAGAAGAATTTCTAACATATTATTTCTTCTGCATAAATCTTTATACTTGAGTGGGTGCACGGTGTTTGCGCACATCAATCTGAATATGGGAGGTTTAACTTTTATTTGGATATTGTTATTGTAGAAAAGGAATCTCAATATTGAATCGACCATTGCTGAGCATTTTGACAGCCAATATTTAAAATCAGCAACATTTTCTGAATAGTGTTTTGGAACCGGATAAAAAATGAGTATCAATTGCCATCATTTCCATCACCAATCATCTCAACATTATCTTGGCTTTCTGAATATTCTAAATCGAGTGTTTTGGAGTCAGATAATCAGATAAAAAGTGATCTATTGCCATCACCTCTAGCATCAACAATCTTAACGTTATCTTCGGTTTCTTAATTGATGAATGAGGAAAAGAAAGTTCATTGGAGGTTTTTCTTCCATTGCAACACACGAGCATGTTTGCTAGTAGTATATAATAGATTGGACATCATGTCATTATGTGTAAGATGTTGGATTTTCTGAGTTGCAATAAAATTTGTTCATATGTTAATAAAGTAGCTCCAACTAAACTAAAGGAGAAGTTTCTGGAACATATAGTTATCCCTCTCTTAGGGCATGTCCAATGCCAGGGTGCTTGCACAGACGCTTAAGGAAATAAAAAAAGGGATAATCTTGTAGCAGCCGCTGTTAGCATTGTGTCCTTCAATGCTAATGACAGGATGGAGGCGCTTATACAGCAGAGTCCGTGTCTTACCGCAGAAGAAAAAAGGGCTAGCGCCCGACGTAATAGGTTGCATTATGCTAGCATGAATCCTGGGTTTGACCAGGAATAGGAAAAAACGGCTGGGATTTTGGGCGTAACGGCCGGGGTTTTGTGCCTAGCGCCTGGGCTAAGCGCCCTCATTGTAGATGCTCTTACAATGCCTGCAAAAATACGTAAACCCTCTTATGTTTGGGCATGCCTTTAAGTCAAAATTCAAAATATTTAGGTTGAGAACTTGTAAATTATATGTAGATTATTTTCTACAACTACATACTAGATATGCTATAGTTGTGCTTTTTAGGGGTTCTCTGCCATGTTCCCTTAAAAAATGGTCACTCCTATGTACAGTTTGTCACCATCTTTTCTTTCTACTTGAAAAGATAGTCCTCCTCCCGGTTTCTCAAGAAAAAAATGGTATCCGTAAAAATCAGTTGTCAAAGGTAAATTTTGAAGACTGTGTCTATATCCAAAACGACATGTATTTCTGATATGGAGGTAATTCCTCTTATAAAGGTTAGAATCGGGTGAAGGCCAACCAATCTTATCCACACGTAATAATCAAAACCAATGGCACAGGATGAAATTTACAACCTTGCCAAATGACAAAACAGAATAATAAAGGCAGGTCTAATCAACATTTTATGATGGCTTATCAACGAGAATTGAAAAGTAAAGTTTACAATTGTATTAATTTTCTAATATTATCAAAACGTGCGATGGTCGGAAAAAATATATTTTGAGCCAATCGTCTTTGCTTTTTATTTGGTCTTCTAGAGCATATCCATGTTTTTCATACTGGCTTCACCGTGTTGGTAAACGGAAAAAATATCTTAAGACAGTAGCTTCTACAAAACAAATATTTGATCATTAGAAAATTAACAAGCCTGTCGATCAAGTTACTGCTTTATTGGCCTTACAAGTTACAAGCACACAACAGAACAGCACCCATAAAACTCGATCAGGAAGTTAAGATAGCAAGACACGGTAATAAGGAATCAACAAACTGAAACATTACTGGGACATACACGAGCTTATTATCTGAAGTTTCGAAGCACACCAGCAAGTACACTATCTTGAGCACACTGATCTCGAGTCTATGAGAAGCCACACGGCCGTTATGTATGTCTCTGACGTACGTAGAGCCTAGCTAGCCCTACATACCATGCATGTTAATTGACCTGGGCGCCTGACCCTCCTGGTACTTCCGGGTGATTTCTGGACCTGATCTCGACAACTTCCTCTGTCCGGAAAGCCTCCCTAGTTGCCAACATGCTGTGCTTCTGTAGATCTGCATGCGCTAGAAGACACACACACACATAGCGAATCATTAGCAACTGTACAATACTTCAGCAATGCCGTTGTCATAGGAGTGTCGCGCGTGTGTGTTTACGTACCTTTGTCGTCTTGGGCGCGGGCGCTGTAGCCGGTGACGCGCTCGACGAGGTCGTAGAACACGTCCAGGAGCTGGGAGGCGAAGCTGGCCATGGGATCGGAGCTGGTGCTGGGCAATTCAAGCCGCTGTGCTACCACCACTAGCTTAGCTACTCGAACAGTGCTGGCTGCTTACTGCTTTGCTCTGCTTGGCCTGCTTTTGCTTTCAGCTCAGCTGTGAGTGGTGACACTGGTGAGTGAGCCCTATCGCCATAGCCGGGGAACGATATTTATACACGGCGCGGTGCCACCAACCGACCACGCGCACCGGCGTTCTTCACACAAGGCCCACGCGCGTGCGAGCACTAGGACGTAGTGACTCGTACTCAGAGCGCGACAGTTCAGCACGTACTCCACTAGCCGCATTATGGGATCGAGGGAATCGGAATTTCTCGATCGGCATGCATGTGAATCATGCATAGTTCAGCACTCCACTTCTACACGGTCTTCTTTTTATTGCAACTTGTTACAAAGAGACAGCTCCAGAGAGCTGTTGATTGTCCACTATTAACAGCGAGACCGCGGCAAGGCGTACTATAATCAAGGAGGCTATCGAGCAACCAAAATGCACCATCAACTTGCTTGATGGTTTGATAGTGTAATAAGCACAGATGTCAGTGTAGCGAATTGCATCGTCAGCTTGGGAATCAGAATTTCTCGATCGGCATGCATGTGAATCATGCATCGTTCAGCACTCCACTACGACTACACGGTCTTCTTCTGGTCGATCGCATTCCCAAGTGGATGGACCGCCCTCTTTTTATTGCAACTTGCTCCAATGAGACGCCACCAGCTACTGTTTTTTTTCCGAAAAGGATGATGACCCCTGGCTTCTGCATCTGAAAGATGCATACGATCATTTTATTGATTATTCTTGAGAACCTTACAAAGTATAACAACAATAGGCATGAATCCGCCATCTTCACATCATTTGCCATTACTCCTATCCAAATGATGAAGAGGTGCAAGCTAGACCACATACTCATACCTCTCACTTAAGCCTAACATCTAAAGCTGGAGGCCCCGAGCACTAGTAGAAAAATGGTCTATTGTCCCGGTTGGTGAGGGCCTTTAGTCCCAGTTCATGAACCGGGACTAAAGGGTCGGTACTAATGCCCTGACCCCTTTAGTCCCGGTTCAATCCAGAACCGGGACAGAAGGGCCTCCACGTGGCCTGTCCCCTGAGCCCAGGCAGGAGGGCCTTTGGTCCCGGTTGGTGGCACCAACCGGGACCAATAGGCATCCACGCGTCAGCGTTTATGTGGCTGTGGTTTTTGTTTTTTTTGAAAGGGGGGGGGTGGGGGGTTTTGGGGGGTTAATTTAGGTGTTTCATATATTGTGCTATAGCTAGCTAATTAATAGAGAGAAGTGTCCTCTCTTTTGTCCGTGCTTGGTCGACGCTACGTACCATACATACATACGTATAGAGAGGACTAGCTAGACACGCTAGCTAGCTAGTAAGCAAACAGAAGATCGTCATGAACATATATGCATACAGAGAGAAGTGATATCGACCACCTCTCCTTCTCCGAGAGATTGGTCGAACAAACAAGTTCTCGTATATCTATCCGACACTACCGGCTACATATATACAATAATTATCTTTTACAAATATATAATCTCCTAAAATACGGACGCGTGGTCCACATAGTATTCTCCGTCTTCAGCGATCACGTGGTCAAGAAAGAATGCCGCCAATTCCTCTTGAATTGCTCGCATGCGATCTGGTGCTAGGAGTTCATCCCGCATCCGAAACATCTAATTTTAAGAAGGGGGTCAATACATACACACACACACACACACACACACACACACATATATATATATATATATATATATATATATGAATGAATGAATGAAACTCAACACAAATGATGGTAATAAAATAAAATTGTGAATATTGTTATTTACGCACTTCATCCAGAGGGCTAGAAAAAAGAACAAAGACGAGAAACATCGAGAGGGCATCACTTCCTTCTGCGATTATGTCCCTCAACAACGCTTCTTGTGCTTCGTCTCGGGGGGTGTCCATAGTTTCTATAAATATTTACAACATGGCGTTTATTATTCAAACATGACAGATATGGATATATTAGTGGCAAACGTAGAACTAGCTAGCTAATCACAATAAGGAATCATATTAGTGGCCTCGACGCTGCTTCTCTAGGGTTTGGGGTGGCCTCGACAACGCTTCAAGGGTTAGGGGGTGGCCTCGAGAACGCTTCAAGCTAGGAGGGGGTAATATCGACCCCCCCTCCCCACGTGTTGAAGCTATCGGGAGGGGGTCGGCGTTGAACAGTACATCTATGTCCCACAAGTGACGTGGGCATCGACGTGGGCATCGACGCCCACAAGCTATTGGATTTCTTCAATACTTTGACACTGTAGGAACCCTCGACCCTGAAACCTTCGACCCTTGACCCCTTAACGACCCTCGACCCTCTACCCTAGTTCCCGACCCTCGACCCCTCGGCGATCCTCGACACCCTCGTTATATCGACAACGACGCAACATACATATACATGGGAAAATAATGTTATCGGGGAGGGGGTATCGGTACCCCCCCTCGTGTCAAAGTTTCTTCTTTCTCCTCTATTCCTTTCTTTCTTCTTCTCCTCTTCTTTTCTTCTTATCCCTCGAGAAAGGAAAATAAGGAAAAGGAAGAAAAGAGGAAGAAGGAAGAAGGAAGAAGAAGAAGAAAAAAAGAAGAAAAAAAGAGGAGAAGAAGAAAAGAATAGAGGAGAAGAAGAAAAGAATAGAGGAGAAAATAGAGGAGAAGAAGAAAAGTTCTTCTTCTCCTTTATTCTTTTCTTCTTCTCCTCTTCTTTTTCTTGTTTTTTCTTCTTCTTATTTATTTCTCCTCTTCTTCCTATCCCCTCTTCTTCTCCTTTCTTCCTCTTCTTTTTTCCTTTTTCCTCTCATTCTTTTTCTTCTTCTTGTATTGCTTGTTTTTTTTAAAATAATGTTCAAATAAAAATCTATGAACAGAAAACATATATATACACAGAGAACATATATACATTTTTATAAAAATGCAAAAAACAAAAAAATCTAAAAAAAGACATATAAACAGATATACACATATACATATATACTCATACATATACACACATAATCAGGAAAAAAACTATATTTGCAAAAAAAGGGGGAAGAGGGGGGCGGTGCCGGCCCTGACCAAAGCGGCGCGGGGCGAGGCAGAGGCGACGGCGAGGCAGAGGCGACGGCGAGGCAGAGGCGGGGCGGCGACGGCGTCGGGACGGCGCGGTCGGGGTGGCCCGCGGCGACGGCGTCGGGGTGGCGCCAGGTGGCGACGGCGTCGGGGCGGCGCGGGGTGGCGACGGCGTCGGGGCAGCGCGGGGTGGCGACGTCTGGGCTCGAGGGCGCGGCCGACGACGTCGTGGGCTCGGGGGCACGGGTGACGGCGACGGCGGCGGGGCAGCCTGGCGGCGTCGTCGGGGGGCAAATGCGCGATGAAACTGAAAATTTTTACAAGTGTTGTTTATATACACTGAGTATTAGTCCCGGTTGGTGGCACCAACCGGGACTAATGCCCCCCTTTAGTCCCGGTTGGTGCCACCAACCGGGACCAAAGGCCAATTTTCAGCAGCCCAAAGGGCGGGAAGCGGCGACCTTTGGTCCCGGTTGGTGGCACCAACCGGGACTAAAGGGGGCACCCTTTAGTCCCGGGTGGCACCAACCGGGACTAAAGGGGGCACCCTTTAGTCCCGGTTGGTGCCACCAACCGGGACCAAAGGCCTTGTGCTGCCCCGCGCCAAATGTTTAGTCCCACCTCGCTAGTTGAGAGGGAGCCGCACCAGTTTATAAGGTGCGGTGCGGCTCCCCTCTCGAGCTCCTCTCTAAAGCAGGCTTTCGGGCCTAACTCTGCCATCTGTGCCTGTGGGCCTACTGGGCCTTCCACGGGCCTGAATCCTGGCCCATAGGGTTTCTAGTCGTATTCAGGCCGTGGGGGCCCAATAGGTGGCATTTTTTTGTTTTTTTGTTTTATTTGTTGCTTTATTTAGTTTATTTTGGTTTTGGTTTATTTTTCTTTTGGTCTTTTGCTTTATTTTTTTAATTCTTTTTGCTTTTAGTTTTAGAAAAATTATAAACTTTCTGTTAGTGCTATTAGTTTTCAAATCTGAAAACTCTTTTTTTGTTTTCTTTGTTGCTTTATTTATTTTATTTTGTTTCTACTTACAACAAAATACTTATTGTTGCTATTTTTATTTTTTTTCCAGTTTTTTGTTCTATTTTCTGCATTATTTAGTTTTTGTTGTTTTTTGCTTTATTTTTTAATTCTTTTTGCTTTTAGTTTTAGAAAAATTATAAACTTTCTGTTAGTGCCATTAGTTTTCAAATCTGAAAACTCTTTTTTTGTTTCCTTTGTTGCTTTATTTATTTTATTTTGTTTCTACTTACAACAAAATACTTATTGTTGCTATTTTTATTTTTTTCCAGTTTTTTGTTCTGTTTTCTGCATTATTTATTTTTTGTTGTTTTTTGCTTTATTTTTTAATTCTTTTTGCTTTTAGTTTTAGAAAAATTATAAACTTTCTGTTAGTGCCATTAGTTTTCAAATTTGAAAACTCTTTTTTTGTTTTCTTTGTTGCTTTATTTATAAACCGGTGTCAGCGCCCTTCGGTTAGCGAGGTTTTAAAATTCATAGTTTTCAAATGAACTCTGAAAAAGTTGGCATAGCATGTGCATGTACAAAACGGACAATGGTATCATACTCGTCTGTTACAAAGTTGGCATGTTATCATCATAATAGTTGCGGGAGAAAGTCTTCACTTTTTCTTCGCTTGTGTCGTTTGCTTATTGCGCCGTAATCATGGATAATCTTCATCGTTTATCAGGATGCTTGGGTCAGCCTTGACTTTGAAGGGGGGAATTTCATGAAACTTTTCATACTCTTCAGACATGTCTGTCTTGCCCTCCACTCCTAGGATGTCCCTTTTTCCTGAAAGAACTATGTGGCGCTTTGGCTCATTGTATGATGTATTCGCTTCCTTATCTTTTCTTTTCCTCGGTCTGGTAGACATGTCCTTCACATAGATAACCTGTGCCACATCATTGGCTAGGACGAACGGTTCGTCAGTGTACCCAAGATTTTTCAGATCCACTGTGGTCATTCCGTACTGTGGGTCTACCTGTACCCCGCCTCCTGACAGATTGACCCACTTGCACTTAAACAAAGGGACCTTAAAATCTACTCCGTAGTCAAGTTCCCATATGTCTGCTATGTAACCATAATATGTGTCATTTCCATTGTCGGTTGCTGCATCAAAGCGGACACCGCTGTTTTGGTTGGTGCTCTTTTCATCTTGGTCAATCGTGTAAAATGTATTCCCATTTATCTCACCGTCAACATCACCAGGGTCATCTCGTCTGATCTTATACCGCAATGCACCACATACCGGGCATGCGTTCAGATCCTTGTAGGCACCGCGGTAGAGGATGCAGTCATTAGGGCATGCATGTATCTTCTCAACCTCCAATCCTAGAGGGCATACGATCTTCTTTGCTGCGTATGTACTGTCGGGCAATTCGTTATCCTTTGGAAGCTTCTTCTTCATTATTTTTAGTAGCTTCTCAAATCCTTTATCAGGCACATCATTCTCTGCCTTCCACTGCAGCAGTTCGAGTACGGTACCGAGCTTTGTGTTGCCATCTTCGCAATTGGGGTACAACCCCTTTTTGTGATCCTCTAACATGCGATCGAACTTCAGCTTCTCCTTTTGACTTTCGCATTGTGTCCTTGCATCGACAATGACCCGACGGAGATCATCATCATCGGGCACATCGTCTAGTTCCTCTTGATCTTCAGCAGCTTCGCCCGTTGCAGCACCATCGTGCACATCGTCTGGTGCATCTTGATGTTCAGTAGCATCACCGTATTCAGGGGGCACATAGTTGTCATCGTACTCTTCTTCATCGCCGTCTTCCATCATAACCCCTATTTCTTCGTGCCTCGTCCAAACATTATAGTGTGGCATGAAACCCTTGTAAAGCAGGTGGGTGTGAAGGATTTTCCGGTCAGAGTAAGACTTCGTATTCCCACATATAGGGCATGGACAACACATAAAACCATTCTGCTTGTTTGCCTCAGCCACTTCGAGAAAATAATGCACGCCCTTAATGTACTCGGAGGTGTGTCTGTCACCGTACATCCATTGCCGGTTCATCTGCGTGCATTATATATAATTAAGTGTGTCAAAAATCATTACAGAACATCATGAATAGATAATTAAGTGACCAAATTAATAGAAGTTCATCATCACATAAAAACCAAAGTAGATACATAGTTCTCATCTAACAACATAAAGCTCTGCAGAGCATCTAAATTAATTAAACCATACATTGAAACTATGTAAAACATTTCAATGCGAAAACAAATGCGATCATAATCGCAACCAAGGTAACAACTGATCCAACGGCATAATGATACCAAGCCTCGGTATGAATGGCATATTTTCTAATCTTTCTCATCTTCAAGCGCATTGCATCCATCTTGATCTTGTGATCATCGACGACATCCGCAACATGCAACTCCAATATCATCTTCTCCTCCTTAAGTTTTTTTATTTTTTCCTTCAAGAAATTGTTTTCTTCTTCAACTAAATTTAACCTCTCGACAATAGGGTCGGTTGGAATTTCCGGTTCAACAACCTCCTAGATAAATAAAATCTATGTCACGTTGGTCGGCATAATTTTCATAAACAATAAATGAACCAATAGTTATGAAAAGATAATATATACCACATCCGAATCATAGACAGGACGAGGGCCGACGGGGGCGGATACCAAAACCATCGGCGCACTATATAAGATGCAATAATAAAAGTAAGAAAATAATACAAGTATCTATCTAAACAAACAAGTAATAATATTTTTCCTTTCAGAAAGAAGATAAGAACAAGAGGCTCACCACGGTGGTGCCGGCGATGAGATCGGCGCGGGTGATCGACGGCGGTGAAGACGGGGACGGGGCGTGACGGACCGCTAAACCTAGATAAATATTGAGGAAAATGGAGCTTGGCGGTCGAGCTTGGTGAGGAGAAACCTTAAGTAGTGTGGCTCGGGCATTCCATCGAACACCTTGTGTGCATAGGAGGTGAGCTAGAGCACCACCAAGCCCTCTCCCCCTCGGCCAGAAAAAACAAAGCAGTGTGCTCTGCTCTTACGCGAGGGGCTATATATAGGCACCACTATTGGTCCCGGTTGGTGGCATGAACCGGGACTAAAGGTAACCCTTTTGGTCCCGGTTCATGCCACCAACCGGGACCAATAGTGGTGGGCCAGGAGCCAGGACCATTGGTCCCGGTTCGTCCCACCAACCGGGACCAAAAGGTCCAGACGAACCGGGACCAATGGCCCACGTGGCCCGGCCGGCCCCCTGGGCTCACGAACCGGGGCAAATAGCTCCATTGGTCCCGGTTCTGGATTGAACCGGGACTAATGGGCTAAACTGGCCTGGACGAAAGCCCTGTTTTCTACTAGTGCGACCGAGCCATCTGCCGGGTCCGGGGCTCAAACCGGTCTGACACACTCACATGTGTCATCGCCGCCATCTTCCACTGGTCCATCTTCAGAGCAGATTGAGGTGACAACCTTGGCAGGTCCTTCGTCATCGACGCCTCCACGACGCCAAGCGACGACCTCCACCTACGCGAGCCTTGGCAGGTCCTCCGCCATTGACGCCACCACGACGCCAACCGACGACCTCCACCTACGCGACTCCATCTCCAAGCAACGGGCATAAATCCATGCTAGGAAAGGGCCGCACCACCGCTGTCGCCCACCACCAATAAGCGCCACCCAATCCCAAGGTTCCCAAAGCGACGCCTTCAAGAAGGGAACGGCGTCGTGAGCACCGCCGCCGCCCAACAGAGTTAGGGCTTTCACCCGAGAAACCTAGGGGAAGGTGAAGTGAGGAGATTAGTCCATACCGACGCCTCCAAGGAGGGAAACGGCGCCCTGAGGCGTCGCCGTTGGCGCGGCCGGTCATGGCCGGCCAGGGATTTCGCCCGAACTAGATCTCCGCCACCAGCAGCACCTCCTGTACAGAACCGGCGACCAAGAGGAAGCGCAGCCCGGCCTGGCTGGCCCGCACACCGAACAAGGAAGGAAGGGACGCGCCAGATCGCGCACACCGACCGCCGCATAAGCCGCTGCCGGCCGCCAACGACCACCGGATCAGGCTGTCCGCGCGGCCGGGACACCGGATCCATCACCCGCACGGCTGTTAGCCGGCCGTGCCTTGCCAATGGAGCCGCCGCTCCAGATCCGGGGTTCCCCACACATGAGCAGGGCAACCGAGGCCCTGCCGCCACAATCCTTGACGCCCCGGGCTTGCCCGATGGCTGCCTCAGACGGCGGCGAGGGACGAAGGAAGGGACGGGGTGAGGAGGAGTGGCGGCTAGGGTTGGGAGGAGGAGTGGCGGCTAGGGTTGGGAGCAAACCACCAGCTACTGGTAAATGCACCGGGCCGGGCTACAGAGAGCGGTTGATTGTCCACTATTAACAGCGAGACCGCGGCAAGGCATCCTATAATCAAGGCGACCATCGAACAACCAAATTGCATCATCAACTTGCTTCATGATCTGAGTAGAATATAATAAGCACAGATGTCAGTGTAGCGAATTGCATCGTTGGGGTTCGTAATTTGCTATTCCTCCGTTTTATGCATGCATGCCGAGAGCGTCCGATCTACCAAATCTTAGGATCGTCACATGACATGAGTATACGCCAGGCACCGCATCCAGGAACGTTCACATCCACATGTGTGACACGTTTCCATGCATGGTGGGGCATCCGGCATGGGGTGCGTAGTACTTCATCCATTTCAAAATATAGCGTGCTCACACTTTTCGAGGTTGAACTTTGACCATAAATTTAACGAACGAGACAGACTGCGGCGGGAGAAAAAGTTACAAAATTAAAAACTTCTTTCGAATACGAATTCACTGATATAACTTTTGCCCCCGCCGCAATCGGTCTTGATAGTTAAATTTACGGTCAAAGTTGAAGTACGTGGATAGTGAAAGCACTATATTATGGAATGGAGGGAGTAGGGCTGGGTCAGCGTAGCCATCCCATACTATGATGATGCCTGGTCATGATGATACTATACGTGTGCTTTGTCATTATGATCGAAACACTTCATGGTACTCCATCCGTTTTTTTAGTCTACATTTTTTTCGAAGTTAAATTATATAAAGTTTGACCAACTTTACAAAAATAGGCACCGACATCTATAATATTAAAGTTATAGATGAAAATTAAATTCATGACACTTTTAATGATATTGATTTTGTATTGTTGATGTTGATATTTTTTCTATAAAGTTGGCCAAACTTTATGAAGTTTAACTTCAGACTCTTATATGTAGAGTAAAAGGGACAGAAGGAAGTACCACGCCGCAGAGTACTAAACATAGATAAAATTTAGTTGTTCAGTGAAGAATTAAGTAAGGGAAGCACATCAATGAAGTAACAGATAACTGAATGTGCATGTGAGGCCCAAACAAAGTTTTCCACAGCCGCGGGCAGGGCAGGGTTGTCCCTAGCATTACGAAGGTCGCAGTGCGAATTAGCCACAATGAACCTAACAAGTACAATAGAGTAAAATAAATACTTTCATTGGTAAGGCATAAACATCAAAATTATAATTATTATTTTTGCGCGGGGATCAAAATTATAATTTAATTAGCAAATAAAGTATTTTTAAGAACAACCACTACAACAATACCCCACCTGTACCAACACATTTTTCCGTATCTATAAGTCCATATATGCGTTGTAACTATCTTTACCAACCGTTTGGGATGCGTAGCCTTATCCAGTGTTGCTAGCGCATAATGCAACGCTTATACCGCCATTAGTAAAAGGGGCCGTTGCAAGAGTACAACACATAAAGCCGACCTTTACAACAGTTTTATATGTTGGTGCTTAATGTACACGAATCCAAATCTCATTTCTGGCAACTAGGAATTTTCACCGCTTCATGTTTTGTTACATATATAATGTAAATTAATTAATGCTCAACATAACAGTGATAATTATGTATATGAAGTGTGGAAAAAAATAAAAGAATATACTCATTAGAGAAAGAAATCATATATTGGATAAAGCTGTTGGATTACAATGGTTGATATTACAAGGGAAACATCATCGAAATGTGATGCATAACCTAAATATTTTCTTGACAGCGAAACTTACATAAAAAGCATCCTTCAACATCCCTACAACTTAACTAAACTTAACCGGGGAACACCATCCGACAGAAACATCATCCCTACAACTTAACTAAAACTGATAGCATCCATCATCATCATCATGGACCGGAACATCATTATCATCATGAAACGGAACATCATCATCATTGCAATATACTTGCCACGCACCATTATAATCATCCATATATCTTTTGAATCTACAAAGAAAATAACAAAATGAACTGTTAATACACAATGCATTGACATGATGAATGTAGTGATAGAGGCAGCAGGATGTTAGGCACGTACGTACAAAGGTTGAAGGCTATGCAATCTTCTTTTTTCTGCATTATCGAGAGTATTGCAGCTTTTGCGACTCCGTACCGAATCTTCAGTTTTCACAAGTGCCATATCGACATGCACTACCAAGAATTCATTTGTAATTTTAGCATCATCAAGTTTAAATTTAGGATCACAACTTACAACTATAGCAAGAGCTACGTCCCTATTATGATTGTGAAAAGATACCGGCATGAGTGTTAGTTGTCATTGATGACTAATCACGACGCCACAATATATGACACAGCCTGCAGAAAAACATGGCTTAATAAAATTATATGGAGAGTAGCCTAAGTGCTGATGTGCATTCAAGGGCAATTGTGAGTGACAGTACCACTTCTTTTCTCTTCTCCATTTAGTTAGCAAACTGAACTAAAAAGGTTTTAGTGATCTGAAACCAAAACATTTAGCTCTAGTTGGTTTCAGTCATCCAACAGGAAACAAACAAACCTAAAGGTGCTCACCACGCTTTGGAACAAAACTACAGCCTCAAATCCACTGAAACGAATTTACATAGTTATCACCAGCCTAGAGATCCATTGCTAATTCTGTACACCTACAGTCAAACTGTTTTGTGTGAACCAACAGAATTATTTATTACTAAATAAATTCACTGACCTACAGCCCCAAATGCTATAAATTGGCATGGACAGCAGCATAGAACCTAGCACGGCTCAATGGTCGTGGACACATTGAGCAGTACCATGGTAGGGAGAGGGAGAGAGTATACCTTCCATGGCATCGTCCATGACTTGCTCCACGAACTCGACTTGCTCCATGGAGTCGCCGTACATCGAGTTGGTGCGTGTAGCTTCAAAACCAAGGGAAAAAGGTTACAGGTGTCTCATGCATCTCTAGAACAGTGCAAAAGAAGTAAACTTCATCAAGATCAATCCGTACATAATAAAAGAAGAGCAACCTATCCTGTTCTATATGTACTAGTTACTACCTTGGCAACTTTACATCTGGCTAAATGAATTTATCCCTGAGTTAGCTAGACTAGTCATTAAGCCGTGCTTCTGCATAGGCTAGACAGTTTTAGTTTACCATATATAACTGGAACATATTTATGTGATAAAAAAATATTAGAACCATAAATTTTAAAAGAAGCATACTTTTGACTAACTGAGAAATATTACATGTGATATTGTGTTGGCTTCCATGTGGCTAAAGTAAATTTAATTTTAGTGAAGGCATTTGTACATACTATTTATCATTCCTATAAATAAAGTTTCCAAATTATAATTTGTATGAAAAAGTCAGGAACCTAAGGCTAGAAAATATACAGAGGATATTGGTGAATGTTCTGATTTCCTTTAATTACATAGCAGGAGTCTAAATCTTGTGTGCTCCTAATATTAGCTATATGGAAACCCCAAATGCATCCCATGCTTTAGTGATTTCGGTTCAGAAAAGGAAACCACAGTTTCTAGTTAACAAACAAAACTAAAGCTGATGTACATGAATATCTGTCTTGTATATATGCAAGGCGTCATTAAGAAATGTTTTCTGAAATAAACACGTACATCATTCAAATATTCTACATAAGATACACATCAAATGATCATGTTAAGCCACCTATAAACATCAAAGTGATCGAAATGCTTGCTGGAGGCAGAAGCAGCGGCGAAGCCAGCCTCGGGGATCTGTGGGGTCAGTGGTAATTTTGTTGATTATTTTTTTCACAATGAACAGTAATTGTACAGTGTTTTACGGCTGTTTTTCACAAAAGTTATGGGGTCAGCTGACCCCACAGCTTACACATAGCTTCGCCACTGGGCAGAAGTGCAGCACTATTGTTTGGAACTTTGATTATGTGGTGCTGCTCGAGGTGATCAGAACTGCAGACCACCCCAACTGGATGCTTTCCTTTCACTCCCTGCAACACAATCGAGTCAAGAGGAGTACTCATCAATACACGCGTACAAAACATATTTTTTTCTAGATAAAAAAATAGTGATCAAGTCAATTGCATAGTTTTTTCTTCTGTTATGACCTTAAAGGGTGGAGAATAGAAAACGAATCGCCACACGGCCAGTTCCATCACTCAACAGCCTTGGCGCCAAAGACGCTTGCGGCCGCCTAATCTGCTTCAAACTACCATTGCTACACCTCCGCCGCCACATGGACTATCGTTAGATTTATTTAGTAATTAGCCTAAAAGAACATATGTTGGATTTTTGCATTGTAAAATCCTTAATAGTACGTAGAATATTATAGATTGCAAAAGAAAAGGATTGGGGCCTTGGGGAATACTGTAATTAGACTCCGACCTGATTCCTAACCATATACTGTTTTCTGTACAAATTACCTCAACCACACTGGTTGCTGCTCCAAGACGTAGATGGGCTTCAGAATAGCTTACTAGAAAGACAATCGTTCCCTACAATTAGACTCCGACCTGATTCCTAACCATATACCTGGTGTTGGGGAATACTGTAATTAGACTCCGACCTGATTCCTAACCATATACCTGGTGTTGGGGAACGTAGCAGAAATTCAAAATTTTCCTACGTGTCACCAAGATCTATCTATAGAGAGACTAGCAACGAGGGGAAGGAGAGTGCATCTACATACCCTTGTAGATCGCTAAGCGGAAGCGTTCAAGTGAACGGGGTTGATGAAGTCGTACTTGTCGTGATTCAAATCACCGATGATCAAGTGCCGAACGCACGGCACCTCCGCGTTCAACACACGTACAGCCCGGTGACGTCTCTCATGCCTTGATCCAGCAAGGAGAGAGGGAGAGGTTGATGAAGATTCAGCAGCACGACGGCGTGGTGGTGGATGCAGGGCGTCACAGTAGCAGGGCTTCGCCTATACTACGAGAGAGAGACGTAACGGGGAGAGGGGGAAGCACCAAAGGCTTAGGTATGAAATCCATCCTCTCCCCCACTATATATAGGAGGGCCAAGGGGGGGTGGTGCGCAGCCTAGGAGATCCAATCTCCTAGGTGCGGCGGCCAGGGGAGGTTTCCCTCCCCCCCAAGGCACTTAGGGGTGCCTTCCACTAGTGGGACTCCTCCCCATGGAAACCCTAGGCGCATGGGCCTATAGGGGCTGGTGCCCTTGGCCCATATAGGCCAAGGCGCACTCCCTACAGCCCATGTGCCCCCCCGGGACAGGTGGCCCCACCCGGTGGGCCCCCGGGACCCCTCCGGTGGTCCCGGTACAATACCGATAACCCCGAAACTTGTCCCGATGGCCGAAACATCACTTCCTATATATAATTCTTTACTTCCGGACCATTCCGGAACTCCTCGTGACGTCCGGGATCTCATCCAGGACTCCGAACAACTTTCGGGTTACTGCATACACATATCTTCATAACCCTAGCGTCACCGAACCTTAAGTGTGTAGACCCTACGGGTTCGGGAGACATGCAGACATGACCGAGACGTTCTCCGGTCAATAACCAACAGCGGGATCTGGATACCCATGATGGCTCCCACATGTTCCACGATGATCTCATCGGATGAACCATGATGTCAAGGACTTAATCAATCTCGTATTCAATTCCCTTTGTCTATCGGTATGTTACTTGCCCGAGATTCGATCGTCGGTATCCAATACCTTGTTCAATCTCGTTACCGGCAAGTCACTTTACTCGTTCCGTAACACATCATCCCGTGATCAACTCCTTGGTCACATTGCGCATATGATGATGTCCTACCGAGTGGGCCCAGAGATACCTCTCCGTTTACACGGAGTGACAAATCCCAGTCTCGATCCGCATAAAACAATAGATACTTTCAGAGATACCTGTAGTGCACCTTTATAGTCACCCAGTTACGTTGTGACGTTTGATACACCCAAAGCACTCCTACGGTATCCAGGAGTTACACGCTCTCATGGTCGAAGGAAGAGATACTTGACATTGGCAAAGCTCTAGCAAATGAACTACACGATCTTTGTGCTAGGCTTAGGATTTGGGTCTTGTCCATCACATGATTCTCCTAATGATGTGATCCCGTTATCAACGACATCCAATGTCCATGGTCAGGAAACCGTAACCATCTATTGATCAACGAGCTAGTCAACTAGAGGCTTACTAGGGACATAGTTGTGGTCTATGTATTCACACGTGTATTATGATTTCCGGTTAATACAGTTATAGCATGAATAAAAGACAATTATCATGAACAAGGAAATATAATAATAACTAATTTATTATTGACTCTAGGGCATATTTCCAACAGTCTCCCACTTGCACTAGAGTCAATAATCTAGTTCACATCACCATGTGATTAACACTCACAGGTCACATCGCCATGTGACTAATACCCAAGAGTTTACTAGAGTCAGTAGTCTAGTCCACATCACTATGTGATTAACACTCAATAAGTTTTATGTTTGATCATGTTGCTTGTGAGAGAGGTTTTAGTCAACGGGTCCGAACCTTTCAGATCCGTGTGTGCTTTACAAATCTCTATGTCATTTCCTAGATGTAGCTACCACGCTCTATTTGGAGCTATTCCAAATAACTGTTCTACTTGGAGCTATTCTAAATTGTTTCTCCATTATACGTATCCGGTATCTCTACTCAGAGCTATCCAGATAGGTGTCAAGCTTGCATCGACGTAACCCTTTACGACGAACTCTTTTTACCACCTCCATAACCGAGAAAAATTCCTTAGTCCGCTAGTTACTAAGGATAACTTTGACCGCTGTCCTATGATCCATTTTTGGATCACTCTTGTACCCCTTGACTGACTCATGGCAAGGCACACTTCAGGTGCGGTACACAGCATAGCATACTGTAGAGCCTACGTCTTAAGCATAGGGGACGACCTTCGTCCTTTTTCTCTATTCTGCCGTGGTCGAGCTTTAAGTCTTAACTTCATACCTTACAACTCAGTCAAGAACTCCTTCTTTGACCGATCCATCTTGAACACCTTCAAGATCATGTCATGGTATGTGCTCATTTTGAAAGTACTATTAAGCGTTTTGATCTATCCTTATAGATCTTGATGCTCAATGTTCAAGCAGCTCAATCCAGGCTTTCCATTGAAAAACACTTTCCAAATAACCCTATATGCTTTCCAGAAATTCTACATCATTTCTGATCCATAATATGTCAACAACATATACTCATCGGAAATTCTATAGTGCTCCCACTCACTTCTTTGGAAATACAAGTTTCTCATAAACTTTGTATACACCCAAAATCTTTGATCATCTCATCAAAGCATACATTCCAACTCCGAGATGCTTACTCCAGTCCTCAGAAGGATAGCTGGAGCTTTGCATACTTATTAGCATCTTTCAGGATTGACAAAACCTTCCGGTTGTATCACATACAACCTTTCCTCAAGAAAATAGTCGAGGAAACAATGTTTTGACCTCCTATCTGCAAGATTTCATAAATAATGCAGTAATCGCTAATATAATTCCAATAGACTCTTAGCATCGCTACGAGTGAGAAAGTCTCACCGTAGTCAACTCCTTGCCCTTGTCGGAAAACATCTTAACGACAAGTCGAGCTTTCTTAACGGTGATACTTACCATCATTGTCCGTCTTCCTTTTAAAATCCATATGTACCTAACAGCCTTACGACCATCAAGTAGTTCTTCCAAAGTCTACACTTTGTTTTCATACATGGATCCTCTCTCGGATTTTATGGCCTCGAGCCATTTATCGGAATCTGGGCCCACCATCGCTTCTCCATAGCTCGTAGGTTCATTGTTGTCTAGCAACATGACTTCCAAGACAGGATCACGTACCACTC
The DNA here is from genome assembly GCF_018294505.1 of Triticum aestivum. NCBI lineage: Eukaryota > Viridiplantae > Streptophyta > Magnoliopsida > Poales > Poaceae > Triticum > Triticum aestivum. The sequence goes on from NC_057797.1 coordinate 749,137,667, forward strand.
TGAAGTAGTACGCATCCTTGTCATCCCACGAGGTTTGGGAGTGACTTGATCTGAAGTCTCATGATCAATATCATAAGCTTCCACTTCAATTGGTGTAGGTGCCACAGGAACAACTCTTTGTGCCCTGCTATACACTAGTTGAAGTAACGGTTTAATAACCTCATCAAGTCTCCACCATCCTCCCACTCAATTCTTTCGAGAGAAACTTTTCCTCGAGAAAGGACCCGATTCTAGAAACAATCCCTTATTGCTTTCGGATCTGAGACAGGAGGTATACCCAACTGTTTTGGGTGTCCTATGAAGATGCATTTATCCGCTTTGGGTTCGAGCTTATCAACCTGAAACTTTTTCACATAAGCGTCGCAGTCCCAAACTTTTTAAGAAATGACAGCTTAGGTTTCTCTAAACCATAGTTCATACGGTGTCATCTCATCGGAATTACGTGGTGCCCTATTTAAAGTGAATGTGGTTGTCTCTAATGCCTAACCCATAAACTATTGTGGTAATTTGATAAGAGACATCATGGTATGCATCATATCCAATAGGGTGCAGTTATGATGTACGGACACACCATCGCACCATGGTGTTCCTGGCTATATTGGTTGTGAAACAACTTCCACAATGTCTTAATTCTGTGCCAAACTCGTAATTCAGATATTCATCTCTATGATCATATCATAGATTTTTATCCTCTTGTCACGACGATCTTTCAACTTCACCCTGAAATTACTTGAACCTTTCAATAATTCAGACTCGTGATTCATCAAGTAAATGTACTCAACATCTACTCAAACCATCTGTGAAGTAAGAACATAACGATATCCACTACATGCCTCAGCACTCATTGGACTGCACACATCAAAATGTATTACTTCCAACAAGTTGCTTTCTAGTTCCATTCCCATTGAAAACGAGGCTTTCAGTCATCTTGCCCATGTGGTATGATTTGCATGTCTCAAGTGATTCAAAATCAAGCGAGTACAAAACGGTCCATTTGCATGGAGTTTCTTCATGCATATATACCAATAGACATGGTTCGCATGCCTCAAACTTTTCAAAAACGAGTGAGTCCAAAGATCCATCAACATGGAGCTTCTTCATGCGTTTTATACCGATATGACTTACGTGGCAGTGCCACAAGTAGGTGGTACTATCATTACTATCTTTTGGCATGAAAATGTGTATCACTACGATCGAGAATCAATAAACCATTCCTTTAGGTGCAAGACCATTGAAGGTATTATCCAAATAAATAGAGTAACCATTATTCTCCTTAAATGAATAACCGTATTGCGATAGACATAATCCAATCATGTCTATGCTCAACGCAAACACCAAATGACAATTATTCAGGTTTAATACTAATCTTGATGGTAGAGGGAGCGTGCGATGCTTGATCACATCAAGCTTGGAAAACTTCCAACACATATCGTCAGCTCACCTTTAGCTAGTCTCCGTTTATTCCGTAGCTTTTATTTCGAGTTACTAACACTTAGCAACCGAACCGGTATCTAATACCCTGGTGCTACTAGGAGTACTAGTAAAGTACACATCAACATAATGTATATCCAATATACTTCTATCGACCTTGCCAGCCTTCTCATCTACCAAGTATCTAGGGTAATTCTGCTCCAGTGGCTGTTCCCCTTATTACAGAAGCACTCAGTCTCGGGTTTGGGTTCAACCTTGGGTTTCTTCACTAGAGCAGCAGCTGAATTGCCGTTTCATGAAGTATCCCTTCTTGCCCTTGCCCTTCTTGAAACTAGTGGTCTCACTGACCATCAACGATTGATGCTCCTTCTTGATTTCTACTTTCGCGGAGTCAAACATCGCGAATATCTCAAGGATCATCATATATGTCCCTGATATATTATAGTTCATCACGAAGCTCTAGCAGCTTGGTGGTAATGACTTCGGAGAAACATCACTATCTTATCTGGAAGATCAACTCCCACTTGATTCAAATGATTGTTGTACTCAGACAATCTGAGCACAAGCTCAACAATTGAGTTTCTCTCCTTAGTTTGCAGGCTAAGAAAATCGTCGGAGGTCTCATACCTCTTGACGTGGGCACAAGCCTGAAATCCTAATTTCAGCCCTCAAAACATCTCATATGTTTCGTGATGTTTCAAAAACATCTTTGGTGCCTCAACTCTAAACCGTTTAACTGAACTATCACGTAGTTATCAAAATGTGTATGTCAGATGTTCGCAACATCCACAGACAACGTTCGAGGTTCAGCACACTGAGCGGTGCATTAAGGACATAAGCCTTCTATGAAGCAATGAGGACAATCCTCAGTTTACGGACCTAGTCCGCATAATTGCTACTATCAACTTTCAACTAATTTTTCTCTAGGAACATATCTAAACAGTAGAACTATAGCGTGAGCTACGACATAATTTGCAAAAAACCTTTTGACTATGTTCAGGATAATTAAGTTCATCTTATGAACTCCCACTCAGATAGACATCCCTCTAGTCATCTAAGTGATTACATGATCCGAGTGAACTAGGCCGTGTCCGATCAACACGTGAGACGGACTAGTCAACGTCGGTGAACATCTTCATGTTGATCGTATCTTCTATACGACTCATGCTCGACCTTTCGGTCTCTGTGTTCCGAGGCCATGTCTTCACATGCTAGGCTCGTCAAGTTAACCCTAAGTGTTTTTGCTGTGTAAAACTGTCTTACACCCGTTGTATGTGAACGTAAGAATCTATCACACCCGATTAACACGTGGTGCTTCGAAACGACGAACTGTAGCAACGGTGCACAGTTAGGGGAGAACACTTCTTGAAATTTTAATGAGGGATCATCTTATTTACTACCGTCGTTCTAAGCAAATAAGATGTATAACATGATAAACATCATATGCAATCAAATATAGTGACATGATATGGCCAATATCATGTAGCTCCTTTGATCTCCATCTTGGGGCTCCATGATCATCTATTACAAGAACATGATCAATCTCATACATTACATATATCATTCATCACATCCTTTTGGCCATATCACATCACATAGCATACCCTGCAAAAACAAGTTAGACGTCCTCTAATTGTTGTTTGCATGTTTTACGTGGCTGCTATGGGTTTCTAGCAAGAACGTTTCTTACCTACGCAAAACCACAACGTGATATGCCAATTGCTATTTACCCTTCATAAGGACCCTTTTCATCGAATCTGATCCGACTAAAGTGGGAGAGACAGACACCCGCTAGCCACCTTATGCAACTAGTGCATGTTTGTCGGTGGAACCGGTCTCACGTAAGAGTACGTGTAAGGTTGGTCCGGGCCGCTTCATCCCACGATGCCGCCGAATCAAGATAAGACTAGTAACGGCAAGCATATAGAACAACATCAACGCCCACAACTACTTTGTGTTCTACTCGTGCAAAGAATCTACGCAATAGACCTAGCTCATGATGCCACTGTTGGGGAACGTAGCAGAAATTCAAAATTTTCCTACGTGTCACCAAGATCTATCTATAGAGAGACTAGCAACGAGGGGAAGGAGAGTGCATCTACATACCCTTGTAGATCGCTAAGCGGAAGCGTTCAAGTGAACGGGGTTGATGAAGTCGTACTTGTCGTGATTCAAATCACCGATGATCAAGTGCCGAACGCACGGCACCTCCGCGTTCAACACACGTACAGCCCGGTGACGTCTCCCATGCCTTGATCCAGCAAGGAGAGAGGGAGAGGTTGATGAAGATTCAGCAGCACGACGGCGTGGTGGTGAATGCAGGGCGTCACAGTAGCAGGGCTTCGCCTATACTACGAGAGAGAGACGTAACGGGGAGAGGGGAAAGCACCAAAGGCTGAGGTATGAAATCCATCCTCTCCCCCACTATATATAGGAGGGCCAAGGGGGGGTGGTGCGCAGCCTAGGAGATCCAATCTCCTAGGTGCGGCGGCCAGGGGAGGTTTCCCTCCCCCCCAAGGCACTTAGGGGTGCCTTCCACTAGTGGGACTCCTCCCCATGGAAACCCTAGGCGCATGGGCCTATAGGGGCTGGTGCCCTTGGCCCATATAGGCCAAGGCGCACTCCCTACAGCCCATGTGGCCCCCCGGGACAGGTGGCCCCACCCGGTGGGCCCCCGGGACCCCTCCGGTGGTCCCGGTACAATACCGATAACCCCGAAACTTGTCCCGATGGCCGAAACAGCACTTCCTATATATAATTCTTTACTTCCGGACCATTCCGGAACTCCTCGTGACGTCCGGGATCTCATCCGGGACTCCGAACAATATTCGGGTTACTGCATACACATATCTTCATAACCCTAGCGTCACCGAACCTTAAGTGTGTAGACCCTACGGGTTCGGGAGACATGCAGACATGACCGAGATGTTCTCCGGTCAATAACCAACAGCGGGATCTGGATACCCATGATGGCTCCCACATGTTCCACGATGATCTCATCGGATGAACCACGATGTCAAGGACTTAATCAATCCCGTATTCAATTCCCTTTGTCTATCGGTATGTTACTTGCCCGAGATTCGATCGTCGGTATCCAATACCTTGTTCAATCTCGTTACCGGCAAGTCTCTTTACTCGTTCCGTAACACATCATCCCGTGATCAACTCCTTGGTCACATTGCGCATATGATGATGTCCTACCGAGTGGGCCCAGAGATACCTCTCCGTTTACACGGAGTGACAAATCCCAGTCTCGATCCGCATAAAACAATAGATACTTTCGGAGATACCTGTAGTGCACCTTTATAGTCACCCAGTTACGTTGTGACGTTTGATACACCCAAAGCACTCCTACGGTATCCAGGAGTTACACGCTCTCATGGTCGAAGGAAGAGATACTTGACATTGGCAAAGCTCTAGCAAATGAACTACACGATCTTTGTGCTAGGCTTAGGATTGGGTCTTGTCCATCACATCATTCTCCTAATGATGTGATCCCGTTATCAACGACATCCAATGTCCATGGTTAGGAAACCGTAACCATCTATTGATCAACGAGCTAGTCAACTAGAGGCTTACTAGGGACATGGTTGTGGTCTATGTATTCACACGTGTATTACGATTTCCGGTTAATACAGTTATAGCATGAATAAAAGACAATTATCATGAACAAGGAAATATAATAATAACTAATTTATTATTGCCTCTAGGGCATATTTCCAACAGTCTCCCACTTGCACTAGAGTCAATAATCTAGTTCACATCGCCATGTGATTAACACTCACAGGTCACATCGCCATGTGACTAATACCCAAGAGTTTACTAGAGTCAGTAGTCTAGTTCACATCACTATGTGATTAACACTCAATGAGTTTTATGTTTGATCATGTTGCTTGTGAGAGAGGTTTTAGTCAACGGGTCCGAACCTTTCAGATCCGTGTGTGCTTTACAAATCTCTATGTCATCTCCTAGATGTAGCTACCACGCTCTATTTGGAGCTATTCCAAATAACTGTTCTACTTGGAGCTATTCTAAATTGTTGCTCCATTATACGTATCCGGTATCTCTACTCAGAGCTATCCGGATAGGTGTTAAGCTTGCATCGACGTAACCCTTTACGACGAACTCTTTTTACCACCTCCATAATCGAGAAAATTCCTTAGTCCACTAGTTACTAAGGATAACTTTGACCGCTGTCCTGTGATCCATTCTTGGATCACTCTTGTACCCCTTGACTGACTCATGGCAAGGCACACTTCAGGTGCGGTACACAGCATAGCATACTGTAGAGCCTATGTCTTAAGCATAGGGGACGACCTTCGTCCTTTCTCTCTATTCTGCCGTGGTCGAGCTTTAAGTCTTAACTTCATACCTTACAACTCAGGCAAGAACTCCTTCTTTGACTGATCCATCTTGAACACCTTCAAGATCATGTCAAGGTATGTGCTCATTTGAAAGTACCATTAAGCGTTTTGATCTATCCTTATAGATCTTGATGCTCAATGTTCAAGTAGCTTAATCCAGGCTTTCCATTGAAAAACACTTTCCAAATAACCCTATATGCTTTCCAGAAATTCTACATCATTTCTGATCCATAATATGTCAACAACATATACTCATCAGAAATTCTATAGTGCTCCCACTCACTTCTTTGGAAATACAAGTTTCTCATAAACTTTGTATACACCCAAAATCTTTGATCATCTCATCAAAGCATACATTCCAACTCCGAGATGCTTACTCCAGTCCTCAGAAGGATAGCTGGAGCTTTGCATACTTATTAGCATCTTTCAGGATTGACAAAACCTTCCGGTTGTATCACATACAACCTTTCCTCAAGAAAATAGTCGAGGAAACAATGTTTTGACATCCTATCTGCAAGATTTCATAAATAATGCAGTAATCGCTAATATAATTCCAACAGACTCTTAGCATCGCTACGAGTGAGAAAGTCTCACCGTAGTCAACTCCTTGAACTTGTCGGAAAACATCTTAACGACAAGTCGAGCTTTCTTAACGGTGATACTTACCATCATTGTCCGTCTTCCTTTTAAAATCCATATGTACCTAACAGCCTTACGACCATCAAATAGTTCTTCCAAAGTCTACACTTTGTTTTCATACATGGATCCTCTCTCGGATTTTATGGCCTCGAGCCATTTATCGGAATCTGGGCCCACCATCGCTTCTCCATAGCTCGTAGGTTCATTGTTGTCTAGCAACATGACTTCCAAGACAGGATTACGTACCACTCTGAAGTAGTACGCATCCTTGTCATCCTACGAGGTTTGGTAGTGACTTGATCTGAAGTCTCATGATCAATATCATAAGCTTCCACTTCAATTGGTGTAGGTGCCACAGGAACAACTCTTTGTGCCCTGCTATACACTAGTTGAAGTAACGGTTTAATAACCTCATCAAGTCTCCACCATCCTCCCACTAAATTCTTTCGAGAGAAACTTTTCCTCGAGAAAGGACCCGATTCTAGAAACAATCCCTTATTGCTTTCGATCTGAATAGGAGGTATACCCAACTGTTTTGGGTGTCCTATGAAGATGCATTTATCCGCTTTGGGTTCGAGCTTATCAACCTGAAACTTTTTCCACATAAGCGTCGCAGTCCCAAACTTTTAAGAAATGACAGCTTAGGTTTCTCTAAACCATAGTTCATACGGTGTCATCTCATCGGAATTACGTGGTGCCCTATTTAAAGTGAATGTGGTTGTCTCTAATGCCTAACCCATAAACTATTGTGGTAATTCGATAAGAGACATCATGGTATGCATCATATCCAATAGGGTGCAGTTATGATGTACGGACACACCATCGCACCATGGTGTTCCTGGCTGTATTGGTTGTGAAACAACTTCCACAATGTCTTAATTCTGTGCCAAACTCGTAATTCAGATATTCATCTCTATGATCATATCATAGATCTTTTATCCTCTTGTCACGACGATCTTTCAACTTCACCCTGAAATTACTTGAACCTTTCAATAATTCAGACTCGTGATTCATCAAGTAAATATACTCAACATCTACTCAAATCATCTGTGAAGTAAGAACATAACGATATCCACTACATGCCTCAGCACTCATTGGACTGCACACATCAAAATGTATTACTTCCAACAAGTTGCTTTCTAGTTCCATTTACTGAAAACGAGGCTTTCAGTCATCTTGCCCATGTGGTATGATTTGCATGTCTCAAGTGATTCAAAATCAAGCGAGTACAAAACGGTCCATTTGCATGGAGTTTCTTCATGCATATATACCAATAGACATGGTTCGCATGCCTCAAACTTTTCAAAAACGAGTGAGTCCAAAGATCCATCAACATGGAGCTTCTTCATGCGTTTTATACCGATATGACTTACGTGGCAGTGCCACAAGTAGGTGGTACTATCATTACTATCTTTTGGCATGAAAATGTGTATCACTACGATCGAGAATCAATAAACCATTCCTTTAGGTGCAAGACCATTGAAGGTATTATCCAAATAAATAGAGTAACCATTATTCTCCTTAAATGAATAACCGTATTGCGATAGACATAATCCAATCATGTCTATGCTCAACGCAAACACCAAATGACAATTATTCAGGTTTAATACTAATCTTGATGGTAGAGGGAGCGTGCGATGCTTGATCACATCAAGCTTGGAAAAACTTCCAACACATATCGTCAGCTCACCTTTAGCTAGTCTCCGTTTATTCCGTAGCTTTTATTTCGAGTTACTAACACTTAGCAACCGAACCGGTATCTAATACCCTGGTGCTACTAGGAGTACTAGTAAAGTATACATTAACATAATTTATATCCAATATACTTCTATCGACCTTGCCAGCCTTCTCATCTACCAAGCATCTAGGGTAATTCTGCTCCAGTGGCTGTTCCCCTTATTACAGAAGCACTCAGTCTCGGGTTTGGGTTCAACCTTGGGTTTCTTCACTAGAGCAGCAGCTGAATTGCCGTTTCATGAAGTATCCCTTCGTGCCCTTGCCCTTCTTGAAACTAGTGGTCTCACTGACCATCAACGATTGATGCTCCCTTTTGATTTCTACTTTCGCGGAGTCAAACATCGCGAATATCTCAAGGATCATCATATATGTCCCTGATATATCATAGTTCATCACGAAGCTCTAGCAGCTTGGTGGTAATGACTTCGGAGAAACATCACTATCTTATCTGGAAGATTAACTCCCACTCGATTCAAATGATTGTCGCACTCAGACAATCTGAGCACAAGCTCAACAATTGAGTTTCTCTCCTTAGTTTGCAGGCTAAGAAAATCGTCGGAGGTCTCATACCTCTTGACGTGGGCACAAGCCTGAAATCCTAATTTCAGCCCTCAAAACATCTCATATGTCTCGTGATGTTTCAAAAACATCTTTGGTGCCTCAACTCTAAACCGTTTAACTGAACTATCACGTAGTTATCAAAATGTGTATGTCAGATGTTCGCAACATCCACAGACAACGTTCGAGGTTCAACACACCGAGCGGTGCATTAAGGACATAAGCCTTCTAAGAAGCAATGAGGACAATCCTCAGTTTACGGACCTAGTCCGCATAATTGCTACTATCAACTTTCAACTAATTTTTCTCTCGGAACATATCTAAACAGTAGAACTATAGCGTGAGCTACGACATAATTTGCAAAAAACCTTTTGACTATGTTCAGAATAATTAAGTTCATCTTATGAACTCCCACTCAGATAGACATCCCTCTAGTCATCTAAGTGATTACATGATCCGAGTGAACTAGGCCGTGTCCGATCAACACGTGAGACGGACTAGTCAACGTCGGTGAACATCTTCATGTTGATCGTATCTTCTATACGACTCATGCTCGACCTTTCGGTCTCTGTGTTCCGAGGCCATGTCTTCACATGCTAGGCTCGTCAAGTTAACCCTAAGTGTTTTTGCTGTGTAAAACTGTCTTACACCCGTTGTATGTGAACGTAAGAATCTATCACACCCGATTAACACGTGGTGCTTCGAAACGACGAACTGTAGCAACGGTGCACAGTTAGGGGAGAACACTTCTTGAAATTTTAATGAGGGGTCATCTTATTTACTACCGTCGTTCTAAGCAAATAAGATGTATAAGCATGATAAACATCATATGCAATTAAATAGTAGTGACATGATATGGCCAATATCATGTAGCTCCTTTGATCTCCATCTTGGGGCTCCATGATCATCTATTACAAGAACATGATCAATCTCATACATTACATATATCATTCATCACATCCTTTTGGCCATATCACATCACATAGCATACCCTGCAAAAACAAGTTAGACGTCCTCTAATTGTTGTTTGCATGTTTTACGTGGCTGCTATGGGTTTCTAGCAAGAACGTTTCTTACCTACGCAAAACCACAACGTGATATGCCAATTGCTATTTACCCTTCATAAGGACCCTTTTCATCGAATCTGATCCGACTAAAGTGGGAGAGACAGACACCCGCTAGCCACCTTATGCAACTAGTGCATGTTTGTCGGTGGAACCGGTCTCACGTAAGAATACGTGTAAGGTTGGTCCGGGCCGCTTCATCCCACGATGCCGCCGAATCAAGATAAGACTAGTAACGGCAAGCATATTGAACAAAATCAACGCCCACAACTATTTTGTGTTCTACTCGTGCATAGAATCTACGCAATAGACCTAGCTCATGATGCCACTGTTGGGGAACGTAGCATAAATTCAAAATTTTCCTACGTGTCACCAAGATCTATCTATGGAGAGACTAGCAACGAGGGGAAGGAGAGTGCATCTACATACCCTTGTAGATCGCTAAGCGGAAGCGTTCAAGTGAACGGGGTTGATGAAGTCGTACTCGTCGTGATTCAAATCACCGATGATCAAGTGCCGAACGCACGGCACCTCCGCGTTCAACACACGTACAGCCCGGTGACGTCTCCCATGCCTTGATCCAGCAAGGAGAGAGGGAGAGGTTGATGAAGATTCAGCAACACGACGGCGTGGTGGTGGATGCAGGGCGTCACAGTAGCAGGGCTTCGCCTATACTACGAGAGAGAGACGTAACGGGGAGAGGGGAAAGCACCAAAGGCTGAGCTATGAAATCCCTCCTCTCCCCCACTATATATAGGAGGGCCAAGGGGGGGTGGTGTGCAGCCTAGGAGATCCAATCTCCTAGGTGCGGCGGCCAGGGGAGGTTTCCCTCCCCCCCAAGGCACTTAGGGGTGCCTTCCACTAGTGGGACTCCTCCCCATGGAAACCCTAGGCGCATGGGCCTATAGGGGCTGGTGCCCTTGGCCCATATAGGCCAAGGCGCACTCCCTACAGCCCATGTGGCCCCCCGGGACAGGTGGCCCCACCCGGTGGGCCCCGGGACCCCTCCGGTGGTCCCGGTACAATACCGATAACCCCGAAACTTGTCCCGATGGCCGAAACAGCACTTCCTATATATAATTCTTTACTTCCGGACCATTCCGGAACTCCTCGTGACGTCCGGGATCTCATCCGGGACTCCGAACAATATTCGGGTTACTGCATACACATATCTTCATAACCCTAGCGTCACCGAACCTTAAGTGTGTAGACCCTACGGGTTCGGGAGACATGCAGACATGACCGAGATGTTCTCCGGTCAATAACCAACAGCGGGATCTGGATACCCATGATGGCTCCCACATGTTCCACGATGATCTCATCGGATGAACCACGATGTCAAGGACTTAATCAATCCCGTATTCAATTCCCTTTGTCTATCGGTATGTTACTTGCCCGAGATTCGATCGTCGGTATCCAATACCTTGTTCAATCTCGTTACCGGCAAGTCTCTTTACTCGTTCCGTAACACATCATCCCGTGATCAACTCCTTGGTCACATTGCGCATATGATGATGTCCTACCGAGTGGGCCCAGAGATACCTCTCCGTTTACACGGAGTGACAAATCCCAGTCTCGATCCGCATAAAACAATAGATACTTTCGGAGATACCTGTAGTGCACCTTTATAGTCACCCAGTTACGTTGTGACGTTTGATACACCCAAAGCACTCCTACGGTATCCAGGAGTTACACGCTCTCATGGTCAAAGGAAGAGATACTTGACATTGGCAAAGCTCTAGCAAATGAACTACACGATCTTTGTGCTAGGCTTAGGATTGGGTCTTGTCCATCACATGATTCTCCTAATGATGTGATCCCGTTATCAACGACATCCAATGTCCATGGTCAGGAAACCGTAACCATCTATTGATCAACGAGCTAGTTAACTAGAGGCTTACTAGGGACATAGTTGTGGTCTATGTATTCACACGTGTATTACGATTTCCGGTTAATACAGTTATAGCATGAATAAAAGACAATTATCATGAACAAGGAAATATAATAATAACTAATTTATTATTGCCTCTAGGGCATATTTCCAACAGTTACCCTAGAAAGAATATGCAACTCGGGGTTAATTTGAAGCCACTACTGGTCCTGATGTGCTACGAACCAGAGCAGAGGGGAGGAGTGGACCAACTCACCCGAGGCCAGAGGAGCAGGAGGAAGCTCCATGGCTGCTTTGTCCCGAGCAGCTACAAGGATGTCCACCGGCGGTTCCTCCCTGCACGTGTACAGAAGAAGAGAAGAGCAGGTTAGAGAAAGGGGGAGAGAGAGAGGATGAAGCCAGGGGAGGGGATGCACTCACCGGACGGGAGGTGGATGACGGCCACCGGAGCCGACGCCTGAAACCCTAATAGCCATGGGTGGAGGGTCGCGGGTGGGCTTGGGTGACCGCGAGCGCCGTATCTAACCGGATGGGAGGGAGCCGCGGTGCGAGGGCGCCTCAGGCTGTGCTTCACAGTGGCGGGGTTCGCCGGACGTCGCCTGAGTCAACCGCCGCAGGTGGTGCAGAAGGAGCCGCGTGAAGAGAGGGAGATGGGACGCGAGAGGGATGAGTGGGTGGGGATTGGGCGGATCCGGCAGCCACTGGAGCTGCGAGGTGGGAGGAGCGGAGGGGGAGGGCCGGCGGCAAGGTGGGTCGGAGGAGGGATACGAGGCGATGGATGGCGGCGATTTGGGAGAGATGAGGGGAATCCAGGACTCTATTTCTCGTGCGTCTCTCTCTTTCCTTTTCTCTGTTTTTCTTTCATATATGTACCATGAAAGGGTCATGGGCTGTAACTTTACAACGCATATGCTCCAACCCTTATATACGTATCTATTATGAATTTTGCAACATATAGTCAAACTGTTGTAGAGTTTTTGTTGCTTTATAAGGGGTATTTTTGTAGTGAACGCTAACACCCACACGTGTGGTGGGAGCCAAACCCGCGCACACGCCCTATAACACATAGACTGCGCCACGTCACCGCATGCACGCATGTGAAAATCTTTTTGGATTTTCAATTTTTAAAATGGTTTATCTCTTAAATAAAAGATTCGATTGAAGATCCGTTTTCACCATTAAATCTCTCGGATGAGATCTTGGAAAATAGATCTCATATCAATATATTTCGACGATTTTTTTTGTTAAAAGTTGACATGTCTATTGCATATGAATTGCCATGATATTTACACTGAAGTTGCCATGATATGTTTTAGCTATTTTCTTTTATATTTAAAATTAAATTTTAACATATTATAAAACGGGGAATTAAGAAACTAGACTTGCCATGAATAATAAACTAAAATTGCCATGATACCTGCACTTAAAATTGCCATGGTTCATACAAAAATTAATTTTTATGGTCAAAGTACTGAAATTGCCATCATAAAAAAACTAAAATTGCCATGCTCTACAAACTAAAATTGCCACATTGCAACTTTAGTTTAAGCACTATAGCAATTACAATGTAAACATCATGGCAACTTTTAGGCAAAAAAAAATTCGTCGAAACATAAACATGGAGTTTAGTTTTGAAGATCTCGTCGAGATGGATTTAATGGTGAAAACAGATTTTTAATTCGATTTTGTAATTAGGACATAAAACATTTTTAAGCCGAAACCAAAAAGATCCTTGCTGTTGTCATCTATTCATACGTGGCAAAATGAGTGGTGATGAAGGCGTGTAGGCGATGTGCAAGATGCCACACGTGTGGGCGTTAGTTTTTTATTTTTTAATATAGTACAGACGCATGCGCTTATATGTACGCGCATACACTCATCCCTATGAACACACACGCACACTCTATTCCTATTAGCATTTTTGAGAGACTAAGCCGGCATATCATTTTGAGATTGACGCGCGTAGGTGGCTCCTCCCGGGATGTCGTTCCAACCTCAGTGCCGACGCTAGGGAGCTTGTCCAGGTATCACCATGTGTTCGCCTTCTTCTACCTCTTTTGTCTCTACCCATCTGTTTGTTTGTTCGTTTTTCTTTTGGGCGGCATGGTGGTAAGTGGATCAGGAACAAGACAGAAATAAACACAGCCGTTGATAGAAAATTTTCCGTGGTGATTGAGCAACTAGTCTTTTTTAGAATAGAAAAGAGAGGGAGAGAGAGATCAAAGTGAGTGGAAAGGGGGAGGAAATGAAGCGACCGTCCGTGGATGAAACGGCTCGCCTTGAAGGAAGGAAGATGAATCTCATCGTTTCAAGTCCAAGGTTGGTTTGTTTCTTTGGCCCTGTGTTTCTCTCTTTCTTTCTTTCTTTCTTTCTTTCTTTCTTAAATGAGATGAGATGAGAAAACAGCAACAATAGGAAAAAAAGGCAGACTAGAGCAGAGCAAGAAAATAAAAACAGAGAAACCCAAGCTAGGAGCCTTTGATTTGCCTTGCCTCATGTACGCGCACGATTCTTTTAAAGAAGTTCTTTTTTGGATTTTTTTAGTGATCACTTGTACCTAGTTATTCACATTTGCTTTAGCCGAGTGCTATCCCTTGTAGTTATTGTATTTTTGTTGGAGAAATCAATATTTTTCTCCTTGCATTTCGAAAAATGTGGAAACATTGTATTTGTAATATTCCATTTTTATTTGTTGTTTTACCTATACTTCTTGGTGTTCAAATGAAAAACTTGGTCTGCTACACTTTTTTTCCTGAGTTTCTACCAATTTCTTGCATTTTTTTTCTTACTTTTCGTATTGCCGGTCTACTAGAACTTTGCTGATCTACTAGAACTTTGTTCGTTGTGGTTGCCCATACGAACGGCAACTGCCGCTGCGACCGACTATTCCATATCGATCGGGGAAGAGGTTAAGGCCCTGTTTGGATCCCCTCCGCTCCCCAACTGCAGCTCCGGGAGCGGAGGGAGCGCCAGCGCAATCAGGCGGAGTGGCTCGAACCCAACTCCTCGCGCGGAGCGGAGTTGACGGTCTGGAGAGCTACCGAACATGCTTTAAATTGCAGGAGCAGACCATGTCCATGACCGGCAACCCCGGCGGTGCTGAGTGGCCTGACCGCATCGGCGCCACACATCTCCCACTACCTCATCAACACCATCCCTTGTGATGCCCAACCAGAGCTCCCTGCCTGGATCTCGATCTAGCATGCCCTGCCCACCCACCCAACGATATGCGTGTGCTATCGGACGAAAAGAACACGTTTCACATGTGAAACGCGTGTGTGATAGAAATACCTAGCACACACACTTATGAAATGGACACATTGGCGATACTAGAGGCACCACACACATTTTGTAGTTTTTTACTATGTGGGATATTGTACCAATGGCAAACAAATTGGTAGATTAAATGTTTGTGATATCCATCTTTTGCACATGAGTATCTCTGAATAATTGTTTCGGATGCCTGACGGATTGCAAACATAATGTGAAGTTGTACGTGTGGGATAGTCCACGACTTCGCATACGATTACTTTAGAAAATCGTCACCAACCGCTCGACCTATCCCAGATGATTTATCTGGGTCATGTGTGATGGACCCCCTTATCGCCCACACATGCAAAACCACGGTTTATAACTTGTCTCAAAAATGGGGTAAAAACCGTTTGTATAAGAGTTCATGTACCAGTGTTTCTTTGTACTATTGGTAATTACTGTAGATATAAATAATCTAAAATTAATTTTATTTCACCATCAATTTATTGTATGTAATTACTATAAATGTACTAGATCCGTAATTTGCAAATTAATTTAAGTCATTTTAGGCTTAGAGATATGTATTGAAAGAAGTCAAGTTAAGTTATTGTAACTTCTCTAACTTTTCTTCTGTATGTTAGAGGATCTGGTTGCCTCGTGGGTGTGTTAGCGAGTTACTCTAGAATCATGTTGTCTTTACATGCCTTTTGTTCCCTAATTTATGTTTTCATTGCTCAAGAAATAAAATTATTTTCCATGTGTTCCCGGCAAGCAAGCTAGATAATCCTGCTATGATATGATAATTATTTTTGTTAAGATAATAAATGCATGCTTGAATGCCAATGATTGCTTTGCTTGGCATATAATTGTAAGATACATGTACTCAATCATAAATAACTATTGAGTAAATACGATTTGATAAAGTGCACACCGGGGGATGGCGGCTAATGCCCTCTTTCTACCCCATAACAGTATTAATGTTATGTTTTGCATATCATATTTTTTTTGTTCGTTTGACCACCCAAACGGACAAAAGGCCAATAGCCCAAAAGAAATACCAATTGTATTGAACGAGAACAAATGCACGTGCTAAACTATTATGTCCTTTGTTTAATACATTCTTTACTTTTTTTATAAAGGACATTTTCACTCAATCGACTTGATATTACCAAACTAAGTGAATGCCCGGCATCTGCATAGCATGATGCACACAAACATGTCCAATAGAACAGAACCAAAATGATAATACTATTTTATACCAAAAATTTAAAAAGGGTGTCCGAAGAGGGGTAAGGTCCTATACGAAGAACACACCGTCATCTATATACTCCAGCCCGGTATACACCATCATAGAAATGTCTCAGTCCTCCGGCTTATGCATGATAACCGAGCATGGAGCCATCATGTACATACATCAATAACCTGCACAAGAGGTGAAACACATTTTTCTAATTAGAAACCACATAGTTCCTGGTAAGCCACATAACCCAACATAAGGCTGCTGCTCCCACAAGAATGTGTTGTACCCTGCAACCAGTTGTTGAACATATTACACACACTGCAACCAGGGGGGCACACTACACGAGCAAAATTACACAAAAAAAGGTGTTTAATAGACTCAGCGTGTTGCCAAAGGACACATGTCAAGTTACCTTGCCAATTGTTGTGTGCCAGCTTATCCATAGTCAAGATCAGACCTTTGTTTAAAAGCCAAAGGAATATCTTCACTCGAAGAGGTAGTTTGAGATTCAAATGTTTATTATTATCAACAAGAACATTGATGTGGGCAGTCGCCTCATATAAGGACTTGACTGAAAACCTACCATTCTGATGCAAGTTTCCTCACAATCCGTCTGGTTCGTTTGACAATTGAGTGTGCTTTAAACATGCCCTAATAGGACAGAGAAAGAAATATCAGTGTTTGCTTGACCCAAGACCTATGCGATTGTGAAAAATTTATGCCTAGCAATCCGATACAAGCTCGGGTATTGCACCATAAGTGAAGTGGCATCAAGCAAATTATCCTCCCAGAACCTTAACTCGAAAGCCGCCCCTAACCAAAAAAGTGCCAAATTGGAAAAAGCTAAAAACCTATCCCTGGCCTTCATCATGTCATACCAAAAATGTGAATCACGGGTTTTTTGTTGGAGTTGAGAAATGGCTTTGGTACCCACATACTTGTGACAGACGTTTTCCTGCTACACTCCATTCTCAGATAGTAGTTTATATACCCATTTACTGAGAAGGGCAATGTTTTTATTCTCTAGATCTTGAATCCAAGACCCCCCCCCCCCCACCCGCCCCTTCACTTTTAGGACCACACAACACATTTCACATAGCTACCTGACATTTTTTCGATTCATTATCACACTGCCAGAAAAGTCTGGATCTAAAGTAGTCCAATCTTTGGAGAACCCCTTTCGGTAGGTGGAAGAAGGACAACATGTATAAAACCATATTTTTTAGGAGGGAATTGATCAAGACCAACCGACCCCGATAAGACAAGAGTTTGGCTTTCAACCTGCCAGTCGTTTCTCAAGTGTCTCTACCACATATTTTCACTGAACGACAGTTAGATGACGATAGTAAATTGGAATACCCAGGGATAGAATAGCGAACTGTCTAAGCTGGCAACCAAAAATCTCAGCATACTCAAATGCCAAAAGTGTGGCCTCACCGAAGCAGAAAAGTTTTACTCCCATGGAAATTAATTTGAAGAAATGAAAGCTCCTCAAAAGCACATAAAAAGAGGTTGAGGTTTCTAGCTTTATCTAGGTCATGATCCCCAAAAAGTATGGTGTCATTTGCATACTATACAATAGACCAGCCATCTTCTTTTTTCGAAAAGGATGATTACCCTGAGTGATGCAGACAGACATCTTTATTACATTATTCAACAAGGTCTTACTAAATAAAATCAAAAATTAATCCAATGCCACCTTTCTGGCGAAAAATGTCGCCCTACCTACAAAATTGATGATGTGCCCTGACCTCGCGCCATGCACACCAAGAAATCTGGTGGCCTCACCAAGCCACCCGCCGGCTAGCCGGGAGCACCAACCAGTCTACCAAACTCTCAGCATGCAGCGCATACGCATGCTGTAGAATCCGTCGTCGCCTTCTTCAGCAGTCCCATCTTCAAGAGCAATCAATGCACTGATATTGTCAGACCCTTCTGCCGTCGATGCAATCATGTCGCTGGACAAGCCATCTTCTACTAAGTGATTATTTACAACGCTAATCTGACTGGCCACTTTCGCCCAATCAACAAGAATAACTAACATGTCTGCCACAATTTTTTCTTCACTTCATTGGGGTGAATTTGTTTCATTTCTCATGAAAAATGGTAGCCGTTTACCATGACATGACAAACATACACGTATAGCTTTTGAACATGTAAAATTTTGACCAAATTACTGCTTCATCAAATAACAATGTTACAATGAAATTATCAAACTCAATTTGTCATGTCATGGCATGAACAAAAAATCTTCTTGAACACTTGAAAACACAGCACGCACATGCTCACTTCACACATTCAAAATCACCAGCAAACAAAGCCTTTGTTTCAACTTTCAGAACAAGGGAAGCCACATGAATGTGGGCGAGTAGCACTTGCGGTCGTCTAATTGACTCCCGCCTCCGATCCTCCTGATACACCGGGGCCTCTCGGTCGAATCTCGACATGCTGCAAGAGTAATGAGCAGCACGGTGAGTTCTCTAGCTACACAACTGTAACTCTGCAAGTCTTGTGCAGTAGAAAACGCCGTCGAATTGTCTTTTCCGTGTAAAATGTGAACATACCTCCTGCACGGCCGGCGCCGGCGCCGACTTGGGGGCCTCCTCCCTGACCCCGGAGCGGCCACAGCCGGCGACGCGGTCGACGAGGCCGAAAAACCTATCCCTGAGCTGGGCGGCGAAGTTGGCCATGGTGGTGGAGGTGGAGCTAGCTGAAGTGAAGAGAGTGCACTGCACGCTGCCTCTCTCGAATCTGAATCACACGCAGGTAGCTCTAGTGCTTGATTTTGGTGGTGGAAGAGTGGTGTGAGTTCTGGGAGCGATGCGGAGGTCTCATTTATACACGACGCGGGGCACCAAACCCGTCAGCTTAGTGTTGCACTTGCACCCCCATCTATCATCATGGTTCATGCATCTGGGTAGGCCCGCAGCCCGTACGTCCAGCCGTCCAGGGATATTCAGATCAACGCAGCATCGTTTACCACGCAGATCTTGTGCAGAGTTGTTGAGTGCCAACATGCCGTCGTGTTAGCTGTGTCCATTGCTTGATATGATCACTACTAGACTAGTGCTAGCTGCAATTTGCATGGATGACATGATTCGCCGGGCCGGGCCGGGCATCATGCCATCATATTATCCGATGTCGTGGGCACTTTAATTTCCACCTATTCTCTCGAGATCCCGAACCAGGGCCACCGTGATACATTCTTCGTTGTTCGCTTATAGTACCTCTGCGAGCAATGAGCATAGTACAGAGTATAGACCAAACAATACAAATACGACTACGAATAATAGTGGCAAGACATATAAGCAGATAAATAAGAAGCAATCTCTCAGGACCTAGCACAAGAAGTGTGCACGCGATGAGCTATTACAACTTGACAAGCCATATTTATGGGTCCTCAATACAATGGACGATATGCGAACTGAGCCTACCTCAGATCGATTGTTAAGTTTTTTGTGGTGGAATCAGCCTACTAGGATTCAATTTCTAGACTTGACACGATCCTGTCTGTTGAACATATGTATATGTGCGTAGGTCTGGGTTTTGAATGCTGCACCTGTAGTGTCTCTCTTCTCTTGTATCTTCGTCCCAAATTTTTTGGCTCAGATTGTCTAGATACGGATGTATCTAACACTAAAACGTAACTAGATACATCCGTATTTAGACAAATCTAAGACAAGAATTTTAGGACGGAGGGAGTACTTATATTTTGGAAGACAAGACACCGGTCGCACCCCTTGTACCTATATATATGTGCCTAATGCACGGTCAATCAATTATCGATGCACAAAATCATTCTCTACATGGTATCTATCGCAAGTCGATCCTCCTGCTTCCGCCAACCCTAGCCGCCGCCGCCGCCACCGCCCCACGCCGCCGCCGCCGCCACCGTCCCACGCCGCCACGGCCACCACTTCCCCACGGGCGCCTCCCCTCCCCGCTCGTCCTCTCCTCCCCACCGCGCCGCGCTGCCCTCCCGCCTCACCGTGCCTCTCCCACCGCCGCGCCGCCCTTCCACCGCCGCCCCCCTTCCCCAAACCCTCGCCGCCATGTCGTCCAACGCCTCCTCCATCTCCAACCCCTTCGCCGTGGACCCTGCTGAAATCCGCGACATCAACATCCAAGCACGCGTCCCCGTCGTCCCCAATGCCTCCAACTCCACGTACTTCGCGTGGAAGACCTACTTCTCGTTGCTCTTCCGCGAGAACAACCTCGTGGATCATGTTGACGGCACCGTTGACTCCCGTGCCATGATGGACGACCCCGAGTGGACCGTGATCGACGCCCCGATCATGCGGTGGTTCTTCACCATCATCTCCAAGGACCCGTTTCACACGGTCGTGAGCGACGGTGACGACGCCCGTGCCATGTGGGTTAAGCTGAACGACCTCTTCACCGACAACAAGCTTCAGCGCCGCGTTTTTTTGCAGTAGGAATTTTTTGACTGTCACCAGGATGAACAGTCCATTGATGACTACTGCCGCCGCCTGAAGACATTGGCGGATGAGCTCCGCGACATTGGAGCCAAGCTTGATGACGACCTTCTCCTCAGCATGCTCACCGCCGGCCTCAACGAGGATTTCGGCAACGCCGGCTCCAACCTCACCTTGATGCCGGAGCCTTCCTTCCCCAAGTTCGTGGGGTACTTGCGGTTGGAGGAGCGCCGGATGAAGGGGATCAAGAAGCGTGTGCAGCATCACGCCCTCGCCGCTGGCACCTCCTGTGGCGCCCCACCACCGGCCGCCCCACCCGCGTCGCGCCATCAGCCGCCGCCCCCCGCGCCTCCGGGGTACTTCCCCCTGCCGCTTGCGCCTCCTTTCCCTCCCGCTGCCCCCAGCAGCCAGGTGGCGGGCGCCGCGGCAACCGCCGCGAGGGCGGCCGCAAGCAGCAACAGGCGCCCGGGGGTGGGGGGCTCGGCAGCAGCGGCAGCAGGCCACCCCTCCATGGACGTACGGCACCAACCCGTGGATCAGCGTCGTCCACGCGTACTCGATGCCGGTCCCTCGGGCTCCCGCTCCGGGCATCCTTTGGCCTCGTCCGGCGAGCCACCAGGCCCTCTTCGCCGCGCAGAACGCCGCTCCCCATAGCGGCTATGGCGCCGCACCCTCGTCCGCGCCCGCCTACGGTGCCGCCACCGCGTCGGCCTACAGAGGGTTTTACCCTCCTTAGGTGCCTCCGTCGTGGGACCCATCCCTTCTCGCTGCTCTGCACTTCGCCTTGTCACCGAGTTCCTACGGTGGTGAGGTGACTGGTACATGGACTCGGGCGCCACCGCTCACATGACTGCTCATCCCGGTAACCTCACATCCGCCACTCCTGTTCATAGTCCCACTCGCGTCACCGTTGGTAACGGTTCCTCTCTACCCATTACATATGCCGATCATATGGCATTTCCTTGTACTTCTACTCCTGTTAACATGTCTAATGTTCTTGTGTCTCCTGACTTAGTCACTAATCTTGTTCTGTTCGTCAACATGCTCGTGAGAATCCTATCACTGTTGAATTTGACGATATCAGCTTTTCTGTGAAGAACGCCCGTACACGGATGATACTCCACCGATGTGACAGCCCGGACGAGCTTTACCCGGTGCATCCCTCCGGCGCAACCACCACCCGTCGTCCCGCCGCCCTCGCTGCTAGTGTCGATCTTTGGCACGCCTGCCTCGGTCATCCCAACTCCACCATTATGCGTCAGATTCTTCAGGGTTTTTCTTTCTCGTGTAATAAGGTTGACGACCACACTTGTGAGGCTTGCCGTCTTGGCAAGCACATCCGTCTTCCCTTTAGCGAGCCTACAAACATTTCCACCTTTCCGTTTTAGTTATTGCACAGTAATGTTTGGATGTCCCTGGCTGCGAGCAACACGGGTTACTTATACTATTTGGTGATATTGGATGATTTTTCTCATTATGTGTGGACATTCCCTCTTCGTCACAAGTCCGACGCTCTTGCCACACTCACAGCCTTTTATTCATATGTCACCGCACAGTTCAGTTGTCCTATTCTTGCCTTGCAAACTAACAACGCCAAGGAGTTTGACAACGTCGCCGTCCGCAATCTTCTTGCGTCCCACGACACCATCTTTCGACTCACTTGTCCCTACACGTCCTAGTAGAATGGTCGCGCCGAGCACGTCATTTGCACTCTTCATGACTATGTCCGCACGTTGCTCTTCCACTCCTACGTGCCTCCTCGGTTCTGGCCGGACGCGGTCGTGACCGCCAGCCTCCTTATTAACATTCGCCCGTGTCGCCCGCACTGGAACTACACTCCTCACCAGCTCCTCTTCAGTGCGGTTCCATCTTATGATGGTCTTCGCATTTTCGGGTGTCTCTGTTATCCTAGCACCGCGTCCACTGCTCCTCACAAACTCGCTCCCAGGTTGCTTCCTTGCATCTTCCCTAGTTATCCTCCCAACACCAAAGGTTACCGGTGCTATGATCCAGTGTCCCACCGCGTTTTCACTTTGCGGCATGTGTACTTTGATGAGCTAGTGTTCCCGTTTCAGCAAGTACCGTCACCCTCGGCATCTCCCGCGGCGCGGTTCGCCCCCGCCTCCACCTCTCGCAAACCGCCCAGCTGCGCACTGGGCTCGGCCCTGCCTGCGCTCCCCGCGCCGGCGGCCCCCATCACCGCGGCCGCACCTCTCACCAGTGTGGTCACTCAGGCTCAGACTGGGACACTTCGTCCTAGCACGCGCTACACGTCTGACGAGTACGCTTGCGTTGCGTCTACCTCGACACTGTCTCCGCTCCCCCCTCCGCTCACGCAGCCCTTCGGGATCTGAACTGCCTAGCTGCGATGCGTGAGGAGTTTGACGCCCTGCAGCGCAACCGTACGTGGCAGCTTGTTCCGTGGCCTCCCCGTGCCAATGTCATCACTGGCAAGTGGGTCTTTCGCCACAAGACTCACCCCGACGGCTCTCTCGGGCGCTACAAGGTGCGTTGGGTTGTGCGCGGCTTCCGCTAGCGTGCCGGCGTGGACTTCACCGACACCTTCGCCCCGGTTGTCAAACCGGGCACGATTCGCGCGGTTCTTCAGCTTGCTGTTTCTCGCGCCTGGCCAGTTCACCAGCTCGATGTATCCAATGCTTTCTTGCATGGCCATCTCGACGAGCAGGTCTTCTGTCGGCAGCCTACTGGTTTCGTTGACACCGACTATCCGTACTACTGTGCTTGCTCTCCCGTTCTCTCTACGGGTTGAAGCAGGCGCCTCAGGCCTGGTACCAGCGGATCGCGGCCTTCCTTCAACAGCAGGGGTTCCGGTCCACACGGTCCAATGCCTCCTAGTTTGTTTATCACCAGGGCACCGCCACCGCGTACCTCCTCCTGTATGTCGATGACATCATCCTGACTGCATCCTCGCCAGCGCTCCTTCAGCAGATCACAGCTCGCCTCTGCACCGAGTTCGCCCTCAAGGACTTGGGGGCTCTCCACTACTTCCTCGGCATCGAGGTTGTGCGCCGGGCCACCGGCTTCTTTCTGCACTAGTAGAAGTATGCCTACGAGCTTCTGGAGAGAGCGGGCATGCTTAACTGCAAGCCTGCTTCTACGCCTGTCGACACGAAGGCTAACGTGTCTGCCGTCGAGGGTTCTCCAGCGTCCGACGCTACCTTCTACCGCTCCATCGTTGGTGCTCTTCAGTACCTCATGCTGACGCGCCCGGACATTCAGTACGATGTCCAACATGTGTGCCTTCATATGCATGCTCCTCGTGGTACTCATTGGGCTCTGGTGAAACATATTATTCGGTACATACGTGGCACCACTGCTATGGGTCTTGATATGTCTCCAACGTATCTATAATTTTTGATTGTTCCATGCTATATTATATTCTCTTTTGGACATTATTGGACTTTATTATACACTTTTATATTATTTTTGGGACTAACCTATTAACCGGAGCCCAGCCCAGAATTGCTGTTTTTTGCCTATTTCAGAGTTTCACCGAAAAAAATATCAAACGGAGTCCAAACGGAATGAAACCTTCGGGAACGTGATTTTTGGAACGAACGTGACACAGAGGACTTGGACCCTACGTTAAGAAAGCTATCAGGAAGGCACGAGGTAGGGGGGCGCACCTACCCCCCAGGCGCGCCCTCCACCCTCATGGGGCCCACATTGCTCCACCGACGTACTTCTTCCTCCTATATATACCTACGCACCCCAAACTACCAGATACGGAGCCAAAAACTTAATTCCACCGCCGCAACCTTCTATACCCGTGAGATCCCATCTTGGGCCTTTTCCGGAGTTCCACCGGAGGGGGCATCGATCACAGAGGGCTTTTACGTCAACACCATAGCCTCTCCGATGATGTGTGAGTAGTTTACCTCAGACCTTCGGGTCCATAGTTATTAGCTAGATGGCTTCTTCTCTCTCTTTGGATCTCAATACAAAGTTCTCCACGATTCTCGTGGAGATCTATTCGATGTAATCTTCTTTTGCGGTGTGTTTGTTGAGACCGATGAATTGTGGGTTTATGATCAAGTTTATCTATGAACAATATTTGAATCTTCTCTGAATTCTTTTATGTATGATTGGTTATCTTTGCAAGTCTCTTTGAATTACCAGTTTGGTTTGGCCTACTAGATTGATCTTTCTTGCAATGGGAGAAGTGCTTAGCTTTGGGTTCAACCTTGCGGTGTCCTTTCCCAGTGACAGTAGGGGCAGCAAGGCACGTATTGTATTGTTGCCATCGAGGATAACAAGATGGGGTTTATATCAAATTGCATGAGTTTATCCCTGTATGTCATGTCATCTTACTTAAAGCGTTACTCTGTTCCTTTGAACTTAATACTCTAGATGCATGCTGGATAGCGGTCGATGAGTGGACTAATAGTAGTAGATGCAGACAGGAGTCGGTCTACTTGTCTCAGACATGATGCCTATATACATAATCATACCTAGATATTCTCATAACTATGCTCAATTCTGTCAGTTGCTCAACAGTAATTTGTTTACCCACCGTAATGAAGGAAATATGCCCTAGAGGCAATAATAAAGTTATTATTGTTGGAAATATGCCCTAGAGGCAATAATAAAATGGTTATTATTATATTTCCTTGTTCATGATAATTGTCTATTGTTCAAGCTATAATTGTGTTATCCAGAAATTGTAATACATGTGTGAATACATAGACCACAACACGTCCCTAGTGAGCCTCTAGTTGACTAGCTCGTTGATCAAAAGATAGTCATGGTTTCCTGACTATGGACATTAGATGCCATTGATAATAGGATCACATCATTAGGAGAATGATGTGATGGACAAGACCCAATCCTAAGCATAGCTCAAAGATCGTGTAGTTCGTTTGCTAGAGCTTTTCCGAATGTCAAGTATCATTTCCTTAGACCATGAGATTATGCAACTCCCGGATACCGTAGGAGTGCTTCGGGTGTACCAAACGTCACAATGTAACTGGGTGACTATAAAGGTGCACTACGGGTATCTCCGAAAGTGTCTGTTGGGTTGGCACGAATCGAGACTGGGATTTGTCACTCCGTATGACGGAGAGGTATCTTTGGGCCCACTCGGTAATGCATCATCATAATGAGCTCAATGTGACCAAGTGGTTGATCACGGGATCATGCATTATGGTACGAGTAAAGTGACTTGCCGGTAACGAGATTGAACGAGGTATTGGGATACCGACGATCGAGTCTCGGGCGAGTAACGTACCGATTGACAAAGGGAATTGTATACGGGATTGATTGAATCCTCGACATCGTGGTTCATCCGATGAGATCATCGAGGAGCATGTGGGAGCCAACATGGGTATCCAGATCCGCTGTTGGTTATTGATCGGAGAGTCGTCTCGGTCATGTCTGTGTGTCTCCCGAACCCATAGGGTCTACACGCTTAAGGTTCGGTGATGTTAGGGTTGAAGAGATATTAATATGCGGTAACCTAAAAGCTGTTCGGAGTCTCGGATGAGATCCCGGACGTCACGAGGAGTTCCGGAATGGTCCGGAGGTGAAGAATTATATATATATATATATGGAAGTCCAGTTTCGGCCATCGGGAAAGTTTCAGGGGTCACTGGTATTGTACCGGGACCATCGGAAGGGTCTCGGGGGTCCACCGGGTGGGGCCACCTATCCTGGAGGGCCCCATGGACTGAAGTGGGTAAGGGAACCAGCCCCTGGTGGGCTGGTGCGCCCCCCTTGGGCCTCCCCCTATGCCTAGGGTTGGAAACCCTAGGGGTGGGGGCGCCCCACTTGGCTTGGGGGGCAAGCCACCCCTCTTGGCCGCCCCCCCCCTTTGAGATCCAATCTCTAGGGCCGGCGCCCCCCCTAGGGGCCCTATATATAGTGGGGGGAGGGAGGGCAGCCGCACCAAGCCCCTGGCGCCTCCCTCTTCCTCCCGTGACACCTCTCCCTCTCGCTGAGCTTGGCGAAGCCCTGCCGAGATCACCGTTGCTTCCACCACCACGTCGTCGTGCTGCTAGATCTCCATCAACCTCTCCTTCCCCCTTGCTGGATCAAGCAGGAGGGGACGTCTTCCCAACCGTACGTGTGTTGAACGCGGAGGTGCCGTCCGTTCGGCGGATCATTGGTGATTTGGATCACGACGAGTACGACTCCATCAACCCCGTTCTCTTGAACGCTTCCGCTCGCGATCTACAAGGGTATGTAGATGCACTCCCCTTTCCCTCGTTGCTAGATAACTCCATAGATTGATCTTGGTGATGTGTAGAAAATTTTAAATTCGGCTACGTTCCCCAACAATGGCATCATGAGCTAGGTCTATGCGTAGTTTCTATGCACGAGTAGAACACAAAGCAGTTGTGGGCGTCGATATTGTCAATTTACTTGCCGTTACTAGTCTTATCTTGATTCGGCGGCATTGTGGGATGAAGCGGCCCGGACCGACCTTACACGTACGCTTACGTGAGACTGGTTCCATCGACTGACATGCACTAGTTGCATAAGGTGGCTAGTGGGTGTCTGTCTCTCCCACTTTAGTCGGATCGGATTCGATGAAAAGGGTCCTTATGAAGGGTAAATAGAAATTGGCATATCAAGTTGTGGTTTTGGCGTAGGTAAGAAACGTTCTTGCTAAGAAACCTATAGCAGCCACGTAAAAATTTGCAACAACAATTAGAGGACGTCTAACTTGTTTTTGCAGCATGTGCCGTGTGATGTGATATGGACAAAAAGGATGTGATGAATGATATATGTGATGTATGAGATTGATCATGTTCTTGTAATAGGAATCACGACTTGCATGTCGATGAGTATGACAACCAGCAGGAGCCATAGGAGTTGTCTTAATTTATTTATGACCTGCGTGTCAACATATAACGTCATGTAATTACTTTACTTTATTGCTAAACCGTTAGCCATAGTAGTAGAAGTAATAGATGACGAGACAACTTCATGAAGACACGATGATGGAGATCATGATGATGGAGATCATGGTGTCATGCCAGTGACGACGATGATCATGGCACCCCGAAGATGGAGATCATAAGGAGCTAAATGATATTGGCCATATCATGTCACTATTTAATTGAATGTGATGTTTATCATGTTTTACATCTTATTTGCTTAGAACGACGGTAGATTAAATAAGATGACCCCTCGCACTAATTTCAAGAAAGTGTTCCCCCTAACTGTGCACCGTTGCGAAGGTTCGTTGTTTCGAAGCACCACGTGATGATCGGGTGTGATAGTCTAACGTTCGAATACAACGGGTGTAAGCCAGATTTACACACACAATACACTTAGGTTGACTTGACGAGCCTAGCATGTACAAACATGGCCTCGGAACACGGAAGACCGAAAGGTCGAGCGTGAGTCGTATAGAAGATATGATCAACATGAAGATGTTCACCGATGTTGACTAGTCCGTCTCACGTGATGATCGGACACGGCCTAGTCGACTCGGATCATGTTTCACTTAGATGACAAGAGGGATGTCTATCTGAGTGGGAGTTCATTGAATAATTTGATTAGATGAACTTAATTATCATGAACTTAGTCTAAAATCTTTGCAATATGTCTTGTAGATCAAATGGCCCACGCTAATGTTGCCCTCAACTTCAACGCGTTCCTAGAGAAAACCAAGCTGAAAGATGATGGCAGCAACTATACGGACTGGGTCCGGAACCTGGGGATCATCCTCATAGCTGCCAAGAAAGATTATGTCCTAGAAGCACCACTGAGTGACGCACCCATCCCAGAGAACCAAGACGTTATGAACGCTTGGCAGTCACGTGCTGATGATTACTCCCTCGTTCAGTGCGGCATGCTTTACAGCTTAGAACCGGGGCTCCAAAAGCGTTTTGAGCAACACGGAGCATATGAGATGTTCGAAGAGCTGAAAATGGTTTTCCAAGCTCATGCCCGGGTCAAGAGATATGAAGTCTCCGATAAGTTCTTCAGTTGTAAGATGGAGGAAAATAGTTCTGTCAGTGAGCACATACTCAAAATGTCTAGGTTGCACAACCGCTTGACTCAGCTGGGAGTTAATCTCCCGGATGACGCGGTCATTGACAGAATCCTTCAGCCGCTTCCACCGAGCTACAAGAGCTTTGTGATGAACTTCAATATGCAGGGGATGGAAAAGACCATTCCTGAGGTATATTCAATGCTGAAATCAGCGGAGGTGGAGATCAAAAAGGAACATCAATTGTTGATGGTGAATAAAACCACTAAGTTTAAGAAAGGCAAGGGTAAGAAGAACTTCAAGAAGGACGGCAAGGGGGTTGCCGCGCCCGGTAAGCTAGCTGCCGGGAAGAAGCCAAAGAATGGACCCAAGCCCGAGACTGAGTGTTTTTATTGCAAAGGAAGTGGTCACTGGAAGCGGAACTGCCCCAAATACTTAGCGGACAAGAAGGCCGGCAACACTAAAGGTATATGTGATATACATGTGATTGATGTGTACCTTACCAGTACTCGTAAAAGCTCCTGGGTATTTGATACCGGTGCGGTTGCTCACATTTGTAACTAAAAGCAGGAGCTGCGGAATAAGCGGAGACTGGCGAAGGATGAGGTGACGATGCGCGTCGGGAATGGTTCCAAGGTCGATGTGATCGTCGTCGGCACGCTACCTCTACGTTTACCTATGGGATTAATTTTAAACCTCAATAATTGTTATTTAGTGCCAGCTTTGAGCATGAACATTGTATCAGGATCTCGTTTAATTCGAGATGGCTACTCATTTAAATCCGAGAATAATGGTTGTTCTATTTATATGAGAGATATGTTTTATGGTCATGCCCCGCTGGTAAATGGTTTATTCTTAATGAATCTCGAGCGTAATGTTACACATATTCATAGTGTGAATACCAAAAGATGTAAGGTTGATAATGATAGTCCCACATACTTGTGGCACTGCCGCCTTGGTCACATAGGTGTCAAACGCATGAAGAAGCTCCATGCAGATGGACTTTTGGAGCATCTTGATTACGTATCATTTTACACGTGCGAACCATTCCTCATGGGTAAAATGACCACTCCGTTCTCAGGAACAATGGAGCGAGCAACCAACTTATTGGAAATCATACATACTGATGTGTGCGGTCCAATGAGTGTTGAGGCTCGCGGTGGCTATCGTTATGTTCTCACCCTCACTGTTGACTTAAGTATATATGGGTATGTCTACTTAATGAAACACAAGTCTGAGACCTTTGAAAAGTTCAAGGAATTTCAGAGTGAGGTTGAGAATCAACGTGACAGGAAAATCAAGTTCTTGCGATCAGATCGTGGGGGAGAATACTTGAGTCACGAATTTGGCATGCACTTAAGGAAATGTGGAATAGTTTCACAACTCACGCCGCCTGGAACACCTCAGCGTAATGGTGTGTCCGAACGTCGTAATCGCACTCTATTGGATATGGTGCGATCTATGATGTCTCTTACCGATCTACTGCTGTCATTTTGGGGCTATGCTTTAGAGACTGCCGCATTCACTTTAAATAGGTCTCCATCGAAATCCGTTGAGATGACACCATATGAATTATGGTTTGGGAAGAAACCTAAGCTGTCGTTTCTAAATCAGAAAAATGCGTCTTCATTGGATAGCGTAAAGAAACTATTGGGTATACCTTCTACCTCAGATCCGAAGGCAAGATCTTTGTTGCCAAGAATGGATCCTTTCTGGAGAAAGAGTTTCTCTCGAAAGAAGTAAGTGGGAGGAAAGTAGAACTTGATGAAGTATTGCCTCTTGAACCGGAGAGTGGCGCAACTCAAGAAAATGTTCCTGAGGTGCCTGCACCGACTAGAGAGGAAGTTAATGATGATGATCATGAAACTTCAGATCAAGTTGCTACTGAACTTCGTAGGTCCACAAGGACACGTTCCACACCAGAGTGGTATGGAAACCCTCTCTTGGAAATCATGTTGTTAGACAATGGTGAACCTTCGAGCTATGAGGAAGCGATGGCGGGCCCAGATTCCGACAAATGGCTAGAAGCCATGAAATCCGAGATTATGCAACTCCCGTTTACCGGAGGAACACTTTGTGTGCCACCAAACGTCACAACGTAACTGGGTGATTATAAAGGTGCTCTACAGGTGTCTCCGAAGGTACTTGTTGGGTTGGCGTATTTCGAGATTAGGATTTGTCACTCCGATTGTTAGAGAGGTATCTCTGGGCCCACTCGGTAATGCACATCACTATAAGCCTTGCAAGCATTGCAACTAATGAGTTAGTTGCGGGATGATGTATTACGGAACGAGTAAAGAGACTTGCTGGTAACGAGATTGAACTAGGTATTGAGATACCGACGATCGAATCTCGGGCAAGTAACATACCCATGACAAAGGGAACAACGTATGTTGTTATGCGGTTTGACCGATAGAGATCTTCGTAGAATATGTAGGAGCCAATATGAGCATCCAGGTTCTGCTATTGGTTATTGACCGGAGACGTGTCTCGATCATGTCTACATAGTTCTCGAACCCTTAGGATCCGCACACTTAAAGTTCGATGATGGTTATATTATGAGTTTATGTGTTTTGATGTACCGTAGGAGTTCGGAGTCCCGAATGAGATCGGGGACATGACGAGGAGTCTCGAAATAGTCGAGACGTAAAGATCGATATATTGGACGACTATATTCGGATATCAGAAAGGTTCCGAGTGATTCGGGTATTTTCGGGAGTACCGGGGAGTTACGGGAATTCGTATTAGGCCTTAATGGGCCATACGGGAAAGGAGAAAAAGGCCTCAAAGGGTGGCCGCACCCCTCCACATGGGCTGGTCCGAATTGGACTAGGGAGGGGGCGCCCCCTGCCTTCCTTCTCCTTTTCCCTTCCCTTTCCTTCTCTCCTACTCCTACTACTTGGAAGGGCTCCTAGTTCTACTTGGAAAGGGGGAATCCTACTCCCGGTGGGAGTAGGACTCCCCTAGGGCGCGCCATAGAGAGGGCTGGCCCCTCCCCTCCTCCACTCCTTTATATACGTGGTCAGGGGGCACCCCATAGACACAACAATTGATCTCTTGATCTCTTAGCCGTGTGCGGTGCCCCCCTCCACCATAATCCACCTCGATCATATCGTAGCGGTGCTTAGGGGAAGCCATGCGTCGGTAGAAAATCATCATCGTCACCACACCGTCGTGCTGACAAAACTCTCCCTCAACACTCGGCTGGATCGGAGTTTGAGGGACGTCATCGAGTTGAACGTGTGCAGAACTCGGAGGTGTCGTGTTGTTCGGTACTTGATCGGTCGGATCGTGAAGACGTACGACTACATCAACCGCGTTGTGCTAACGCTTCCGCTTTTGGTCTACGAGGGTACGTGGACAACACTCTCCCCTCTCATTGCTATGCACCACCATGATCTTGCGTGTGCGTAGGATTTTTTTTGAAATTACTGCGTTCCCCAACACGTAATACTTATGCTCTCGAGAGAAGCCACTAGTGAAACCTATGGCCCTCGGGTCTATTTTCCATTATATTAATCTCCCATTAACAAGCTATTTCTAGTGCCGTTTTTATTTCGCTTTATTTACTTTGCATATTTATCATAGAAATACCAAAAATATTATCTTATCATATTTATCATATCTCACTTTCGTAAGTGACCGTGAAGGGATTGACAACCCCTTTATTGCGTTGGTTGCGAGGATTTTATTTGTTTGTGTAGGTGCGAGGGGCTCGTGCGTGGCCTCCTACTAGATTGATACCTTGGTTCTCAAAAACCGAGGGAAATACTTACGTTACTTTGCTGCATCACCCTTTCCTCTTCAAGGGAAAACCAACGCAGTGCTCAAGAGGTAGTAGGTCTCACCCTGACGGCATCAGCTGACACCATCCTTATCGCCTACTCCGACGCCGACTGGGCTGGGTGTCCCGACACTCGACGCTCCACTTCCGGCTACTGCGTATACCTCGGGCCCTCTCTGATTTCATGGTCGTCTAAACGACAACCCATGGTCTCACGATCGAGCACCGAGGCTGAGTACAGGGCAGTGGCCAACGTCGTCGCAGAGTGCTCTTGGCTACGACAACTACTTTAGGAGTTGCTATGTGAGGTCACCAAGGCTACGCTTGTCTACTGCGACAACATTTCCGCAGTGTACCTTGCTGCCAACCCTGTCCATCACCGATGGACGAAGCATATTGAGCTCGACATTCACTTCATCAGGGAGCACGTCACACTTGGTCGTATTCGAGTTCTACATGTGCCCACCGATCAGCAGTTCGCTGATACGAAGGGACTACCCACCTCGATGTTCGAGGGCTTTCGGTCCAGTCTCTGCATCACCGACGACGCTTCGACTACGCGGGGGGGGGGGGGGTGTTGAACATGTGTACATGTACGTAGGTTTGGGTTTTGCATGCCGCACATGTAGTGTCTTTCCCCCTGTATGTACTTGTATCTTGGGAGACAAGACACCGGTCGCACCCCTTGTACCTATATATATGTGTGTGTGTGTGTGTGTGTGTGTGTGTGTGTGTGTGTGTGTGCCTAGTGCACGATCAATCAATTATCGATGCACAAAATCATTCCCTACAATGTTGACTGCGAAAACTTCCGTGATGACTTCGTCAGTGTATGTGCGTGTGTATGAGCATCTTAGTTGATATTGTAAGCCTCTGTGTAGAACATGTTATCTGTTGATGTCGTATGCCTGATAAGTCATGAGCACTAGTAGAAAAAGGGTCAAATGTTCAACTCATTAGTCCCGGTTTGTAATTGAGCCGGCACTAATGTGATCATTAGTGCCGGTTCCAACGGCTAGCTGGGCCACTATCATTAGTACCGGTTCGTGGCGAATGTTTAGCACCGGTTCGTGCCACGAACCGGTACTAAAGAGAGTGGTGACAGGATGTTGTCAGTCTGGGCCCCTCCAACACCTTTAGTATCGGTTCGTGGCACGAACCGGTGCTAAAGGTCGTCCTATATCAACCCTTCGTCCACCCGCGATCGTGCTCTCTCTGTTTTTCCCCCTTTACCCTCTCCTCTCTGTTCTTCCCCCTCTACCTCGAGCTCATCTCACATTTTGCCAAAATTTTGTCAACATTTGAAGGCCCCCATCCATTCAAGTGATCACAAAGGTAAGTGTTGACGCTCAAAAATGGCATGATCGCAAAGAGTAACTTGAGGCTATAATGAGATTATGTCAAATTCATGATTTCGTGTCACCATTGGATGACTCTCTTTAAGACGATGGGAATAAATATATAGATGGTCCAAAACGGAGCTCGGATGCAAAAGTTATGACAATCTTAGAGATGTTCGTATTGACACCAGATTAGAAAATGGCATGAAACCTAGCCAAGATGGCCTCTGATGGAAAAAAGTTACAACTGCAAAGTTCTTCGTCTCGTTGAAACGGACGATTTTAATATAAAAATCATCCTCATCCGAGATCGTATGCAAAAGTTACAGGCAAAACAGTGGGTTGCAGCAGTATTTGGCCAGATCATCCGGGCCGGGATCCGGACCATCCGGCCTTCGGCCGGATGAATGACCCGAACATCCGGGCTATCATTCGGGTAAATCAACAGAACCATAAATTTCGGGCCCCGTGAAGCCAGATCATCCGGATGGCACCCACATCATCTGGGTAAAGTCCGGATAATCCGGACATGAATCCAGACGTCCGAATAAGTTTTTCTGCTGCAGACTTTAGAAAACGACCCGAAACACCCCCAATATGGCCTCAGATAGAAAAGTGTTCAACATGCAAGTTGTGCGCCTCGTCAAAGCGGTTGATTTGGATATAAAAAACGTCCAAACCCGAGGTCGTATGTGGATTCTAGAGCCAAAACAGTAAGCCGTTGTTAGGAAACTGTGCTAGGCCGGATCATCTGGGCCGGAAGTCGTGAGAAGTCCGAATTTGGCTAGATTTTGATGATTTGGACGACAATGCAAGTCCTTTTCTTGTACGGGAAGTCCATCCGCCTCTTATATAGACGAGTGGTGACGGCCGATTCAGCAACAACACACAATCGGACAAATCTATCTATATCTTTACCTTTACTTTTCCTTCTCCCTTGTTATTCTTCTTCCTCGTTCTTCGTTCGTTCTTGTTCATTGCAGATCGGCGAACCTCGAGGCCCTAGGGGCGGTCAGACCGACCTAGGGCAGCCCATAGCCGCTGCGCGCCCTGACGGGGTCCCTCCCGGGCGTGTGGGGTTTCGGGTCCTCAAAAGCACCCGCTGGATTGCTTGCGTGCCGCGCTTCCGGATGGGTCTCCTTCGACGTGAGCTGCGGTGCATCACCCTCGGCATTGGAGGCACACGGTGATGTGTTCGTGTCCGAACAGTAAGCAGCTTTGTCATTTCATCTCTCATTGCTAGATTAGCTTTTGCAATGCTTTATATAGTCATTAATTTATGGGTTCTAGTAATTTGGGAGGAATTATATGTGGTAGTTTATTTGATTTATATGCAATCTGAGCTCAAAATAACTCTTAGTTTGAATATGTAGGTGTGGTTTACTTAGTGCCTTCCCATCTCCGTCCTAACCACCGTCGATCGTCCGCACCGTCTTGTCGCCGGCACCACCTTGTGGGATGAGCCTCTTGTTCTTATCTTTTTTATATATAAAATCATGTTTGTGT
Source organism: Triticum aestivum (assembly GCF_018294505.1). Lineage (NCBI taxonomy): Eukaryota > Viridiplantae > Streptophyta > Magnoliopsida > Poales > Poaceae > Triticum > Triticum aestivum. The sequence continues at coordinate 749,172,869 of NC_057797.1, forward strand.
GATTTAGATATATAGTTACTTGTATAATTATCTTACCCGTACGTTGTTTGTTATTCATAGTGCCATGGTTTTGATATCCGTCCCCGCCGACCCTCGTCCGGATTATGATTTGGATGTGGTATATTTTCTTTTATAACTATTTTGTTGCATTTTGTGTTTTATGACAAATTATGCCCATCAAGTTGACATAGACATTTTTATCTAGGAGGTATGTGAACCGGAAATTCCAACCGACCCTATTGTCGAGAGGTTAAATTTAGTTGAAAAAGAAAACGAGTATTTGAAAGAAAAATTGAAAAGAATTGAGGAGAAGATGGAATTGGAGTTGCATGTTGCCAATGTCGTCGATGATCACAAGATCAAGATGGAGAAAATGCGCTTGAAGATTAGAAAGATTAGAAAATATGACATTGATAGTGAGGCTTGGTATCATTATGCTGTTGGATCAATTGTTACCTTAGTTGCGATCTTGATCGCATTTGTTCTTGCATTTAAATTCTTTAGCTAGAGAGTTATTTATATGTTTTTTATGAGAATAAGTATTGTATGAACTTGTATTAATTTGGTCTATTCGGTATTGTGTAATGAAGATGAGCCGGCAATGGATGTACGATGACCGATGCTCTCCCCAGTTCGTTGAGGGCGTGCATACTTTTCTGATTGCGCTCAGGCAAACAAGCGGGCGAATGGTTTTATGCCTTGTCCATGTGCTGGCTGTAAGGATGATCACAATTACTCTAACTCAAGAACCATTCACGTCCACCTGTTTGAGTCCGGTTTCATACCCCACTATATTGTTTGGACCAAGCATAGAGAAAGAGGGGTTATGATGGAAGAAAATGAAGAAGAAAAGGACGACGATAGCTATCCTGGCCATGGGTTCCCTGAATACAATGATACAACAATGGGGGAAGAAGCTGAGCCGGCAAGCAGGAAGAAGCTGAACAAGAGGCATCATATGAGCCAACTGATGATCTAGGTCAGGCCATTGCCGATGCAGAGAGAAACTGCGCAAGTGCAAAGGAGAAGAATAAGTTGCAGCGCATGTTAGAGGATCACAAGAAATTGTTGTACCCGAATTGCGAAACTGACAATAAAAAGCTGGGCACCACATTGGAATTATTACAATGGAAGGCAGAGAATGGTGTATCTGACAAGGCATTTGGAAAGTTGCAGGTAAAGTTAAAGAAGATGCTTTGAATGGACAACGAATTGCCCGAGAGTACGTACGAAGCAAAGAAGGATGTCTGCCCTCTAGGGTTAGAAGTGCAGAAGATACATGCATGCCCTAATGACTACATCCTCTACCGCGGTGAGCACACGGATTTGAACGCATGCCCGGTATGCGGTGCATTGCACTATAAGATTAGCCACGATGACCCTGGTGATGTCGAGGGTGAGCGCCCTTGGAAGAATATTCCGGCCAAGGTGATGTGGTATGCTCCTATAATACCATGGTTGAAACGTTTGTTCCTAAACAAAGAGCATGCCAAGGCGATGCGATGGCACAGAGAAGACCGTAAGAAAGACGGAAAGTTGAGAGTACCCGCTGACGGGTCGTAGTGGAGAAAAATAGATAGAACGCATAAGAAGGAGTTTGCAGGTGACGCAAGGAACGTATGGTTTGGTCTAAGCGCAGATGGCATTAATCCTTTTGGGGAGCAGAGCAGCAACCATAGCACCTGGCCTATGACTCTATGTTTGTATAATCTTCCTCCTTGGTTGTACATGAAGCGGAAGTTCATTATGATGCCAGTGCTCATCCAAGGCCCTAAGCAACCCGGCAATGACATTGATGTGTACCTAAGGCCATTAGTTGAAGAACTCTTACAGCTATGGAATGGAACAGGTGTACGTGCATGGGATGAGCACAGACAGGAAGAATTTGACCTAAAGGCGTTGCTGTTCGTGACCATCAATGATTGGCCTGCTCTCAGTAACCTTTCAGGACAGACAAACAAGGGATACCACGCATGCACGCACTGTTTAGATGATACCGACAGTATATATTTGGATAATTGTAGGGAGAATGTGTACCTGGGATATCATTGATTTCTTCTGAGTAGGCATCCCGTAAGAAAGAAAGGCAAGCATTTCAAAGGTGAGGCGGATCACCGGACGAAACCTCACCACCGTACTGGTGCTAATGTACATGATATGGTCAAGGATTTGAAGGTAATCTTTGGAAAGGGTCCTAGCGGACAACCTGTTCCAAATGACGCTGACGGACATGCATCCATGTGGAAGAAGAAATCTATATTTTGGGACCTGCCCTATTGGAAAGACCTAGAGGCCCGCTCCGCTATCGACGTGATGCACGTGACGAAAAATCTTTGCATGACCCTGCTTGGCTGCTTGGGCGTGTATGGGAAAAGATACACCTGAGGCATGGGAGGACCAGCAACGTATGCACGGAAAAGACGGCATACATCAGCGTCATGCCAGCTACGGTCTTACCAAAGAAGAGAAGGAAATCTTCTTTGAATGCCTGCTCAGTATGAAGGTACCGTCTCGCTTCTCGTCGAATATAAAGAGAATAATAAATATGGCAGAGAAAAAGTTCCAGAATCTAAAGTCTCATGACTGCCACGTGATTATAACACAACTGCTTCCGGTTGCATTGAGGGGGCTTCTACCGGAAAACGTTCGATTAGCCATTGTGAAGCTATGTGCAATCCTCAATGCGATCTCTCAGAAGGTAATCGATCTAGAAATCATACCAAGGTTAGAGAATGATTTGGTGCAATGTCTCGTCAGTTTCGAGTTGGTGTTCCCACCATACTTCTTCAACATCATGAGGCACGTCCTAGTTCACCTATGCGAAGAGATTAACCTTTTGGGTCCTATATTTCTACACAATATGTTCCCCTTTGAGAGGTTCATGGGAGTCTTAAAGAAATATGTTCATAACCGTGCTAGGCCAGAAGGAAGCATCTCGAAGGGCCATGAAAATGAGGAGGTCATTGAGTTTTGTATTGACTTTATTCCTAACCTTAAGCCGATTGGTGTTCCTGAATCACGACATAAGGGCAGACTGGATGGAAAAGGCACGCTAGGAGGGGATCACATAATATGTATGGACGGGCATTCTCTCACTCAAGCACACTACACAGTTCTACAGAATTCCACCTTGGTGGCTCTGTATATGGAGGAACACAAGAATTTTCTATGCTCCAAACACCCGGAGCAGTCTGACGACTGTATTACACGTGAACAAACGGGGACTTTCGCCGGTTGGTTGCAGACATGTGCCATGCATGACGCCGCTATTGAAGATGCCATGTACTTGTTGTCCCAGTTACCATCTTCGAATATAATGACTTTCAAAGGGTATGAGATAAATGGGAATACATTTTACACGATCGCCCAAGATAAGAAGAGCACCAACCAAAACAGTGGTGTCCTCTTTGATGCAGCAACCAAGACGGGAAAGGAAACATATTATGGTTACATAGAGGACATATGGGAACTTGACTATGGACGTGGTTTGAAGGTCCCTTTGTTTCGGTGCAAATGGGTCAATATGACACGAGGCGGGGTAACGGAAGACCCGTAGTACGGAATGACAATAGTGGATCTCAACAATCTTGCATATGCAGACGAACCATTCATCCTAGCCAATGATGTGGCACAGGTTTTCTATGTGAAGGACATGTCTACCAATCCAAGAAAAAGAAAAGATAAGGAAGCAAATGCATCATACGATGAGCCAAAGCGCCACATAGTTCTTTCAGGGAAAAGAAACATCGTGGGGGTGGATGACAAGACAGACATATCAGAAAATTATGAAAAGCTTGATGAAATTGCTCCATTCACAGTGAATATTGACCCGAGCATTCAGTTAAATGATGAAGATTGTCCATGGTTACGGCGCAAAGGGACACACGCGAGGAAAAAGTTTCACACCCAAAGATCCCACTCTGGGATGTGGTCGGCTTCACTGTCATCACTTTCTTCTCTAGTGAGTTTCCGGACTTATATATCTGGAAAGTCCTGCTTTGAACAAACCGAAGGGAATCTTTTTAACAGTTAGGGTACTTATGTGTTTTGGCATTTGAAACGCGAAGAAATTTTATGTGCAAACAAATTCTTTCATGCATTTACTGATTTTTTCAGCTAAATGGCCCTCAAATTGAAAAACACTTCAAATGAACTCTAAAAAAGGTTGAAAGTTGGCATGGTATCATAATTTCACCCACATAGCACGTGCAAAAAAGTAGAGAGGGTTACGGCAAAAACTGGATGCACTTCGTGTATGAAATGGACAATCTCTTTCGAAGTATCAGGGTTTCGGATGAAAAATCATCTGTTACAAAGGCATTTCATTTTTTAAATAACCTATGTATTACCAAATTGAATATAACGATAAAAACTAATATTCACAAAGAAATTCTAAATACAGCAAAAAAACAACTCAAAAATAATTAAAATAAAATAAATAAAGCAGAAAAGAAAAAAAAGAAAAACTAAATAAAGAAAGCCCGCCTGTGGGCCACAGCGGCCTGCATACGACTAGGAACCCAACCTCTAGTTGGGCCAGGATGCAGGCCCGCTAGCCTAGTAGGCCCAACAGGGCATCACAACAGAGATAGGCCCAGAAGGTCTGCTTTAGAGAGGAGCTCGAGACAGCAGCAACGGCGGGGCTTATAAGCAAGTGCGGGCGCCCCTCGGCTAGCGAGGTGGGACTAAACTTTTGCACCCCTCGTCTGACAGCGCACGACCTTTAGTACCGGGTCATGGCTCCAACCGGTACTAAAGGGGGGGGTCTTTAGTACTGGTTGGAGCCACCACCTGGTACTAAAGGTGTGCCGTTCCCGCCGCTTGTCCTGGCCAAATTTGACTTTTAGTACTGGTTGGTGGCTCCAACCGGTACTAAAGGTCATCCCTATATATACAATACTTATCAAAATTTTAGTTTCTTCTCATCGGCTTCTTCAACCCCGTCGCCGTCGACGTCACCGCCCCCGTCGCGCCTCCCCGTCGACTCCGCGCCGCCCCGTCCCCGTCACGTCATCACCGTCGACTCCGCGTCGCCCCATCATCGGCCCATCCCCGTCGCCATCCCCTCGCCTCGCCGTCACCGTCGCCTTGGACCTCGCCTCGCCGTCGCAGTCGCCTCGACCTCGCCCATGCTGTGAGCCCCTCTCCTCCCTCTCCTCCCTCCAATCGAAGCCGCCACGCCGCCGGCGCCGTAGGTGCACACACGCGCACATACACCACACACACACTACACAATTTTTATGTTTTAGCTATAGATGAATTAATTAATTATATACTTTTAGTTCTAGATATATTAATGTTATAGAAATGTTAGAAATGTTATTAGTTATATAGAAATGTTCGTTTTAGCTAGAGTAATTTCAAATTGTTAGACGATGATCGATGTCTTATTACTTTCTTATAATTTTAGTTATAGAAATTTAGAATTTGCATATAAGAAATCACAATCCAATCATTTAAAAATGTTACTTTTGTGGCATATAGTATTTGTTCTCAACGATGCCCAGCCCGCATCCTCGTTGTCGACCCGTTCGCGACGACGTCCTGCTTCAGAGGACCCATGTCCGGGACTGGGCTCCGTCGGGCTGGCACTGGGAGGTGCTACCTTCAGGGGCTCGCCGCTTGGTGAGGAACCCGGCCCTGGGTCCCGTCGTCGACCCTGAGCTCCTTTGGCGGCGTTCGCATGGGCCACTTTCGGTGCAGAGGGAGCCGGCCCCGCCGGAGGTGGTGCGTCACCGTGTTAGGGAGGAGGACGAGCACGTCCGTCGCTACATGGCTGCTATGGACGTCAGGTTCTCCAATACCTGGCAGGTTCTTTGGGGAGATGACCGGAGCTATGATCCTATGATGGTTCCTTCTCTTTGGGTGTCCACCGCCCGCGCCTCAGGAACCGCGAGTGGCCTAGATTATTCTGTAGTATTTGATCTTTATTAGCTAGCTAGCTAGTGATGTATTCGATATATAATATTCGAGACAATGCATTCGAGATTATATAATATTCGAGACGATGTATTCGAGATTATATATTATTCGAGACGATGCATATTATGTACTATGATTCAGTTTTTCCTTACTGATTGCATGCATGCATTGTAATTTGAATACTAAATTGTTTTATATTTCTTCTGGATTAGTTAAATAAAAGCTATGGCGGACAATACTGGCAGAGTGGGAGAAGAGGTCCTGTTCGAGATCATACGCTCCCCTCACAGGCCAGATGATCAGAATGAAGAATATGATGGCTCCCAATATCTGAACAATACCGGGGAGGATGATGATAACGGGGAGGGTGATGGTACCGGGGAGGGTGATGATATGATATTCGATCGCGACGACCAAATTGATGAAGTCATGAACTATGATTCTGATGACGCCAAAAATGTTGATCTTGAAATAACAGAGACCGGCGAGGTATATTTATATAAGCAGGCATCTGGTGATCATCACATGTTTTAAATGATTTGAAGATATATGAACAAATTGATCTTTCTTCTTTCAGCCCTCCGGATCAAGCAAATCTTCTGCAGGCAACAGGACAGTGCGAGGCCCGGGAAAAAAGTTGAAGAATGGCGTAAAGTACAAATCGATGCCATCAGAACTGATGGCGAACCAGTAGCGCCTAAGAACATTGCGAACAAGTCCGTTCGTCAGTGCGGAGTTCTTGTGAAGGACCAACTCCCGATCTCCCTTCAAGAATGGAAGGAGCCGGCAAATAAATGTCCAGATCTTACTTTTGTCGACGACAAAGCAAAATCTTTGCTTTGGGAAAAACTCATGGAACATTTCACCCTGCCAGATCATTTCACAGATGCAGATGTGCAGAAAGTCAAGGACGCTGCTCTTAGGAAGATGGCAACTGCATTCAGAAAACACAAGAAAACTATATAGGCCAACTACGTCAAAGGAGGAAAGAAGACTCCAGAATTCAAGGGAACACTGGAGAAGAAAAGAGAACACTGGCCTGCATTCATGAAATTCAAGGAATCAGAATTATCTAAGGAACGGTCGAGAAAAAACAAGGCCAATGCCGCAAAAAATGAGCAGTTCCATAGGCTGGGGCCAGGTGGCTACGCAGTGGCAATGCCTAAGTGGGATAAGTTTGAGCTAGAGATGCAGGTTGCACGGGTCACTCCAGTTACATTGAGCTGGCACCCCAGGTGCAGAACTTGGTTCTATGCGCATGGGGGCGTTGGACCTGAAGACAGGCGAGGTTTCGAAGAAGGCGTGTCTTAAAGGATCCAAAGATAAGTTACTTGAAGAAATAGAAGGTGCTCGAAAGGGGATGTTCATGCCCAACAGATAGAGCGACGAGCTTACGTGCACCCTGGGAAATCCTGAACACCCGGGAAGAACACGAGGCAAGGGCGTTATTCCGTGGTATGAGGGCTTTTCGGACTGGAAAGCCGACTACAGAAGCCGTGCTAGAAGGAAGATGGAGGAGGAGAAGAAGAGGAAGCTGGAGGAGGAGCAGAGGAAGCAGGAAGTAGAACACCTTCAAGGCCTAGAATCAGTGCACGCGGACTTGGCACTCAAATTCCAGTGGCAGCAGCAGCAGATCGACTCACTCAGCAAAGAAAGGGGGTCTCAGCAGTGGCAGCGGCTAGCGCATGATCCAACATTGGATAGCACCATCCCATCCATGCCGAGAAGCAGCATGGGTTCTGCCCCGGGCGACGCACTGCTGGCTAGATACCCTGTGGATGACATCATGGAGAACACTAACTGTGAGCTACACTTCAAAATAAAGAACATATCAATGAAGGTGGCGGACGCCGTTGCTTATACAAATTCCCCCGAAGCAACCTTCCATTGCAACCCGATTCTAGCCAGCTATGCTCGTGTCGTGGTTGATGAGGTGGTGGACCAATATTCGGGGCTAGAGCTTCACATTCCTGGAGGTGACGAGGAGCACACACTGGGAGATGCCATACATCGTATCATCCTATGGAGAAAGGATTGCATCATCTTTCGAAGGCCACCGACACCACATCAACCGACTCCTCCTCGAAGTCCGCCACCGCGTCAGCAGACTCCCGCTCCTCCAAGTCCACCAACGTGTCAGGCCACTCCTCCTCCTCCAAGTCCGGCACAGCGTCAAGCCACTCCTCCTGCTTCAAGTCTGGCACAGCGTTAGGCCACTCCTCCTGCTTCAAGTCCACCACAGCGTCAGGCCACTCGTCTTGCTTCAAGTCCGACACCAAGCCAGGCCACTCCTCCTGCTCCAACTCAGCCACGTCAGCCGTCTCCGCCGCCTCAGCAATCACGGAAGAGAGCCACCACAGCTATGGTGCGTAGCGGTACAAGTCGAGGTAGTACAGGAGGTACAGGCGGAGGCAAGCGATTTGAATATGGTCCAAGCCTCGCGCCTCTTCTGCTGAGGCCTTATGACATGACCGTGGAGCAAAACACAGCCATAGTGAAGGCCCAAGTGGACGCCCATTTTGGACCGAAACCGCCAGCGCTGCCAAGGGAGAACATGCCTGAGGATAAGATTGACCACTTTATTCGTATGGCTCAAGCACCAGCTCCCAAGCCTCTTGACTCAGACTATGAGCGCCAAATCAGGAAGGCACATCGAGCATGAGTAAAGAAGGAGTCGAGCTCGAGCTCGAGCCAAGTAGCTGACAAAAAATGCGGGAAAACCGTTGCCCATCTAGGAGAACAGGCGGTGCAATCGATCCCCCCGCTTGTTGTACCAACACGTGAGAGTACTGGTGCCGGTCAGCTGGTAATAACCGACGAGCATAGAAGGCAGGCTGAAGATCTCGGTATCACTATTGGAAAACTCCTAGAGATCGAGCCCATGGGTACGATTAGAGAGGAGGACATAAAATGGAAATATGTCCGCGGTGAACCTATGGTCAAGCCTGAGGAGGTCAAGAAGCTCCCAACGAAAATGTATGAATTGAATCAATGGGTACATGGATATTTACAAGACCCACAATCGAGAGTCCCTTCATGGTGAAAGTCAAGGAAGAGGATTACTTCCATGGGACAACTCTATCTATTGAGTATACAGAACTGTTTTAGTTATTCAATCAAGACGCACTCGATAAATCTATCATCAGTTGCTATTGTCTGTAAGTGATTTCTTTCTGTAATTTAAGTCTCAAGCTAGCTGTAGTGCTCTAGTTGATCATTACTTGTAATTATCGTCACTATATTCTTTTCTATGGTATTATGCAGGATGAAGATGTACAAAATGAGAAAAGGTGGACGCTATGGCATTGGGTTAATTGACCCAAATACCATTAATCAACAGACATGGTCATATGCATGGAATAAAGAAGACGTAGAGAACAAAATGCTAGAGTTCTTGAAGCGCCTCAATACCAATCGAGAAATACTACTTCCTTACAACTTCCAGTGAGTCACACTGTCTTGTACTAAAAATTATGTTTTTGCTTACTAGCTAGATGTTAATAAGTGTATAGGGTTTAGGGTTAGTTGATGAGTGTTATGCACATGCCCGCTTAATTTATACATGCAAACGTATGCACATGCAGGTTCCACTAGATCTTGTTAATCATTAAAATTGATGAAGAAATAGTTGAAGTACTGGACTCACTGCTTAAAGAACCTAAAGACTACTCAATCTTGAAGGAGATAGTCAACAGGTAATTTCAATCATTATTAAATTATATTCCGCCTTTTTAGTTCGTCATTTCCTGATATCAACTAATTAATAACTCCTTTGTTCATTTTCTTTGCCGGCGGACAGGGCTTGGCAAAAGTTCATCAAAGCGGTTCCAGGCCCGTTCAAAGAAAAGCTGCATTGGTTTCGATCCAAGGTAAGTAATTTTAAGTAGTACTAGTTAGCTACCATCTCTTTAATTCTACTTTCAATACCATTAATTATCATGCTTGATTAATTAGTATCTGATTGAATTCTATTCTCGTAAAGGCCATGAAGCAGGCGCCGGGGACTGATTTATGTGCATACTACATTTGCGAGAACATTCACATGATGGCATCCGAAAGGACCAGAAATGCTAGACAACGATGGGTACGTTTGCCAGAACACTATTCACAATTTTTACATCATTATCGATATCTAATCGCACAACTAATACATGCATATTGATCTCCTTCTTAAAAGTTCTCTGAGGTGCGGGAGAAGCTCCTACCAACGGAGCACGCACGAGCAATTGGAGAGGAAATAGCGGGATTTTTGCTCGACCAGGTCATAGATCCCAAAGGAGAATACCACCCGCTACCGCAGTAATGCCTCCATGTAGAAGAAATTGTATATACCAAATTGTATATATACATATATATATATATATATATATATATACATGTGTATGTGTGAATGGTGGTGCGAGACATTCCATGATATATATATATATATATATATATATATATATATATATATATATATATATATATGTAGGTAAAACTGTGTCTACCATAGCTTGCCACAGAACTAGTTAAGTTTCCCTAAACTTCTAACGGTTCAAAAGTTATCAAAAACTATGAAATAAATATGGGAGCATCTTTTTAATGTAATAAGATGATCCAACGGAGGAATTGTCAAAATATGCATCTATGTGTCCTCGACAAAAATAATAAGCATTTCAGCTCACTGCGACATAAATATATACTGAACTATTTGTTTTTTTGTCCAGGACACATATAGTCGTATTTTTTTAATCCCTCCGTTGGATCATGTTATATTATAGGTGTGTTGGTTCAGTATTTTTTTCAGAATTTTTGAGAACTTTTGCACTATTGAAACCCTTAACTAGTTCTGTGGCAAACACTTGTAGAAAATCCTACTACATCCTACCACTATGGGGTAACTACCTCCATCTTTACTCCCGTCCGATCTCATCAAGAGGTGGGTGTTGATTTTCTTAATGGGTTGCGGGTCTGAGGAAAACTAGTATTTTTGGTGCCCGATTCATTCGTTGGCCGGCCTCTCTTCCGATATTCTTGGCCCTCCCGGTATCTTTTTGTCTCTGCTGTATATATAACATATCAGATAAGGATGTGCGTTCAAACAAATCAGATCTGGATGGAATCCAAAATACTAATCCCCTTTCTCTCTCTCTGTCCTCTCGCTCACGTTCCGATGCAATAACTGAATCGATGGTAACTGCCAAAAGAGACCGAGGTACGCAATTACATGATTCTTTTCCATCCATGTGTCTTGCTAATTGATTTCTTCCTTCTGCTCTCTCTCTCTCTCTCTCTCTTGTGCTGCAGAAAACAACCGTATTTGGTTATACGCACCGCCGGTTGGATTGGAGGCATGCATGGACGTTTGGAGGTATTGACTGATTAGATAAGCAAGATGCGTAGCTAATTGCTAACTGGTGTCTTGGTTTATGATACTTTTGTTTTGTAAACTGCAGTCTAGGTGTGTCAACTACACATTGTACGGCAAAATGATCATGGTCGTCGGCATCAGAAGATGGAAGATGGAGATTTCCTCGGCAACGACCACGTACGGCGGCGCACGGCGAACTTGTGACTGCACCGGCATGAGAATTACATAAGGATGGGGTTCCTGCTTCAGTGCGGCGGGACAACGAGGTTTTACGCTGCCACATGACGATGACAGCTGGAACCATGTTACTTGCACAACTGCAGAGATGAATACATGATCATGCATGGATGGCGGACGTCCATGATTTATGTCTGGCATCACGTTCACATGCATCATGTACGCACTACATGTGGTACATCATACCAGATGAATCAATTAATAGTATATAAATAAAGTTGCTCATTTTTCGAAACAAAGTATGTAATATTTCATAGCCTTTTTTAGAACGGATTGGCACACGGTCGCCAACCTATACATAGCTCAAGTTTGTAAGGCATGCCGTCAATTTATTTTGTTCTCGCCGGGCCGGGCCGACCATGGGTGTATATACGCCTTTTTATGATATACTCCATAACTTACATTATATACTAGATATTTGAAACACTGTATACTTCATTAAAAGGAAAATACTCCATACTTTCTTACCAAAATACAACATATACTACATACTTTCTTAAAAGGAAAATACTATATACTTCTTATAAGAAAACAACATACTACATACTCCATACTTTCTTAAAAAGAAAATACTTCATACTTTCCTCGCAGAATACAACATACTACACTCCATACTTTCTTAAATGGAGAATACTACATACTTTGTTAACAGAATACAACAGACTACATACACATTACATTCTTATAAAATTACTCCATTCTGTATACCACTCCTTTGAGTGTGCACAAAGTAAGAATTGACCATATCACCATATAATTCATCCTTGCTGGTGGCATATATGATCATACTCTCTTTTATGACGTACTCCATACTATATTGCTGCTACAAATACAGTCCACTATATATACTCTGTACTCTTATTTTTAAACATACATACTATTCAAATAAAAAATGCAGCCATATTCCAAGAAAGTATGCCACCAGCAAAACTATATAGTATTTTCCTTTTAAGAAAGTATGTAGTATGTAGTATAAGCCTTGGTACAGTAGAATTTTAGAATTATATAAGCCTTGGTACATGCCGCATGGGATTTTAGTAAGAGCATGCCCGTTAGTACAAGTCATCCACTCAGTTTGATGCATGCATGCACGTAGTTAGCTAGCCCAACATACTATACTATGTGTCATACTATACTATACTACGTACAATCATTTTTGTATAAAGTTCACACTCCATACTACCTACTTCTAACAAAAACTACGATCCATGTATAAAGTTTACATACACTATACTATTCTGGCTACATTTTCTTCCTCTGGGAATAATAGGCGTCACGTCCGCACATGCTTATCCAATAAACTATTTGATCCATGTATGAAGCCTAGATTTGAGGAAGTACTTGAACAACTTGCCGGATTATTTAATAACAAAACTAAATTAATTGGTCCTATTGGACTTCCATAGAACCCGTTAACCGGATCCATCAATCTAGTTGGCTTGGTGCTACATGCAACGGTGTGGACACGTGGAGGGCAGCTAGCTAGGTGGTAACTACCACTGCTTGTAGATAAAATTTGTCATAATATATATATATATATATATATATATATATATATATATATATATATATGATCGGTTCTACGAGAAATTCTATTTATATATATATGTGCATAACGTGTACAATATGTAGTACCTAAAATACCAACAAATGAAAAAACAATTAAATGGAAAACACAAAATTAAAAGAAAAAGAAATCATGAACCCAAAATCCCCCAAAACTTCTAGTACCGGTTGGAGTTACGAACCGGTACTAAAGGTCTCCCCGCCCCCGGCACTGGCTCGTGCCACGTGGTGGCCCTTTAGCGGCGGTTCGTGCTGAACCGATACTAAAGGGGGGGACCTTTAGTCCCCACCCTTTAGTGCCAGTTGCAGAACTGGTACTAAAGGGCCTTACGAACCGGTCTTATAGCCTAGTTCTGCACTAGTGGAGGTTGACCACGGGGCCATGTGCTAAGGCGTATATGAGGATTTCGTCCGGACATCCCTCTTCAGTGACTTAGTTAGAACTCGCTCTTTGAACCAACGCAAGAAAATGGAGTTGTGCTCTCTAATAACTTCGGTGTCCATTTTGCACAGCCCATCGGTGATGGGGTTATGTACCTAGGGTAGGGTCATGGACCTGATCCAAGTAACTTACCCCAGGACATCCTTAGAAGAGGTCGCCTTCCAGTCGACCAACGAGGATTCACTCGACTGGCCTGAAGAACTCGACCACGAAGACTCACTCGACCACCAGGAGGTCAAGAGGCACTCTGCACTGCAACGGCCTGTAATCAAGTAGACTTTATGATAGTAAAGGCCTTTATGTGGGGCGTTACCAGTAACGCCCCAGACTTAACTCACCTTAAACCCTCTCCTACGTGGGCTGGCTGGGGTCCTGGCGCACTCTATATAAGCCACCCCCCTCCACAGGCAGAGGGGTTCGGCACCTTGTAGTTCATACACTCATAATCCACTCGACCGCCTCCGGGCTCCGAGACGTAGGGCTGTTACTTCTTCCGAGAAGGGCCTGAACTCGTACATCCTTTGTGCTTACAACCTCTCCATAGCTAGGACCTTGCCTCTCCATACCTACCCCCCACTCTACTGTCAGGCTTAGAACCACGACAGTTGGCGCCCACCGTGGGGCAGGTGTTTTAGCGATTTTGTGGAGAAGTTGCGATTCTTCCGAGTACTTTCATCATGGTGTCTGCTGGAGTTTTGGTCGAGGGTCAAGAGATCCGTCTCGGCACTCTCACCTTCATCGCCGACGACTCCGCATGGCTCCAGGAGGCTCCACTCGACGTAGATGCGCTCCCCGTCCGCGGTGCGACGCATTTTCGCGCATGTGTCCGCGGCGTTCTGCTGCGGCAACCGTCGACCCAGTATCGGTCGGCTCCTCCATCGTCCACCCTCCCGGTCTCCCGCCAGCGCAAGCGCTCAGGCCGGTCGAGGCTTCAGCGATGGGTGAGTCACGCGGTGGCTCGCCAATCGGCCACTACCCAAGTTGCGGCAATCGAGCCCAACGAATCTCTCTACGGCTTGTTCGATCAGTCGACTGGCTCCGTAGAGACTGCATCCGAGTGCGGAAGCAGTGATCCAGCGGCGGAAATCTTGATGGTCGACGGGCCCCACAGCCCTCCTGGCTTCGCCCGTGGTGGTGGAGCAGGTGACGGCGGCGACCCTGCACGAGGCTACGAAGAGTACCAGCCCGAGCCACTCGACTCTCTGCAAAGAGAGGAACTTCGCCGCAGGAACGAGGATCCCCTGCGTATTCCCATCGCAGGAGAAACCCCCGAGGCTCGTGCCTTGGAGGAGGCGCGTCTGGCCAATTTGGCCGAGCGCACTCGACTGGAGAACCTTCAGCGAGCACTCGACGAGCGCGCGCGGCAACGAGTTCCCGACACCAGTCGACGTCAACTCTTCCCGCCGACTCAGGTATATCGAACCCCAATTCAGAATTTAGCAGCTGCGGCCCGTATAGCAGAGTCCATCCAGCCTTCGCAGTCGGAAGCTGGCAGAGGTTTGCTGCAGATCAGGGATCTGCTCCGGGCAGCAGGAGATCAGAATTCAGCCGTGTCTCAGTCGCGCAACAGAATTCACAGTCGATCCGTCACTGTGAATACGGTTCAGTCGGCTCACAGCCCCAGATCGCCTCCGCGGCGCGAAGGGCGTGAGAATCGGCGAGATCAATATGGCGACAGACTCGACCGAGATGATAGGCGTCGAGTGCCCTATTCCCCTCCGAGGGGTGGGTCTTACGCTCCTCGGCAGCCAGATGATAGGCGTCAGTACAGTACAGGGCGTAGGGTTCCAGTTGACCCCAGAGAGCCAGGCTTCGACGCGCGATCCATTATCGTGCAAGGGTTGGTCGACCGGAACAGAGCCCATCGAGGCGCACTCGACAGAGATGTACCCACAAGCAGTCGAGTGCATGTTTCTGGTCCTGAATGTTTCAGCAGAGCTATCAGAGCCGCAGTTATTCCCCCCAATTTCAGGTTGGCAACAGGAGTCAGCAAGTTCACTGGTGAGTCTAAGCCTGAAACTTGGCTTGAAGACTACCGAGTGGCAGTTCAGATTGGTGGTGGGAACGACGAGGTGGCCATAAAGCATTTATCCCTCATGTTGGAAGGTTCTGCCAGGGCATGGTTGACTCAATTACCTCCTAGCAGCATTTACACTTGGGAAGATCTGTCCCGAGTGTTCATCAGAACGTTTGAAGGGACTTGCAAGCGACCAGCTGGATTGACAGAGTTGCAAGTCTGCGTGCAGAAAACTAATGAGACTCTCAGAGAGTATATTCAGAGGTGGATCACTTTGCACCACACTGTAGAGAATGTGTCCGATCATCAAGCAGTCTGCGCCTTCAAAGATGGTGTCAAGAACAGAGAACTGAGTTTGAAATTTGGTCGAACCGGTGACATGACCTTGAGTCGGATGATGGAGATTGCTACCAAGTACGCCAACGGCGAAGAAGAAGACCGACTCCGAAGCGGCAAGCACAAGCCGAGTCAGTCGGAAAAAGGAAACACCAGTCGGAAACAGAAGCGGAAGGCTGAACCGGCAGCTCCTGGAGAGGCTCTGGCCGTGACTCAAGGAAAGTTTAAGGGGAAACCAAAAGGATCCTGGAACCCCAAGAAGGTAAAGGATAAAGAAGGGAACGACGTGATGGACATGCCATGTCACATTCACACGAAGAAAGACGAAGAGGGGAATATCATTTACCCAAAGCACACCACTCGCCAATGTCGACTCCTGATCCAGCAGTTTCAGGGAAAACAGTCTAAGGACAAGGAGAAGGAGTCGGACAAGGCCGAAGACAAAGAGGACAGTGAGGGAGGATATCCGCATATCAACTCCACTCTGATGATCTTTGCAGATGTGGAAAGCAGAAGTCGACTGAAAGTGATTAACCGAGAGGTGAACATGGTTGCCCCAGCAAAGGCAAATTATCTGAAGTGGTCTCAAACACCCATCACATTCGACCAATCTGATCACCCGACTCATATTGCCACCCCTGGGAGGCAAGCTTTGGTGGTCGATCCAGTTGTCGAAGGCACTCGACTGACAAAGGTGCTGATGGATGGTGGAAGTGGGCTGAACTTATTGTATGCAGACACATTGAAAGGTATGGGCATTCCGATGTCCCGACTGAGCACTAGTAACATGAGCTTCCATGGAGTTATACCAGGGAAGAAGGCCGAGTCACTCGGCCAGATAGCTTTGGACGTGGTGTTTGGTGATTCGAAGCATTTTCGCAAAGAAAAGTTGACGTTTGAGGTCGTGGATTTTCAGAGTGCATATCATGCCATTTTGGGGAGACCAGCCTATGCACGGTTCATGGCTCGACCATGTTACGTGTACCTCAAATTGAAGATGCCCGGTCCCAAAGGTGTGATCACTGTCACCGGTGATAGGAAAAAGGCAGAAGAGTGCTTTCAGAAGGGCTCCAAGATTGCCGATTCCCAGGTGACAGCAGTCGAGTTCGAAGAATACAAGCAAAACGCAGATCCGAGTGACTTGCTGCGATCCAAGAAGCCCGCCACAGAGTCTGCATTCCAGTCGTCCGGTGAGACGAAGCCTGTTCACATTCACCCGACCGACCCCGAAGCAGCTCCGACCCGCATCTCCACGACACTCGACCCAAAATAGGAAGAAGCGCTCATCCAGTTCCTCCGTGAGAACTGGGACATTTTTGCATGGAAGCCCGCTGACATGCCAGGTGTTCCCAGGGGGCTGGCTGAGCATCGCTTAAGAGTCGACTCATCTGCCAAACCAGTCAAAGAGCATCTTCAGTGGTCCGCCGTCCAGAAGAGAAAAGCCATCGGTGAAGAAGTGGCTCGACTGTTGGCGGCAGGATTTATCCGAGAGATATACCACTCCGAGTGGCTCGCTAATGTCGTCATGGTTCCTAAGAAGGACAAGTCGCTCCGAATGTGCATTGATTTCAAGCACATCAACCGGGCCTGCCCGAAAGATCACTTTCCTCTCCCTCGCATAGATCAAATTGTTGACTCGACCGCGGGATGCGAGAGGTTGTCTTTTTTAGATGCTTACTCCGGGTACCACCAGATCCGTCTGTACGGGCCCGATGAGGTAAAAACAGCTTTCATCACTCCATTCGGGTGCTTCTGCTATATCACCATGCCATTCGGCCTCAAGAATGCCGGAGCCACATTTATGCGAATGATTCAGAAGTGTCTACTCACTCAAATCAGTCGGAATGTGGAAGCTTATATGGATGATATTGTTGTCAAGTCACGAAAAGGTTCCGACCTGCTCGCTGACCTCGCCGAAACATTTGCCAACCTCAGAAGGTATGATATCAAGCTCAATCCATCAAAGTGCACATTTGGAGTTCCTGGTGGCAAGTTACTCGGTTTTCTCGTTTCCGAACGGGGAATCGACGCTAACCCAGAGAAGATTGGCACTATTCTCCGAATGAAACGCCCTGTGCGAGTGCACGATGTCCAGAAGCTTACTGGATGCTTGGCCGCATTAAGTCGATTCATCTCACGACTCGGTGAAAAGGCACTGCCTCTTTACCGACTGATGAAGAAGGCTGACAAGTTCGAGTGGACTCCAGAAGCTGATGCAGCGTTTGCCGAGCTAAAAGCTCTGCTCTCCACCCAGCCGGTGCTTGCTGCTCCAATCAGCAAAGAGCCTCTGTTGCTCTACATCGCAGCCACAGGACAAGTCGTCAGTACTGTGCTAACGGTCGAGCGGGAAGAAGAAGGAAAAGCTCTCAAAGTTCAGCGCCCAGTGTATTATTTGTCTGAAGTCTTGACTCCATCCAAGCAGAGATATCCTCATTATCAGAAGCTTGTGTATGGAATATACATGACCACAAAGAAGGTTGCTCATTATTTCTCTGACCATTCCATCACAGTCGTCAGCGACGCTCCACTATCAGAGATTTTGCACAACAGAGATGCAACTGGTCGAGTGGCCAAATGGGCGATTGAACTTCTTCCCCTTGATATCAAGTTTGAGGCAAAGAAAGCCATTAAGTCCCAGGCGATAGCAGATTTCCTCGCCGAGTGGATTGAACAACAGCAGCCGACTGAAGTTCACTCGGAGCATTGGACCATGTTTTTTGATGGCTCTAAGATGTTGAATGGTTCCGGTGCTGGGGTTGTCCTGGTTTCCCCCAGAGGAGATAAGCTCAGATATGTGCTCCAGATTCACTTTGATTCCTCCAACAATGAGGCAGAATATGAGGCCCTCCTATATGGGTTGCGCATGGCCATTTCACTCGGCGTCCGTCGCCTAATGGTCTATGGCGACTCGGATTTAGTGGTCAATCAGGTGATGAAAGAGTGGGACGTGAGAAGCCCAGCCATGACTGGATACTGCAGTGCAGTGAGGAAGCTGGAAAAGAAGTTCGAGGGGTTGGAGCTCCATCATATACCCCGACTGAAAAATCAAGCAGCTGATGATCTAGCAAAGATAGGTTCCAAGAGAGAAGCCATTCCGAGTGGTGTGTTCTTGGAGCATATACACACTCCGTCAGTCAAAGAAGATCCTTTCACCGAAGAAACTCCGCAGCCCAAGAGCGCCACAGATCCGACTGAAGTTGAAGTCCCAGCGGTGGTCGACTTGATCATGGAGGTTTTGGTGGTCATTCCCGACTGGACGATTCCGTATGTCGCATATATCTTGAGGAAAGAGCTTCCGGAGGATGAGGAAGAGGCTCGACAGATCGTCCGTCGATCTAAGGCCTTTACCGTAATCAAAGGACAATTATACAGAGAAAGCGCGACTGGAGTCGGTCAGAAGTGCATAACACCAGAAGAAGGTCGACTCATCCTCAATGATATTCACTCGGGGACCTGTGGTCATCATGCGTCCTCTCGGACCATCGTGGCCAAAGCATACCGAGCCGGATTTTACTGGCCCAAGGCGAATGAGATGGCAAAAGAGATAGTGGATAAGTGCGAGGGATGTCAGTTCTACTCGAATATGTCGCACAAGCCTGCGTCAGCTTTGAAGACCATCCCACTCGTCTGGCCTTTTGCAGTTTGGGGGCTGGACATGGTCGGTCCTTTGAGAACAGGACGAAGCGGTTTCACGCATGTACTGGTGGCAGTCGACAAGTTCACCAAGTGGATCGAGGCTAAACCAATCAAGAGCCTTGACACCGGTACTGCTGTTAGCTTCATCAGGGAACTAATATTCAGATATGGAGTCCCGCACAGCATCATTACGGATAATGGGTCGAACTTTGACTCAGAGGAATTCAGAGCTTTCTGCGACTCCCAGGGCACACGGGTCGACTACGCTTCAGTCGCCCATCCGCAGTCGAATGGACAAGCAGAACGAGCTAATGGACTGATTCTTAAGGGATTGAAGCCTCGACTGATGCGTGATCTCAAACACGCGGCTGGAGCTTGGGTCGATGAACTTCCCTCTGTACTCTGGGGACTGCGGACCACACCTAATCGGTCGACCGGAAGAACTCCATTCTTCTTGGTCTACGGAGCCGAAGCGGTCTTACCAAGTGATCTTCTGCATAATGCTCCCCGAGTCGAAATCTACAACGAAGCAGAAGCTGAACAAGCGCGGCAGGACGCAGTCGACCTTTTAGAGGAAGAAAGGGAGATGGCTCTGATCCGGTCGACCATCTACCAACAAGATCTGCGCCGTTTCCACGCCCGAAATGTGAGAGGTCGAGCCTTCCAGGAAGGAGATTTGGTTCTCCGAGTGGATCAGCACAAACCACACAAGCTTGCTCCTTCTTGGGAAGGCCCCTTCATAGTCACCAAGGTCCTCCACAATGGGGCGTACCGTCTTTACAACGTCGAGCATAATTTCGACGAGCCCCGAGCTTGGAACGCGGAGCTACTCCGCCCATTCTACACTTAAGTTTTATCATTCGGATGAGTTGCAATAAAGTACTTTTGTAGTTCATGGACCTCAAAATAATAGTGTCATAGTTCCTCCATAATATCTGTCACTTTTTATTTTTGTCCAATGAAATTCCCCTCAGTGGGTGACTTAGCTGCGAATCCGTTT